>NC_068377.1:30416377-30740127 GCF_023724105.1 Carassius gibelio | reverse complement strand
TTTCATTATTTGTGTGAATGCAAAATAGTTTACAGAGGCTACCGTGGAAACAGCTCTGTTCTGCAGTTCATAAGCGCCCTCTGCTGTCAAACTGTGGATATACAAATTAATTCAGTCTGCCATATTTTTTTGTTCAGACCAATGCAAAAGCAGACCAGATTTTTGTTCTTAATATTAACCGGTCGATGGAAAATAGCCTACATTGTTATCAGAAGTGTTGAGTTATTTAGAATGCACATTAGCTTATGTAGAACTGTTAATGAAGCAGATAATTGTTTTTTTCATTCTGACTCATCCTTTATTATATATATATATATATATATATATATATATATATATATATATATATATATATATATATATATATATATATATATATATATATATAAAGATTAAAGGATTTAAAGGCTGATATATTATAATTGTATTTTTTTAAATGTTCTGGATCATAAATATACGGCTGAATCTGACTGTTAGCCATGGTTTGTTTTGGATGTATGATGGTTTTCTCTCAACGCAAAAACCTACTCGCGCCCGTGACTCTTTAGCTCCGCACAAGTCACGCCTCCAGCCGCTACTGTTTTCCGGAAAAAAAAGCGGTACAGACTATCTTTGTCTTATAAATATAATAAAACTAAAGACTTTTTGGAGATATGAAGGATGCATCTATAGGTACTCAAGATTAACAGGAGATTGAGTGAAAATGAGCATTTCACCCCCCCCCCCCCCCTTCAAGTACTTTATAATATTGGTAGCTCTCAGCTGCTTTCATTTGTAAAAAGTAGCTCCCGAATTAAATAAGGTTGGAGACCCCGGTGCTAAAGACTTCGACCTGTCTCTAAGTTCTGGCAGAGGAACACTGCTGTTAGATATTTTAGCGCTGTCTGATGGAGAGTGAAACAAGGAGCCTTGCTGAGCATGGCAAACCAAAGAGAATGGGTCGGGTGTAAACACGACCCCCCCCCCCTCACCCCCCACAATTCCTCATTCTATAGAAAAGCATTGCTGGAATAAGTAAGTAAGTACCGATAATAGCGGTGGAGGTCTTTGTCTCTGCTCAGCAGAGTGTGGGAGGTTTATTAAACACTCAAGACTGTGGAATGAAAGGAGACTGGCAGAGATATCACCATCCCCTGAGGCTGCAAGACCAGCGTGAAAACACGCTGACAGGAAATGGGCTGCTTCTCCAGAATGCACCAGTTAATTGGTTAATGAGTTAATTAGCATGAGCAGCTTGTAAACTTGGAATTTTTAACCGAATGTACATAGGTGTGTTATGGCAGACATGTTTGCAGCCTTACACGTTTAAATAAATGCAATATGATGTATGCAAATGTGATTATGCCAAATTGGAGCCTGAAATTAACCTTAAACCACCCTTTCTCTCACCATATGCTACTTTACATCAGTCATCCATGCACTGTGTGTGTTTAACCTGCAGTAATTGCGACTTTGTGCAGTCCTTTCGAATCTAATTTTCATGCAAGGAAAATTGGGAGGCACCTGATCTCCACGGCTATGACCTTAAAATGAAGAGAAATGGAGGATATTGAGGAACAAGGCCAAGAAAAACAGAGGGAGGAGAAAATTGACAATTTGCATATAATTTTACAAATATAAATGGGCTGGAGACATGAAATAATTTTTGGAGAGACATAAGATAGTTAGATTTTTAAAGAATCATTAGTCATATCTAAACTGACTAGTGCTGGCAAAAAGGTGATTAACTTTTTTTTCTTATACTTTTATATAAATTACAACCTACAATCTAAATAAAAAAATATATATATATTTTATATGTCAACTACGTTTTATATACAGTGGCCACAAAAAAAGTAAAAATGCCATCAATACAACTGATACAAAATATGAAACCAAGTGGCATCTGAAAATAAACCTTGATTAAGTTTATTGTAATTACTTTTAACATACTAGCCCATATCCAGAAAAAAATACCCTTCGTCTTAATCAAGCTCACCTGGCATCAAGCTATCAAACGTTTCAGAGAACTTTGAATATAGAGCATGAGTCATGACACTTTTATTTATTTATTTACCTATTTTTGACAGTCCCAGTTCTCATTCACTATTCTTTTATAAAAAAGAACATCTAGGATATACAGTATGTATAATATATATATATATATATATGTGTGTGTGTGTGTGTGTGTGTGTGTGATAGGTAAAAATTGATAGCCTGAATGCACTGTAAGTCGTGCTCCACTTTAAAATAATCACATTTTGCTTTGCAGCCTGAAATGGAGACAGTTTTGTTTTCACAGCTTATATAACATCCACGTGAGAGAAAACACACCAACATGTCAGAAAAACAAAACAAAAAACAGAATCATTGAGTAAGAAAAAGGACCACCCCCTTGTGTCATTATTTTGTTGAAGCAACTTTTGCTTTAATCACAGCCTTTAGCCTGTTATGTCTCTACTAACTTTGCACATCTGGACTTTGCAATATTTGTCCAGTCTTCTTTGCAGAACTGCTCAAGTTCAGTTAAATTTGATGGTAAAAATTTGTGGACTTCAGTCTTCAAGTCATTCCACAGGTTTTCAATAGCTGCTTTTCCACTGTTGGGCCAGTGCGAGCCAGTGCTTTCAATGGGAAGGGCGGAGCTAATAGCCTCTGACCTGGACCACCGAGCTTAAAATTACACTGCTTTTCCACGGTCGGCCGGAAGCTCCGCTGCGCTAAAACCTGCCCTTTACATGGTTCTCTGCAACAACATCACGCAACCTCATAATTTCACCAACAAAGAGAAGTTATCATAACTAATCAGAAATAAATCACTGGAACTAGCGAAATCACAAACTTCTATGCTTCTACACCCTTGTTAATCAGCTATTATTTCCTACTGATTTTAGGAATAAATTATGGGTAAGGTTAGGTTCAGGTGTAGGGATTGGGTTAAGTTAATATTTTTGGACAATAATGTTGATTGAGGATCATCATAAGATGTTGATCCAGGAACATGTCTTACTTGGCAAAATGACGGCGACCGTACTAGCACGCCTGCTTTTGGCCCAACAGTGTAAACGTGGCTAATGGGGTTTAAGTCTGGGTTCTGACTAGGCCATGCAAGGACATTCAACTTTTTCTCCTTCGACCACTATGTGGTCAACTTTGCTGTGTGCTTTGGGTCATTGTCATGTTGGCAGGTAAACCTTCTTCTCATTAACAACTTTCTGGTAGAGTGTAGCAGATTTTCCTCAAGAATTTGATAGTATTTTGCCCCATCCATATTTCCTTCTATCCTGACAAGTGCTCCAGTCCCTGATGCAGAGAAACTCCCCAATAACAGGATATTATCACCTCCAAGCTTTACTGTAAGAATGCTGTTATTTGCATGGTAAGCTGTGTTGGATTTCTGCCATCATTTAGTGTTGAGGCCAAATAATTCAATTGTAGGCTATGTTTACACTAATGTGTTTTCATTTAAAAATCCATAACTTTTAGTATGGTTACGCCTGTTGTTTACACTTCACTAGTATTTTCAACCCTCGAAACTGAGACTTTCGAAAATGCTGCAGACCGCGTTTTAATTTGAAAACTCCGGGATTGCATTTCAGTGTAAACGGACCAAAATGGAGACTTTTGAAAACAATGGCGTGGCTGCCCACATTCGCTTTGTGTACCATTGACGACCGTGTAAACAATAACATGGAGACTGAACTGTAAACTTTCCTGGATTTGTTGCCGTTTTAGCAGCCACTGTGCAGCTAAATTTAGTATTTTTTACATGTGCAAGAGGCAAGCTGTGACATACTTGCTTTTCCTCACCATCATGCTCATTGTTGAACTTGCCAGTGACAAGAAATAAACTACCTGTTTATACTTTTACGTGCATGCCCAGTGTGGATGAATGGTCATGTGACATGCATTTTCGGTTGTGTAGTGTGGACTGAGTTTGTTTCTGAAATGCAGTAAAAACACCAGTTTAGATGGGGATTATTTTCATTTTTAAACACTTAAGGCCTTAGTCTCATCTGCCTCAGAATCTTCAAGGTGTGTTTTGGCAAAGCTCAGTCCTGACTGCATGTGGCTTTTCTTGAGGAGTGGCTTTTTATTTTATTTGTGGAGAACTTGTAATTTTGTTGTCACATGCACACAATGACCACCCTTTGTCATAACTTCTTGCAGCTGCTTCAGAGTTGCTGTAGGCCTCTTGGTTACCTCTCTCACCAGTTTCCTTCTGGCCCTTTCATCCAGTTAGGAGTGACATCCTGATCCAGGGAGGGTTTGTGTTGAACCAAATACCTTCCACTTCTTAATAACAGACTTCACGGTGCTTCTAGGCATTGATAAGGTCTATGAAAAATCTTTTGACTTGTGTCAAAAATCTTCAATCTTCTGACTTGTGCCTGTCAACTTTATTCCAGAGAGATTTCAACAGTGCATTGCAACCCATAGTTGTTTGTTTCAGTTGCACTACCAGCACTGAAATGCTCCAGGAAAGCTCTTTTCATGCTGAGCTGAGCTAATCATAATCACCATCACAGTTGAAAGTCAAATGGGGAGGGGGGTGATCATTTTTCCAGCTCAGTAATTCTGTTTATATACATGTGACAGGTGATTGTATGTTGCTGTTATGTCTTTCACTTGGATGCTATAAGCTGCACTGAGTAAATACAGCTGGATAAAACAAAAACTATGTCCGTCTTCATTTCAGGCTGCAAAAGGTTTTTTATAACCACTGTCCTTTAAAAATGAACCTTTTTTGTTCTGTGAAAAAGAGAAAGTCATACAGGTTTGGAACAACATGAGGGTGAGTCAACTATGACCTTAAACTGAAAAATATGAATCATTTTATAATTTCTACAAATACACTTATATTTTATTCAAATGCTTTTTTCATGTCAATTTTACCCCTGCATTCCTGTATGTTTTGTCAGGCAGGGGCCAGCCCTCAGCTTTCAGTCAATCCAGTCACACTAGTCTCCGGTCACATCCTCCACCTGTCCTTCATCTTATGCAAATGAGCCTGAAAGTCATTATCAGTGTCACTGATGCCGCCCTGTCTGTTTGTGTAGTTAAAATTCTACAAACATATTCAAAATATAAGAGAAGAGACAAGACAAGATGAGAAGAGAGCAGCAGGATAAACAAACAAACAAACAAACAAACATTTGTGCCGTCCAGAGAGAATGTGTCCAGGGGTCATAGCTGCCTACATTCCAGTCAATGTGCACTAGATTGGGAATGGAGACAAATTAAGACTTCTCATCTTCTACAGGACATCCGGCCAAAGACCATTACAGCCGTTCATAAAATGGATTCTGATACTGCATTTAGATAAGTAATTCCAGCAGCTACTGTACGGCTACCTTAGTATGGGAAGAAACCATATTGATTTGAATGCAAATGAAAAAGATGCTGTAGGGAATAGATGTACAGTCTGTTTCTAAGGCTGTACTGTTGTGTATTACCTTCACAAAAGTTTTTTTTTGAAAATGTTTTTTTATTTGAATCCAATGAAAAGATATAACATAAAAATAAAAACTACTACAAACTGTACAAACCCTACCTCTAAACAATACCACTCACACAAAACTATTTTATCTATTATAGATTTTCAAAACACTTATTATATAATTTAAATATAATTTATAAGCTTGTTTCCTCATGGGGACCAACTGAAAAAAGAAAAGAAACACACACACACACAAAACTAACTTATGTACTTTAATATACTGGTCGTTACACAACGAAGGTAATACCAGGACAACACACAAACACACACACACACACACACACACACACACACACACACACACACACACACACACACACACACACACACACACAAATTGCACTTAATTTCAACATTTACTCTCCTTTTATAAAAAAAAAGCATTCTTGGAATTGCAAGTTTTCCTCTCTTTGCATGAGATATATATAACTGAAATTGAACAAAATATTAAATACATCGGTAACACTTTAGATTAGGGAACATGTATTCACTATTACCTAATTTTCCTGCAATAAACTGCTAATTTGCTACTTATTAATAGTTAATAAGGAAGTTGTTAAGTTTAGGTATGAGGTCGGGTTAAGGGATCTAGAATATGGTCATGCAGAATAAGACATTAATATGTGACTAATAAGTACTAATAAACATCCAGTTTTAAATGCATGCTAATAATCAATTAGTTAAGAATGAGAATTGGTCCTTAAAATAAAGTGTTACCGATACAGCTATAAAATTATAATGCTACTAGAATATTAAATTTTTTTCTTGAAATTCATGTAAAATAAGATATGTAATTCTTAGACAAAAGTAAAGTTTTTTTTTTTTTTTTTTACAAAAATAGCATGTCCTTCTCAAATAATCACATAAGTGATATCGAGAGATATCATTAAGGTAGTATAGCTTTTTATTATTGTGATACTTATAAAGACCACATTATTTTCTAGAATAAACAGCCATGGCCGAGCAGCTATAAAACATGTTTTGGCATGTCCAGCTTTAGTGCTCATCTGCTTGACATTCTGGCTCATATCAATCTGTACTATATGATTAGACATGTCAAAAAAGGCTAAAACTGAATAACCCTGAGAATTTCTGATGAGTCACAGAAAGAAAATATAAAATGATTTCCTATAAAATGACATGTATAAAAGTAGAACCAAAGTATTGTTTTAGGATCTTTGTTTATTGTATACCCTAATACAAAATCCCAATACGAGGATAAGCTGAATTCAACCGTCAGCCAAACTCAGAGATGGCTGATACATATGGGCCTGTGTCTCCTACTCACTTAAAATCCAAGGCTGTAATTCCCACAGGTTAAAGCACTCGTCAAGTGGAAAACTCCAACATCCGAACACAGACTCGCTCTATAAGCACAAAAGTTGTGTCAGCTGTTTGAAGCAAAGTTGCTCAAATCCGACTGTATTCTCTCCTGTCTGTCAAAAGCTTCAGGAAACTTATCTCCAACTATGATAGAACCATAAGTTTTCAAGAAGTTATGGAAAACATGTCTAAGGTGTAATACATCCATCAGCACCGTTAATCTTTAAAAAAATCTCGAAGAGGAAGTTGGAAAACGATGGAATATATAATGAAGGGAAAGGGAGAGAGGAAGAAAAAGTATAGGAACTTTTAGTGGTGCCAAACAACTGAGACCGCATGGAAATTTGTGATGAGGGTAAAAGAGCAAATAAAACGGAGCCCAAATAAATGGATGAAACACATGATGAGAAACGTGTTTCTTGCATAATCAGTAATGTGTGTGTGTGTGTGTGTGTGTGCAGTAGTGCAACTCCGCTTCACGTTCACACCACTTTTATGTCATCCTTCCATCTCTGTCTCCTTCATTATTTTTCCTGCCTGATCTTTCATTCTCTCTTTTGATTTTCCCCCATCTCTTCCTCTCTCTCTCCCTCACTCACACTCTTGGAGTCAAGAGGCCTCTGCTGATCTGTTCTGCCTCAGGTTGCTATGGAAACTGCCTGGATGGTCAGGATTCAGTTTGGTTCTTCGTTCACATCTTGATATCTCCCTCAACCTTGTCAGGACACACACTCACACGTAAAAAAAAAGACCCCCCACAAACTATAAGAGATTCCACCTTCCCCATTAATGTTTTTACCCCAAAATTAAAAGAAAAAAAAGGAAAAGATCCCACTAGTTAGTGCATCATTTACTATTAACTAACAATGACCAAAACAACTGTTCATTGTTATTCACGTTAGCTCAGTTCATTAAATAATACTAACAGATACAACTTCTGATTTAAAAATGTATCAGTAAATGTTGAAATTAACATCAAGAATACTAAATGCTTTTTATATTTTTCAGTGTTCGTTTTGGTCACACTTAAATTTGTGGATCAATTCTTACTAAGTAACTACAAACTATGACTCTTGCCTCAATAAACTCATAATTTGCTGCTTATTAGTAAGGTAGATTTTAAGTTTATGTATGGCTCTGATTAAAGGATTCTAAAATATAGTCATGCACAATAAGGCATTTATATGTGCTTTACAATTACTAATAAACAGCCAATATGCTAGTAATATGCATGCTAATAAGCAACTAGTTAATAGTGAGAATTGGTTCCTCAATTTTAATAAAATAATTTGAACAAATGGAAGTTTATTGTAACGTTTACCATATTTTTTGCAAATATTCCTAAATAATGTTACTGATCATTTAAATGTATATTAATGTGTGACACCAAACATGATTTCCTGAGATTTAACCTATTTTTTCAGCCTATTATAATATTTTTTAAAATGTACTCTTACAAAAAAGCACTGTACAATAGCTCTGCATGAATGCCTATTTTAACATTGTACTCCACAGTACTTCAAAGAATAATGTAGTGTAAAAGATAATACCATCTTTTACCATAAAGTATCTCCCTATCAATATATATATTTTTACAAATATCTTTTAAATCTCTCTTTCATGTGTTTTCACTCCTCGTTCCCACTCTCCTCCTCCAAAAATCCTCACTTTATTTTCAGTTTTTAATTTTATATATTTTTTCCATCTCTGTCTCTCTCAGCAAAGCCAAGGTCAAGCTCTTAATTACTTTACGAGCAGCTGATTTATCCATTACATATTTAATAAAGGGAGATGAATTCCCTTCTGAACGCACTCCAAACTGAGAGAGAGCAAGAGAAAAACAGAGAAGGAAAAAAAAAAAAAAAAAAAAAAAAAAGAACAGACAAACAAAAGGTGGTTAAAGTTTACGCTGAATTTCAGGGATGTGCTTTTTTTGTACAGGTACTGATATGATATCCAGCATGTGATGGTTGGGGTCGAGACACCATTTCCACCTTCAGCCACAGAGAGACGCAGTGCAAGTGGAAATTCTAAATCATTACCTCCACGTCAACCTCTGTCACGGTAACAGGGGATGCTGTGAAAGAAAAAAACAACAGCCACATGGCTGTATTGGGGAATATGAAGATGACACTTCTACCTGCAGCTCACCACTCACCAGAGCAAAAACAGAGTATAGCAGGAGGAGAAAAAGATGTAAGAACAAGTGATGGTGTCAAAACAATGATGAATGCTGGTGTAGTCTGCAGAAAAACCTGCAGCAGGGTAAGAAAAGACAGACAGAACTACCTTAAAGGCTAAAGAGAGAGAGACGTGTGTGTAAATAAGGAATTTATAACTATCACTCCTTTTCCCCCCAAGACCTTTCACTATGTGTGTTTGTGCATGAGATATATTATGTGACAGATGATATAAAAATAATGAACTGTAGTTTAGCTAAATTGGATCCAAGAGAGTTTCCACTGCACAGACAAACATAGACATTCAGTTCTAACAATAGCAGGCATTCAGACATAAATATGAGCTAAACTGAGCTATATAGCTGAGCTAACAGACTTGTGGGTCAGTTGTCAAAACCAATTTAAACAAATCACATACTGTACAAAGATTCAAAAGGATATTTCAAGTTCTGTCATCCTCAGTCTGGCTCTTTTAGATTTTAGTTGTGCAACTCAACTACTAATTTTGAGTATCCACATCAGTTTCACTGGATATTAATGTTAATAGCACCAAACAGCAGAGCTGGGGTACTTGGACTTGTGACTTGGACTGTAACTATGAAAGAACTCGGACAGACACGGGTAGACTTGACATAGACTCAGACGTTTTGAAATCAGAATTGTTCAGAGCAAACATGAATCCACATCATGTGTAACATGAAAGATGATATATATATATATATATATATATATATATATATATATATATATATATATATATATATATATATATAGTTAACAGCATAGAAGTAAGATAAAAATACATTAATAAACATCTCTCACTCAAACTCAATTGGTTAAAGACTAGGACTCGCCTCTGACTCAACAAGTTGGACTCTCACCCAACACTATCACACAATACAAGCAAATGAAGAAAGTCAGTAAAATCACATAAAAAATGTGATCAAATTTTACATACTTGATAAAAATGGAAATAAATTTAATCTGGATTGAAATATGAGACTGCCATATCGAGTTTCCCTCTCTAACACTGGATGATAAGTTTCAATTTGGTAACCACTAGTTAATGCATTAAGAAGCATAACTTAATACCAGTAAAATCACATAGAAACTTGATACAGATATAAATGCAAAACATCAATACAACATCATTCAAAATGGGGGTAACGAAGCACAAGAGAATTAATTGAGTGACTAACCAATGCAAACCAATAAACAAAAATTAGACCATTAAACAAAACAACTGACAAAGTATATTGAGTAGAGAAAATTCAACTTTCTGAGCTAACGGGGCAATGAGTTCACACAGTATATTCAAAAGATGTATTTGTAACATCAACTCTTATAACTCTCTGCATACCATAGCTGTTTTGTGGATCTCTTCCCATGACAAACACCTGACTGGTCAGACAGTTTACCTGTGATTACCTTGATTTACCTTGATTTTGATGCAGACTTGACAGAGTGTCAATAATACTGCAGCGGATCAAGTCTGAATGATCATGGAAGGTAAAATAATGATCACAACATTTTTCATCTCAAGCCCATGCCATTAAAAAACAAACAAACATACAAACAAACAAACAAACAATTACCATGCAATTACCATGCCACAAATATACCAAATGTAATTTCCATCCCTAAAATACATATTTTTCCGTCACTGTTATGCACATTTATCATAAACACAGGTCAAATGCTTTCTACTAGTGTGGCCCAAACCATTTATCACAGTTTTATTACAGGTAGAATGCAAAATGTTTCAGTAAAAGCATTTCAACCAAATGTAATAAATGCAATATTTGAAACCTTTAACCCACAGGGGAAAATCAACCCATGGCAACAGTTTAAAAGCAGCCCAATTTTGAGGGGAAACAATCACAACAACCCAAGCACAAACACAAGCAGCAGAAGTCAGATTTTACTGATCACAGGTCAAAAGTAAGGAGAGAAAACTGGCAAGATATTGGAGGATTTGCTCCTCAAAAGATCCTGAGCTCATTGACAAATGTTTTTAAAGTAAGATGCTCCCTTTACAAAGTGCGCTCCTGATCGCAAAATTGAAATGAAAACTGCAACTGTGAGCGCTCATTCAAAAAGGGATTTAAATACCCCACATATTGATAGCAGTGCCCTGATGTGTGAAAATTATATACAATATTAGAATGTTTGCAGAAGTGAACAAAAATCGCAGAAGCGTATGGAAGAATGCGGTAATGGTCAGAAATTTAGTGAGACAGGGATCAACAAGCCCCATCACGCAGCAGTGGGTCAGTCAGTTTTACTGATTACTTCATATAAACAATGTTGTTGTTTTTTTTGACTGTAATTTAAAAATTATGATTTTTCAATGTGAATATGGCTATTTAAGATTCATCAGAACACAGTGAAAATGTATTGATTCAATGGTTATGACGGGATTGCTGGTTATGAAAGGATTGCTGGTTATGAAAGGATTGCTGGTTATGAGAGGATTGCTATAGAACACAATGTCTATAGCATAAGATCTCTGGCAGCTATGAAGTATTCAAAAAACCTTCCAGTGGCTTACATAATCTTCAAACGACCAACACAGCCTTCAAATGACCTGTGCAACTATACAACCTTTAAATGAATGAATTATGCAATCTTCCTAAAGTCTAAAAATGACATCAAATTCTTTCAGTTGGATGTGGTTTGAATATAAATTGAATCCATAATTCTAATGAGCAAAGCATCTGTGACTGAACAAGTGACAGACTGTGTGCAGGCCAATGGTTTTATCTAAATTATAGTTTGATTCACGTCACTCATTCTCATTTCAAATGACGGCCCACGAGGATAGAGGATCTGCAATTTCTTGAATCACTGTCGCCTCAGTGCTCATATTGCTGGCCCCCATCCAGAATCATGATAGAAGCTGATAGTGGAGAGGAGGGGCATTACGACGGAACACTGCTGCCAGTGCATGATGAGATGTGCTGATGTTAATTGTGTCCTGTCACTGCTGCTATAAATCCTGCATCATATCTTTCCTTTGTGGACACTTGCATGCACCAGGTGTCCTTGAGGTCCAGATTTGGCACGACTCAACATAATGACTTAAAGTAAACCTTGCCTTTTGAAAAAGTACTTAGCTAAACTACAGGCTACTAAAGAAGCTATGATGGGGAACAATATTTTTACATATATTATCGTTCACCAAAGTTTGGGGTCGAAGGTGTTTTTAATGTTTTTAAAAGAAGTTAATTTAATGCAGCCTTGCCATATGAGAGCATTTGGTAACACTTTATAATAACTGCATGCTATTAATCATTAGTCAAGCATTAGGAAACAGTTAATTCATCATTTATAAAGCATTAATAGACATTTATAAGCAGTTTATAAATACAGGTATAAATGCTTTATACCTGATTTAAAAGCATATCTATAATGTATTTGATAATTGTTTTTTCATACTTTATTAATGATCAACTTATCATTTCTAAAGTATAGCATTATTTACACAACAGTTATTAAAGAGTTGTCAGTGGTTCATAAGATCACTTAGAAATTGTAAGTAAATGATTAATAAACTATTTAAATGTGCATTCATGCATCTTTTTATTCAGACATATAGTAATAGTTACTTATAGTGTTAATAAATGGTTTATTGTATTTCTACTGTAATTCATGGTTAAATCAGGTAGCTATAAAACATATGTAGTTGTTAGTTAACTATTTTTGTGAGCTCATCTAAAGTGAGGACTATTTATGCCTTGTAAACCTTTTACAAATGAGATATTTCTATGTTCTGTATCACTGTGTGGTGTTTGTTTCCGTTTTTTGTTTAGAAGATAACTGAGTCTTTAAATATCATTTATAAATGCTTTACAAGGCATAACTAGACTCACTTTAGATGAGCTCACATAAATAGTTAACTGACCACTACTAAATGCTTTATAACTACCTGAATTTACTACATTTCTTGTGATCTTATGAATAACTGGCAACTCCTAAATAACTGGTTTGTAAATAATGCTATACTTCATTGAGAAATGATAAATTGATCATGAATAAAGTATGAAAATACAATTATTAAACACATTATAGATATTCTTTTAAATCAAGAATAAAGCATTTATATCTGTATTTATAAACTGCTTATTACTGTCTATTAATGCTTTATAAATTATCAATTATCTGTTTACTAATGCTTAATTAATGATTAATAGTGTGCAGTCATTATAAAGTGTTACCGAACATTTATTTCTTTTAAATACATCTCACTGTCTCACAGAAAAGAGTGAGCCAAAAAAAGTGATCTCTCTCTCTCTTGCTCGCACACACTCAGAGGTAATATACAAGTGCACGCACGGTATTAATGCTTGCAGACTTGACACACTCATATTTAATATATTTCAAATCAGCAACACAATCTGAGGTGAACTGTCACATGAATGTTTTCTATTACACTCAAATTGCGTTAAAGCATTTTAGGTTGATACAGCTAGCACGCATGTGCAGTCTCAAGCGCATTTCATGATTCTATGGCAACCAGTGAGGGACACTTGGACTGCCAAACCGTGTTTTACATTTTCTCCCATTTTTATAATATTATAAATGAACCGTTTAATCTTAAAGTTTTAGTGGTTCAGATTCAGACTCGATGCAGAGCAGAGAGCACAGAGATCAGATGATAGTAAATAAATAACGTCAGTGGCCATGGCATTGCACGAGCGATCGTTATTATAGTTCAAAAGGAAAACAGTGTAAGTTATTATGCGAATTAACTCGAGTCAGAATGTACATGTGCACAGTAGCATTTGTCATCCGTCACCGTGACATCAAGTGGACTTCTGAAGTTGAAATAATGAGTGGATTCAGCTTGGACTTGGAATAACGAGAGGAATAACATGAATAACTTTCTTGTCGGAGGATTGTAATGCATCACAGGCAGTCAGGTACAAGGAAGAGAGACTACGGCTCTTTAAATTAGGTAAGACAAAAAGCTGTATTCTTCGCAACAGGTTTATTTACTTGTAATAGCAATTTAAAGTGGAATATGTGAACGTCGGGTCCAGTCGGGTCTGTGTCTTCCCGGCGGGTTCGGGTCCAGATTTCAAACAATATACTGGTCCGGGTCGGGTCCGGGTAGACATTTTTCGGATCTACACGTGTCCGGGTCCAGCTTTTGAAATATTAGACGGGTCCGGGTCGGTTCGGTGTAGTACATTACGGGTCTCTGTCGGGTTCGGGCACAAATTTTTGGACCCGTGAAGACCTCTACTCAGAAGTAAACATCCACTGATATGATTGGCTAACAGATGTATATGTTTGACAGCCTATTTCCTTCATAGTTGGACGCTGCTTTGATTTAGTTTAAAAAGGCATAAATACTCAATACATATCAAACGATCTGTAATAAAAGACAAAGCAGTAGTGACCACGTAATAAAAATGTGGTGCGTCCTTACTGTCGGATGAATTGTGCCTTGATTGTAAATAAATGAGTGGAAAAAATGAAGAGAAAAAAATGAAGTGAATGAACTAGTGGGCGGGGCTAAACAGGCACTGATGTAGAAGCAGACGTTGATCTTCTTCTGCGGAGGCGGGGTTTAACCACACTATTATGTCATAAAGTGGCACATTCCACAACCTGTCAATTTGGCAGATTGGCTTCAATATAAACTGTTTTTAGACTAAGTTTTGAGTTCTGGAACTTACAGGATATTTTTATAATACAATGACCTCTTATATGTCAAAAGATCAAGGGAATTTAGATTTCTAAAGTCCATGACCCTTTAATGAAAAATATACACTGGCTTGAAAACAGCTTAGCTACTATCAAGCTATCAGTTAGCATCTCTACTTTTAGTTCACCACTAATCCCAATGCGGCTTCACTGCTCGTCGCACCAGACAGACATTTTTCATCAATTTTTTACACACACGCACACACTCTCTCACTCTCTCTCTCTGCATCAATTTAAATTCATTGTGCTTTGCATTATATCTAGAGGGGAAAGTCTTGAGTCTATGAGAAGACAAACAGGTAGTGAGAGAAAGGCATTCACAAACAAACATAAGCACTCTCTTTTGCATGGCAGGAAGAGCTGAGCTGAGAGGCTGACATTTCTAAGCTTCACTATCTGCTCTAAGCTCCAGAGCCAAGTACATAAGGCGCTAATATGCCAGAGAAAGTCAAAATGCTAAAGCACCACACCCAGGGCCTTAGAACCATCTGACTCAGCCTCAGCCCTTCAGCTGTATTTGTGTGTATGTTATATATTACAAGTATTACGAATTCAAACTGGCACCAACTTTTCTGCAGTTTAGCATTAAAGCTTTGAACATCCAAAGCGCCTTTCTTTTTTATTTCCTTGTCATATATATATATTTTTTATTAAGTGCAAATCTAAAGGCCGCCTTATCCCCGCTCTGGGCAGTGCCGCAGTTAAAGTAAGAAATGGAAAAATATATTTCTAACTGCTGTGGCCCAATAAACCCGTCAGAGCCAAAGCTAATCTGCATGAATATATCACTCTTCAATATTTCAGACTTGTAAAATAATAAAAGAGGAAGAGAGAGGAAATAAGAAAGGATTTAGCACTTTAATTCAAAAACTCTTCTCCTCATATTACCCTTAAGAAACTCGCACACTTCTGAACTATGCATATTCAGCTTTGCAGTCAAAACTAATGAAAAACTCTAAATACAATAGCAGGTATTTACCCTGAGAAGTTATTCTGATTCAGGATTCACTTTCATATAAGTGACTTTTATATAATAAGAACAATTAAGCAGAAATGGACCTATAGACTGTAATTGGAGCACTGTGGGATCTGCTGATGCTCTTTCCTGAAGAAAATTAATGGTTTTATTTAGCCAGATTTAACTGAAAGTTAACTATCTTTACCAGACCTGATAAAAGTAACCCCACATTAGAGTTGCGTAATTGGAATGTTGCCTGTTTCATTCATATAAAAAAGTAGCTTGATGTTCATTAACTACATGAACAAAACGTGTAGCACTTGATTTACATGAGCAGTTCAAATGAACAAATGAATAAAATAAATGAATCCTAAAAACGAGTGCATAAACATGATATAAAAAGGAGCATAAAGGCCTAAGAAAAAAAATAATAACTTGATGAGTCAGAACTCACTGCTAATTGATCTACCATATGGAGCAGCTTCTGTGCCTCCAGCAAATTTCAGACATGCATGAAGAGTTAATGGGGAAAATAAATGAAGTACACTTACCCAGAACTCCCAGCCTATAGTTCATGGTGACTACAATGACGTTCCCATATGCCGCAAGAACACTGGCGTCAAACATGTTTCCGGTTCCTTCCATATAAGAGCCGCCGTGAATGAAGAGCATGACTGGTTTCTTCCTGCGGTCACGGATGTCTAAAAAAAAGTCAAAATGAAAGGAAAGAGAGTGTTGAGTAAGTGAGAGCTACAGAAATGAGTCACTTTGTGAAACTACACATTTTATTTTATTTTTTATCTAAGAGTGATGGTTGGATCCTTTGTTTGAGAGTAAATAGCTAGATGTTAGGTCACTTTAGACACTTATAAGCTCTTACTCTTCAAGATATAACAACACACACACACACACACTCACACACCGAAACAGATGCAGAGGCAGCTGCAATGAAGCGTCGCTATAGTAACTGCCTCAATTTGATTTCCCCATCTACCCAGCAGAGGCCATTCCATCAAAGTGACTCGCTCCCATTGACTGTTGCCATGGAGATCTATTATATAGACATGCATACTTTCACTTTTCTAACCCCTTGGCACCTTCAATCACCATCTGAATCTCAGTCGATTTCATTAAAGCAGATAACTGATGATGTCCAGTGCTCCAAGATGCAGCAGGAGCCAACACACACAAAAACACAAATGTATCCGAAGCGTTACTAGATTAGAGCATCAAACAGACAGACAGTCAAGAAGGATCACTAACTTATTCATCCATAAAACACATACAAATACTGTCATACCTGACTAGACAGACACAAAGATGCTGTGACATGAACACACATTTTCAAACTGTGTGATTCCAAATGTCACGTGAGCCACACATTCGTTTCAATCACGGTCAAACACTTTTCCAAAATGCCCACAGGCTCCAAAATGAACTGTCATCAAACCTGCCAATGGAAAATACTTCCTGATACTGTATTGTCATAGTTATAGTTCACACAAAAATGAAAATTCTGTCATCATTTAGTCTACAGAATTTACTCCATAGTTTAAAAAAAAAAATGCTATGTAAGTCAATGGCTACCTTCAACTGTTTGATTACCAATGATGAGAGAATATTCTTGGGTAAATATTTCTAGGTGAACTATCACTTTAAGACCAAGGAATAATCATACTGAATCAATTACATTTTAAATTCAATTAATTGAAGATATTTTTATTTTGTTGCTCATATAATATTGGTGTTTTGAAAAACGTTAATCAGACTGATAAATACAGTGATAGAAAAAATGATAGATTGAACTAAAGAGAGAATGACAGAATGATAGAATGATAAAACAAACAATAGAACAAGTGACTGATCGATAACAATGAATGATAGATAGAACATAGACAGACCAAACAATAGATAGAACCAACAACAAGTCCAACAATAGATAAAACAAATGATATATAGGCTGAATGATAGGTATGATGGATCAAACGACAGAAGGATAAAACAATGGATAGAGATCTATCGATTGATCGGTCTATCAGTCGGTCTGTCTGTCTGTCTATGTTTTGGTGTTTGGAGGAAAAAGTTAGATAGCCATCATAAACTTATTTTGTGTTGCAAAATAAGTAATAAGTTGTAAAATGTTGCAGTTCCTAAAAGTCCCTACCCTCAGTAGTACCTTTTTAAAATATATTATTTATCCTGCAAAGCCATTTGTACCTGCATGAATTGTTTGACGGGTGTTAATTTTGGACCTTGCGCATGCACATCATCACATGTCCCCAAAGGCGGCATTCAAACACTCAAAAAGTACCGTACATCTGTGTTCATCGTGATTCATTTTCAACCTGTTTTTCCTCACTGCCTCTCTCTATCCCTTTTTAATAGATTCATTTCAAGTCTCAATGTGTTCTGTCTAATAATCACCAAAACATCCTGTTCTTTTATTTTGCCGCCTGGTGTCCTGTGTCCTCACATTGAAATATACCATAAAATTGGTGTATAAAGGGAGGACGAGTATTGCAAGCACACTGAGAGATGGAGGGAGAGAAAGAAAAACATGGAGATTAGAAGGGAGGAAACAGAGGCCGTGTTGAGGAAAAGTAGGAGAGGGCGTGAAAAGGAACGATCTAAAAACTAAAAACAACAAATAAATTAAAAAAGGAACATGCATACTCAGAGATAGAGGACCACAAGAGCTTGCTGCTCACCTCTGATCCTCTCATACAGAACGGAGACAATGGTGTGATTAGAAACAAACTTGTGTTTACTTCTCAGTGCATTCGCATGTGTGTGGGTCAACCCACAAACACGTACACATTCTGCCATTATGTCCCTCTGATGGTGGCGAGCCTCTATCTCTTGTGTGAACTTAATTAGCTCTGAATCCATTAGACACAGCCACATAGACAATTCCTTCCTCTATTCTCCTGTCACCCGCATCCAATTAAACTGGTGCTAAAACACAATGGCATATTTCTCACTTGAGACAACGTGGCCCGATAGGCAGGCTACCAAATTCCATCATAGCTAGCGCTTGTAAATTTTGTGTTTACTAGAGCAAAGTCCAAAAACCTGTGATTTTTGCATATAGAAATCTGCAATGTAGCCTTTTTTTGTGGGTAAATTTGGTTTTGTATACACATTTGATTGACAGTCCTTGACTGACAGTCCAAAAGATTCCATTAGTATTTACGTTGGCTTGAATGACAAATAGAATGATAGATGGACCGATAGATAGAATGACAGATAGTTAGAATGATGGAAAAAAAAGAATACACAGATAAACAATTGATTGATAAATAGACAGACAGAGAGACAGACACATATATATATATATATATATATATATATTAGGGGTGTAACGGTTCACAAAATTCACGGTTCGGTTCGATACGATACACTGATGTCACGGTTCGGTTCGGTTCGGTTCGATACGTTTTAGATACAGCAAAATGTAAAAACATCTCAACTTTTCAGAATGCCGCAAGCGCACCGCGGGTCATGTGACAAGAACCAACCAATCAGCTTCATCCTTTCCCGTAACAACGTTGAGAGCTCAGCCAAGATGAAGGAACAGCTGATCATAGTTGTATATGGATTGCAATTTTGAAATAAATTCAGTAGCAGAGCTACTGCAAGCGATTTTTAGAGCTGCAAATCCATTTATCCTTCGCTGAAATTTCCGCGTCTCATGGAGAGAGCACGTCATTGTTGCTTAGCAAAGACAGACGCCTCAGGAGAAAGAAGCGCTTAGCGTTTTCCATGCGTTTTTAGGCACGATATGTGAACGGCCCCTAAGGCGCTCGCTCACTCAGCACGCGCTGAAGGCTCGTTGCAAAATGTCTAATGCATTTAACAGACCAGAAATATAAGATCCTAAAATAACCAACAGGTTTGGTGTTTGGGTTGGATTCCCTGTAAGCTATAGTGTCTAAATGCTGCAGGGATAGTTTGCTGCGTGCATGTTTCTCCTTTTTTTCGTCTTTTCCCAGATAGTACTGACGCATATATCCCAGATATTCCCGCTGTTTTTTTTTTGTTGTTTTTTTGTAATCCCGCTGGTGTACCCTGTCATGTTGCAGATGCGACATACCGTTGTTTATTTATCCACCACTCTCTTGCCATCACCATTATAGCTTAAAGGGAATCCAAAGTGCACCCAAACACCAGACCTGTTGGTTACTGGAGGATCTTCTCATTTCTAGTCTGTTAAACGCATTGGCTATTTTGCAACGAGCCTTCAGCGTGTACTGAGTGAGCGAGCGCCTGCTGAGTAGCCTAACATAAACATATAAGATGGTGTTTTTTTCTTCTTCGGGAGTGTCAGGGGCGTTGCCTGTTACGTTGTTTGGGTTATTGGGCTACCTTGTTGAACGCATATCATTATATTTCTTTCTCTCTCTTTTTTTTTTTTTTCAAATATAATTAATTACTCCAACGAACCGTTCGGTATACATAATGCGTACCGTGTACCGAACCGAAAGCGTCGTACCGAACGGTTCAATACGAATACGCGTATCGTTACACCCCTAATATATATATATATATATATGTACCACAAATGGCAAAACCCTGTTTTTCTGTCTTACCTTTTTAGAGGACTACCTGCTATTGCTACTATTTTTGAAGATAAGCAAGAGTTACTTTTCCTGGTTATAAAAACCACAATGCTATTGCACTATTACAAAATTTTCTTCCGTCTCATCATTATACTGAATGAAAGAAGATACACCACATGATTGAAAGAATGGAGACGAGCACAAGAGAAGAGAGAGATTACAGAAGGGAGCCTTTGGTGGGGTTGAAGGAGCAGAAAACAGGGCATTTGAGAAACTGACAATCAACACTTAAACTACAGGCTGCAGTCAGACTGTCTCTCTTACACATGGATCAATATCGTAAAGAGCTCTCAGTAGGATAAGACAGAGACAGAGAAAAATATTGCCCTAATGTACATCGACTCTGCAGTAGGGGTTATGAATACTTCATGCTGTATGCTGTCTTTAAATGCACATATGCGGACAACACTCATACATAGTTTTATTTCACATGTGCAAAAGTCCAAAAGAAAATTCCAGCATCCTTTCTTCACCATTATGCCACACAAACAAACTGCTCTTTTCTATAAAACTAAACTGGAGATTGACTAGTGAATGTCAAGCTAGAGAAAACGCTATAATTTTCATTTTGGGGTGAACTATTCACATACGCTCATTTAAGCACAGCAGCACTGTTTGCATGTGATCTCAGTTGGTCTGAATTCAAGACAGAAGAATTCCCAATAACATCCCTGATACTGAAGAGAGAGTTTTTTTCTCTCTGAAACAAAGACCTCGCTATGTTTTCATCCCCACGCTCCCCTCATACATCCACTGAAACAAGAGATCTATTCATCTTATTTATGATCTCCTACTATAGGACTCATGAACTCCATCACTTCTTTTTTGTACACTTGTTTTCCCCACATTTTAACTTTTATTTTTTAGCATTCACCACATCCTCCCCCTTCTTCACTTTATTTAAAAATACACATCCTGCCAGTATTAAAATACTGTAATTATTTATTCACTCATATGCATTTCAATTATTTCCTGTTGAGCATATAAGGAGAATTTTCACAGTTCTTTTTTCAAGCTTCATGTTTATCAAGCTCCAAAAGAACAAAAATGCTTTACAAAATTAGTCTATTTGACTTGTACACTATATAATAATTCTAGAGTCACAGATTTTGGTTATGCTTCCATCTTCAGTCAGCTATTATCAGATTGGATATTGTTTCGTTTCACATGATAAATCTCCAGATCGTTTGTCCTCTGGGGTTCCTCCTACACATCAAGATTTCTGATTCACGATCATGGGTGCTTCCGACATTCTTCTGAGCAGATTCAGTCACTCTTAACACACTACACATTACAGGAAAATCTGATAAAATAATCTCTAGAACCAGTAAGATAATGAGGACATTACCTAGAATTGTTGGAAAGGGAAAAATCAGCTCAAAATCAGCCCATTTATCTTGTGTTGGGTACCCAGCATTAGTAACCACTGAGGTTTTCATTTGAGAATCTTTGACCTCTAGCAATAGTTACTGAGTTACAGTAAGTGATTACTTAAAAGGAAGATTAATTATGAATAATGACTTAAAAATAATAATAAAAGTTGTGGCCTAATGATCCAAAGATTGTGAGTTTGAGTCTCAAGCTGGCAGGAATTGTAGATGGGGGGAGTGAATAGAGAGAGTGCTCTCTCCACCTTCAATTCCACGACTGAAGTGCCCTTGAGCAAGGCACTGAATCCCCAAATGCTCCCCAGGCTCCCCATATCTCCAGCCCCACTCCCGACCCAGAGACCAGCCAGCCACCATCAAGCCGCACAGAGCCAGAGCCCACCGCAGCCGCAGAGCCCGAGCCAATCACCGACAGGGTGCAGGACCTCGAAAGCGCGACTGACCAGGTATGTGAGCCGGCAACACCGTGCATTGTGGGAGTCTTAGTGGAGAACGAGGGCATGGAGGAAAGCCCTTCCCTCACATCCACGACTGAGGGTGAGCTGTATTCGGTCTCAGGAAATATGGAGCAACTTATGGATCTAACGGACTGGTCTATGGAGGTAATTCCTGAATCCCCTGTCTTTCCGCTGGTTCCATCCAGCCCTGATCCCCCTGTATAACCTCTCAGTCTTCCACTCCTACCTCCTCCAGTCAGTTCCTTTGCTCCGTTTCCGCTGGTACCATCCAGCCCTGAATTTTCTGTTACTCCACTGGTTCCGCCCAGCCCTGAGCTTTCTGTGTCTCCGCTGGTTCCGCGCAGCCCTGAGTTTTCTGTTTCTCCGCTGGTTCCGCCCAGCCCTGATTTTTCTGTTTCTCCTCTGGTTCCGCCCAGCTCTGAATTTTCTGTGTCTGTGCTGGTTCCGCCCAGCTCTGAATTTTCTGTGTCTCTGCTGGTTCCGCCTAGCCCTGAATTTCCTGTGTCTCCGCTGGTTCCACCCAGCTCTGAATTTCCTGAGTCTCCGCTGGTTCTGCCCAGACCTGAATTTCCTGTGTCTCCGCTGGTTCCGGCCAGCTCTGAATTTCCTGTGTCTCCGCTGGTTCCGCCCAGCTCTGAATTTTCTGTGTCTCCGCTGGTTCCGCCCAGCTCTGAATTTCCTGTGTCTCCTGTATTCCCTCCCAGCCTCCCTCTCCCACCTCCTCCTAGACATGCCAGTTCCCCTCCTCCACTTACGCTGGTTCCGTCCAGCTCTGATCCTCCTGTGTTTCCTCCCACCCTTCCTCTCTCTCCTCCTCCTAGACCAGCTCGTTCATCGACCTCATCTCTGCTGGTGCCAGTCAGTCCCGCAGCTCACCCTCAGTCCGCGCCATCTGGGCGCGATGGTTTGCCGCTGGACTGCCAGTCCTCAGCTCCGCCTTGGTGTGTTAAGGCCCTTTCTCCGCCTCCAGCCTCCGAACCCTGGACTCCTCCTCGTTCCTTTGACCCAGCGGCTCCGCCTTGGCTCTTAGCTCCCTCGTCTCCACCGTGGCCTGGCATCCCACCTGCTCCACCGGGCTCCCTCGTCCCTCCGGCTCCACCTTGGTCAGTCGTTGACCATCCGCCGCCTCGGGACTCCATTCCTCTGGTTTCACCTCGTCACTCCATCCCTCCGGCTCTGTCAGGCTCCTCCTTCCTTCTGGTTCCACCTCCATCCTCAGTCGCTCCGGCTCCACAGCGGTCTTCCAGGGCCCCACCTCCGCCTTGGTCGCCTGAGCCTCCTGCTCCACCTAGGCTCTCCGGATCCTCGACGTCACCCTGGCTCTGTGGCTGCGCTGCTCCATCTTGGGCTCCTCATGCACCGTAGCAGTCTCTGCCTGTCGGCCCCCTGGTGTCGTCGGCTCATTCCCCACCATGGCTCCTCCCGCCATCGACTCCACCATGTATCTCCGTCCTGGCTGGTCTCTGGAGGAGCATCTGGCTCCTCCTGCTCTGGTCTCCTCCCTCCATCCACTCCGCTCCATGCTCCCTCTTCACCTGCTCCCTGGCCCGCCTCCAGAACCCCCAACCCCCCTCCGCTGGTATTCCTCTTGCGGTGCGAGGTTGGTTAATTGATTATTCCCCATCTGTCTCCAGTTCCCTCATTACCTTCTGTGTGTTAAAAATACCCGTTCTGGGGTGCGTTTCCCAAAACCATAGTTGCTAACCTGTTAGGAACTTAGTTGGTTGGCAATGGAAAATTGCATTGCAACCAACAAAGTTGCTAACTTAGTTAGCAACTATGGTTTTGGGAAACGCACCCCTGTTCAGTTCTTCCTCGTCCGTGATTTAAATGTGTCAATGAATGTATGTGCATGTCAACCAAATAGTATTGTGAATGTGAGTGTTAACCTGAGATCGTATTGTAATTATATATATTGTCTGTATTCTCCTTCTTCCTTGAGTAAACTCCTCATTTGTTCCATATCCTCCTCGAGCACTTTAGTCTTTCGTTTAGCACTACACCTATTTGTAATAGGTACACTAAACCTTTAAAATTTTTCTCCTGCCATTACTTGGCACTTGTGTCAGCACTTCTCTCCTTCTCTTCTTGACTTCTTAATGGGCTTCCAAAATAGCATGCTTAAATTGAGCCGACTTGATTTGTTTTCATTTAAAGAGGATCAATTACTGAGATCTAGTCACGCAGAAGTTGTTCAACCGTGAATAACAACCATACACTTTAACACACACCCGAATCAGACCACACATGAACTACCACAAAAAGCATATATGAAGGATTCATTTTTCAATTCCTTTCTTGCTCATTATTTTTAACCCTCATTCTTCTTATCCCACTTTCTCTATTCTCTTTCTCCCTTGCGTGCTTACTCTTGTTTGTTTCAGGATAATGGTGAGACCAACAATAATAGACTGGACTCTCCTGGCAGTCATTGTAGAAATGTATGTGTGTGCCTGGAAAGGATGTCCTAATTTAACCTTGTTTAGTCCCTGTCTCCCTTTTCTCCATAAAGTTTTCCTCATCAAGCAAGCCCAATTTAATTACCAGTGAATTCTGAGGGAATCTTGACTGGACTAGGTTCATTAAACCTACAGTATCTACATCCACCTCTCATTTAAATTACAGAGAAGCGCTGTAAAGAGTACCGCTGTCTGGCCTGTTGACAAGAGATAAGCATCACTGACTGGTGAAACAGGAAAAAAACACAGCATCCTGTTCAAGCCTTGATTGGAACCCAAATGAATTTACTTTTAGGATTCATTAGTTCTATACTGAGAAATTAGCAAAAGGTTTCAGAGAAAACTTATGTGCTGTTGGTTGAATGAGCTTTACTACATGCAATGACTGGCAATTTAATGTAATTTACTGAACAATGGAGAGATTGACATATATTGATCATGATTTAAATATTTTCATCTTTACTTTATAGGGCCAATACATTTGGTAAATTTCAAAATGTATGTACACACAAACAGAATTACATTATAATTTTAGTGTCTGTTATTCTAAATGTTATTCGCAATATATATACAATTTTTGCAGATGATATTGTAAAATAAGAGTAAAAGTGATCTCTGACAAAATTCACAGGTTCATACATTGATATACAGAAGACATAATGTTTCATATATTCTTATAGACCTTTTTGATCTATAAGCTTATGTTTGAAATTCATTTTACAGACAAGTAAAAATGCCCATGAATTTAAATCAATTATTTATGTTAATAATTTGTGTTAAATAGTAAATATTTTTTTTATAAAATAAGTGACTTTAAAAATACTAGTTTAGTAATAAAACTCAAATAATGTATAATTTAAATTAAAAGAATAATATAGAACTTGCTATTTATAATAATAAATTGTGTCCAAACATACTGTAAGTGAAACTCATTTACATATGACTTTCAATTATGGACTATAAAAATTAAGATATACAGGTGCAACTAAAGAAATTTGAATGTCGTGGAAAAGTGCTTTATTTTTTATAATTTAATTTAAAAAAAGCTAACTTTCTTATATTCTAAATTCATTGCACACAAACTGAACTATTCAAATAGTTTTCATTCTTATGGTTATGACTTACAGCCTGGGAAATTAGAAAAATCAGTATCTCAAATAATTTGAATATTTTCTCAAAGATCAATCAAAATAAAAATTTGAGAAATTTTCAAGATCTCCAAAGCAGGTTTAATTATGCACTCAATTCTTGGTTGGGGTTCCTTTTGCACGAATTACTGCTTCAATGCAGTGTGAAAGTGAAAGTGACGTGACATTCAGCCAACTATGGTGACCCATACTCAGAATTTGGGCTCTGCATTTAACCCATCCGAAGTGCACACACACACAGAGCAGTGAACACACACACTGTGAACACACACCCGGAGCAGTGGGCAGCCATTTATGCTGTGGCGCCCGGGGAGCAGTTGGGGGTTCAGTGCCTTGCTCAAGGGCACCTAAGTCGCGGTATTGAAGGTGGAGAGAGAATGGTACATGCACTCCTCCCACCTACAAATCCTGCCGGCCCGACACTCGAACTCACAACCTTTCAATTGCCTTCCGATTTTCTAAACATTAGGCCACGACTTCCCTGGCATGGAGGTGATCAGCCTGTGGCACTTCTCAGGTGTTATTGAAGCCCAGGTTGCTCTGTATTGTTTGTCAGATGTTACTTATCTTCCTCTTCACAATATCCCATCGATTCTCTGTGAGGTTCAGGTCAGGTGAGTTGGCTTGTCAATCAAGCACAGTAATATCATGGTCAGCAAACCACTTGGAAGTGGTTTTGGCACTGTGGGCAGGTGCTAATGTCCTGCTGCAAAATGAAATCAGCATCTCCATAAAGCCTGTCAGCAGATGGAAGCATAAAATGCTCCAAAATCTTCTGGTAGATGGCTACATTGACTCTGGACTTGATTAAACACAATGGAGCAACACCAGCAGACGTCACGGCACCCCAAATCATCACTGACTTCAGAAACTTCACACTGGACTTCAAGCAGCTTGGATTCTGTGCCTTTCCAGTCTTCCTCCAGACTCCAGACCTTGATTTCCAAATTAAATGCTAAATTTACTTTCCTCTGAAAATAGGACTGTGGATCACTGATCAAGAGTCCAGTTCTTTTTCTCCTTACCCCAGGTGAAATGCTTCTGATGTTTTTTGATGGTTCAGGAGTGGCTTGGTCCTAGGAATGTAACAGCTGTAGCCTTTTTTCTGAAGATGTCTGAGTGTGGTGACTCTTGATTCGCTGACTCCTGCTTCAGTGCGCTCCTTGTGAAGCTCTCCCAAGTTCTTGAATCGGCTTTTCCAGACAATCTTACCAAGGCTGTGGTCATCCCTGTTGCTTCTACACCTTCCAATAAACTTTCTATAAATATATATTTTGGTACAGCACTCTGTGAACAGCCACCCCTTTCAGCAATGACCTTATGTGGCTTACCTTCTTTGTAGAGGGTGTTTTTTTTTTATCATCTTCTGGACAACTGTCAAGTCACTAGTCTTTCCCATAATTGTGGTTGCATGTTCTAAACTAGCCCAACAGGTACCCAGTATTTATACTCAAAATTAATCAAACTAATTAAGCTCATAAAAAAAAAAAAAGTTGAAATATTTCAGTTTGTGTGCAATGAATCTAAAATATAATAACATTTGCTTTTTTAAATTAAATTACAAAAAAATAAAGATATTTTCCATTATATTCTAATTTTTTGAGATGCACCTCTATGTCTTTCAGAAAGAGATGCAACATTTTAGAAGGTGTCTATTAAGAATAATAAAAGAAAGCCAGGAGTCAGTGACACCAAGATTCTCTGGTTGTGCCCCAGCATATTTATTACTAATCAAAACAATTGAATGTTGGAGATGTTGCAAGTACACTGATGTTTCCCTCTTTGAAAATGTCTGTTGAAAAGCTTGCTGGTGAAACTCAAACATGTATTATTCTATTACAATGTCACTGTGATTTGATCAACACTTGCTCTCTCTCTCTCTCTCTCTCTCTCTCTCTCTCTTTCCCTGCCAGCTCATCTAACCTGCTCTCTTAGACAGAGATCTGACATAAGTAGGACATACTTGTCTTTTTCTATCTCTACTGTAATGGTTGTATAGGTAAGTGAATCTCTCCTTTTATTCTATTATTTCTACCTCTAATGTTCCTGTCGGTCCATTTTTCCAGTTCAACACTTTTATTCTCTCTCGATAGCTTTCCTCCTGCCTCACTTTAAATCCCCTAACTTATAAAATGAACAAGCATATTGTTCAGTGGTGTCATGTATAGGTAATATGAGGGTTGGTGGTGTTTGCCCCTAGGGCAGGGATATTCAATTAGTTTCATTTGAGGGCTGTATTATTGAATTGAAAATTTGAAGGGGGCCAAGGGTGGGGGGCTGTGCCGATTTCTTTCTGAGGGGGCTATAATATTAGATATTTAATTTAAATGCATATTTAGCAATAAAAAATAAACTAGCATTACCAACATCGACATCTATAAAAGACTAATATTAATGCTGTCTGTCAATCGATAAAAAAAACAACTAAATATTTGCATATTTTTCAGTTATTAATAGTAATTAATTGCATACTAATATATTACCCCCAAATTAATGTAGAAATAACATAAAAGTGGTATATTTTAAATGTGTTTAATGGCATCTCTTTACTAAGTGGCATATTATTTAAAAAAGGGGCAGTATTTTTGATACCAATACTGCTATTGATGTCTCTATTAAATGGATTTTCATTTTAGCCATTAATTAAAACCATTCAACATTACAGTAGTGAAAGCCATTATTTTTTTTACATTTAGCAGGCTCTGAAAAATATAAAAAATTTTAATTTAAGTGAACTTAAAACAATTTTCACATAAACTATCAATTGTATTTTATAGCTTTGACATAATTGTGTGTTATTGTCGGTTGAAGAGCTACTGGAGTTTGTCTGAAGCGGCTCAGCGTATATAGCCTACAGTAGAACGCACAGCCACTCAAACTATACGCCATGTGATAATGATCTTTGTCCAGGGTTGAGGATATCTCATGATGTTGTTGTTGTTGTATGAAACAACGGGCCGTACCCATGTTGCCACCTTGTGGACAAACTAATTAGTGCAAAAACAATTTAAGGCATATGTACAATCTGCGTTTACTCTTCCTTTTTGGACCGGATGAAGATGATTGATGTGCCGGATTGGGCCCCCAGGCCACAAATTAAAAAGCCCTGCCCTAGGGGGTTTTGTAAGGCTCAACACTCTGTGGATGAGTGATCATGGAGGTAGGGCACTAAAGCTAATGAAAGTGAACATGCAAATAGTTAGACGTCAGCACACATCAATGCCTACAGGGAAATACATTACATACGTCCACTCAACCCCCACACGCACAACAACACACACCCATTCACCCAAACACAAACGCACCCCCCACCCACACACAAATGGACACACACATAAACACACACACACACACACACACACAAACACAAACAGAAAGACAGAGATGCAGTAAAGGAGAAATAGCAACTGTAGGACACAGAAAATGAGTAATACACTCAAAAAATGATGATTATTAATTGAGGGCGGGATTTCCATCCAATAAATATATTGTTTTTATAAATAAACTCATATAAAACAAATTCATGCGATGAAATATAATTGTGTTGGGCCAACTCAATTTGATCAAATATAGTTTAAATGAAATTGATACATTCAGGCATGGGCAGTATTTTGATAGTCCTTTGCATTTAAATACATTTAATCTTAGGATTTTTGTAGTTTCAAAATATATAAAATACTTTTTGCCAATCAACCTTTTTATGAGACTGCTTATTCCCTGTCTCAACAAGTATACAAAATACTAAAAACAAAACAATTACTAAGATTAAATGTATTTAAATAAATTTTAGTTCTTCCAAAGGTATTTAAATACAAAATACAAAATAGTATTTCAAATGCATGTATTTGAAATAATGGCCATCCCTGCAGGAAATCAGCAGTCTAATAAGGAGGTTGATACCTTATGTATTCTGAAAATTCAAAAATACTCAGATTTTGAATGTTTTGGTAAATTTTGAAATGCAAAATACATTCATACATAATTTTTATACCTGTTTTACAAATGAGGACGTACCCAAATGGAGGTTTTTGGTGATTTTGTCAGGTTTTGCTCACTTTTGTGTACAAATTTGTTCCTGAAATATGGTTAAGTAGGCACACACACATCACACTCTGTGTCACACAATCAATCCCAAAGGGAACTCTGCATGTGTGTGCGTGTTTGTTTGTGCGTTCAGGTCGACAGCAAATCTATTGCTTGGAGGAGTGTGTCGGCACTTCTGTGGGACTAGAGTTCTAATAATGAATGTACTTGCAGTCCTGAACACTGTAGTGGTTACAGAACATCTCATCACGACATGAGCAACAAAAGCAAAGTTAGATTTCATGGGTCTCTTTGCAAACTTAAATTATGCTACTTCTTATTATGTAGCATATATTATGCCGAATAAACATTTTGCTAAAGTATTGAGTCGACAAAATGAGGCTTAGATGTCACATATAAAAATATTCAAATTATAAATTAGGCCTAAATCTGTAGGCAAACTCTGACAGATGTGCCTTTTAGCTCAAGTAAATAAACAAGCAAATCTATATGCTGTGGGATCTTCCCACTTTTTTGACAGAAGTTGCCAAATCAGGGTAACCATCTGTGAAAGACTTGTTCAATAAATAACCTTAATTTTACTATAAATAATAAATATATATATCACTCTTGACGAACTTAATGCACCTTTGTTTTTGAAAATCGCTGTAATAAAATTATACTATATGTTCTAATTTAAAGAAGTAGTTCACTTCCAGAACAAAAACTTAAAGATAATGTACTCACCCCCTTTTCATCCAAGATGTTCATGTCTTTCTTTCTTCAGTCGATCGTGAAGTGAACTACCTGAAAGTGAACTACTCCTTTAATGATGGTAAAAGACACTCAACTCTTATTTCTCACATTCTTTACTTAAAATAAAAAAAATAGTGGCAGTAAAATTTGGAACTGACAAAACGGGGGAATTGTATTAACCTTTTTTGTTGTTTAGGTCACATCTCTAAATATAATAATAATAATAAACAAATAAAAAAACCTGGCTGTAATAACATTGTAATAACATTGACTGATCTCCAAACCTTAAAAAGCACCAACATTCTTTCTGGTCTGTTGCATAAGTCTCATATATACTAAAAGGAAAGACCCTGAGTGAGGTGAGCCATGAACAGCATAACCCCTCAACAGATGGCTTGTGTCATAGCAGTTGTGGACAGGGATGCATGGATTCAGGGTCCTAAAGTCTTTGCTTTTCAATCCACCTGACCTGGACTGAGGTGTTGATAGACTGGTGTTGAGTGTGAGGTTGTGCTCGATGCTGTCTGGCTGAACAATTTATAAAGTGAGCGTGACACAGACAGAGCGCAAGAGACGGCGGAGAAATCCAGCATGAAGCTGTATATTTCAAATGTGTGTGAGAGTGTTGATAATGATGTGACACACAGCCTGAATAATGAGCTGGATTCAGGTGGACACACACACCTTTGTCTCTTTGTCTCGACACTCGGCCTTCGGCTGAAGCTTACACTAATTATGCACTCACTCACTCGGACACATGCTCAAACTCGTGCTCAGATGTCACACTTTCTCCCTCAGCAATAAATCGATCCGGTTCTCAGCAGCTTAACACTGCCATGTTCACAAGAAATAAAACATTTCCCATAAACACCTTACAAACACTCACATACATTTACCTATTGTAGCTAAATGAAGACAGAACTCTATTGAGTGTACCACAGCAAATAATGTTGATGATAGATCGAACCTCAAACAACAACATTTTAATGATTCATAAAATTTGTGTTTCCAACTGAGGACAACCTCATTTTGTCATTTTTGCCCCATCTGTATCTAAAAAAAAAGACAGACAGACAAATGTCCTTCATCCCAGATTTTTTTTCTCCATACTTATTTTCATAATCTATTAATGAAGTGGTAATGATGACTGGTTTATAGTAATTCAGTACTAATTACAATCAAATGGGTCAATAATTCAGTTCTAGAGAGACCACAAGCTTTTAAGGATCCAACCAACAGTTTATCAATACAATAAAACCAATGAGTTTCAATTTGTATGAAAGTTATTTTCAGAGCTTTTCCAGTCCCATTTTTTTTCACATTCTCAAAGAACTATAAAAACCCCAGCAAGAATGAAAAAACTTTTGTAAACAAGAAAGAACATCAGGGCAAAAAAAACACACACTGCTCTCAAGGAAAAAGCTAAAAAAAAGAACTTTAATAGCAATATCAAAGATAAAAGATGACAACATGTGCTGATCCATGTGTGTGTGTATCTGTGTTTTTCTGGCTTTTCTCCCCATGGTAGCATTTTATTTCTTAGATTTATGGTTCGGTCTTTACTACCGAATCCAGAGAACTATTCACACTGACAAAACAGCTCTTTGTCTTTGTGAGAGTTGGAGATAAGTTTAAAGCCTAATAATCGCTCTGAGTGTTGAAACGCATCATAAAGCAACTGCTGTAAAACTGTACTTCAGACAGCTCTATCGAAGTACTACATTTCAAAACCACAGTTCTTCTCTCATTTAATGAAAATAGTGTTTTTTCTGCCACTTTCAGAAGTTGCATGTCTCTCTTCAAAGTCAAACGAGACCGTTTCAGCTCATTGCACACAGACATTCACACAGACATATATGCATATGTGGTTTATATACTCTTCATCACTACCAAGGAAAGGCTGTTTGCTTTTTTAATTTTCCAAAAAAAGACTTCTAAAATTTCTAAAAAAGACAAGAAAAAAGGAAAAACATGCAACAAAAATACCTTCATCTCGTGGCCGGTTCAGTGTTGATTCATCATGTTTTTTTGTGAGTGGACCTAGGGTTAAGAAAAAAAGGAGGGAAAAAGAGAAAAGAGAAAATTCAAAAAAAGATTACTGTGGCAAGAGAAAAATCAAAAAGGAAAACAAGAAAGAGCAAAAAACAAGAAATCAGCAAGAGGTTATTGTTCTCATTCTGTTCAAAAGGTGACAAAAAAGAAAAGCAAAGGCAGACAACAAAAAGCATCATAAACACAGAATATCAAGAAAGACACAAATCGGCTACAAGATCAAAGAAGTGAATATTCTCTCCCGCCATTGTTCTGCTGCGGCTCGAAGGCCTTTCTTTAACACCAGCTTGACTTGATACCATTCTGAGGGGGGATGAAGGAAAAATCATTGTGGGGGAATCAGGAAGTAACCTCTGAAGTATGAAAAACAAGAATTTCCATTCTCATTCCCACCTCAGTCCCCCCTCCCTCCTCTGACGTCCCTTGCGCTGTGGTCAAGCTATCAACCGCCTCGCTTGAAAAAAATGTGAGAGGTGATAGAGAAGAGGACCTGAGGGAAGGAGGGCATAACACACCAGGCACGTGTTCGTGTTCTCACAAAAACACCCTTTAGGGAAACAGGAACAGGGTGCTGTTTTTGCACATACACACACAGTGTTGACTCTTGTCTTTGTGTGCAAACTGTGAAGTTTAGCCTTTCTATACATACACGGCACAAAAATAAAAGTTTAACACCATCTCTCATTATTAAACCCTGAAAGTGTTTTGAATGTATTCAAAATATACTCATTTCATTTAACCTTTGAAAGTCTTGTTGCAAAAGACTGAGATGACAATTAAAATCTGGGATTCATCATCTACATTAAACTGGTAAAAAAACCCCTAAAAAACTATGTTATTTTTCAATTTATTTTTTCCAATATATTTTATTGTTGGTTTATGCTAATTAGATTTTCACTCTTGGTCTCAGGTTTCTGAATTCCAGTGAAAACTAAACAAGCGCAGATTTATGAGGAAGAGTAAAAATGAGTGTACCGTCATTTTTGGTGCTCAAAAATAACAATTCTCGTTTTTATCAATGTTTAAAAACTATTTTTGTGGAAACCTTGATACTTTTTTCTGTGATAAACAGCATTTATTTGAAACAGAAATCTTTTGTAACATTCTAAATATCTTTACTGTCACGTTTGATCAATTTAATACAACCTTGCTGAATCAAAATAGCATCTTGGGTTTCTCATTTTCACTGTAAACTAAACAGTTGCAGATAGAAGTGAAAAGTAGAAAGGAGTGTAACTTCTCGAAACAAATCATTTTTGTCAGCGAATGCATTATAAAGATATTTTTAGACCCCTTTTAGACTTCTTTCTGTGTGAGTTGACCTGAAAAATGCCTGTCAGAGAGCGAGAGAGAGAGAGAGAGAGAGAGAGAGAGAGAGAGAGACAGAGTTTGAAAAAGAGAGATACATATAGAAAAATAATGAAGAGCTCCCTTTACTGGACATGGCTTTCCTTCCCAGACATTAAAGAGGAAAAAGGTAAGAGTGGATGTATGTGTGAGAGAAAGAGGTCAAATCACTCTCGCTCTGGTAGAGATGTAGAGTAAAATCAGGGGACAATATGTGTATTTGCTGACTGAGAGTAATATCATGTCAATCAAAGACACACACAAGAAAGGCAGTCTGGCCAAACAGGAAGTGCCATCTGCTACAGAGTTTACAGGCGCATCTGAGTCCACTATTGTCTCTCCTTACCTGTGATGATGGAAGTACTCTATGAACCAAAGCCATAAATTGAAGCCAAATTTAATGAGATTCAATAAAGGTTATTGTATGTGAGCATTAAAAAAAGAGGAGGGAGTGTTACATAAAATTATAATTTCAGATATTTTTCTTATTATTTGCACTATAATGGTTCCCACTTTTGTATATAATCATTGAGGACTCAGTGCTGTTCTTAGTTTGCATACATTTCCCACCCTTATATAAATGAAAAAAATATTTTGCATAAAAAAAAAATATATATGTTACAAACTACCAGTGTAACTACCAAATGTTACAAACTGCCATGCTCAGGGCAGCGTGAAATAAATGGGGAGTCCACGCTCAAAGTTAATGTAAAATAAACATTTATAAATGTATTTTATACTAAAGTTAAACCCAAAAAGGGAAGAGAAAAGAAAACAACAAAAGATCAAATATGAAAGAAAGTTCAAAGGGCCCTATTTTAATGATCTAAGCACATGGTCTAAAGCGCACTTTTGTTAGTTTAATGACGGGAAAACGGTTGGTGCGCCGGGGCACATAGTCTAAATTGATTGTCCGTATTCTCTTAATGAGTAATGGGTGTTTCTTGGGCGTAATGTGCAATAAACCAACAAGAGTCTCATCTCCCATCCCCTTTAAATCCAGTATACCTACAGTATGTACCTGCCTATAGGCGCATATTACTAATGCGCTCTTTAAATAACAAATAAAAATTATAGTGTCAGACTTTAGGTTTGAGTTGGTCCATGGTCTATTTTCAGTTCCTCAAAATATCAATGTGCCACTAATGCGCCTAAACACACCTCTCGCATGGGCGCACAATTGTGCACAAATGCATTTTCTATTTAAACAACAAAACGGGAAAATGAGAACTGCTCGGGCTGAAACTAGCAAAAACAATGCCACGCATTGTGCCCAAAGTATGATAGGGCCCAAAGTCTGCTGCTGGAGAGAAGGCAAGCTCAAACAGGGCAACCACACCGGAGGATAGAGATCCTTTAATCAGTCAACTCATCATAGGTAATCCACCGCACCTGCCGCTTGTCTCCACCCTACAAACAGACAAAGGAAAAAACACACAACACATAACAACAGAACCTAGAACACCAACTAGAGGTGAACAGATCCCGTTTAGGGAACAGGTGCTATATGACATGAGTATTAATTTCTTATATTAAGACCCCAAATATTTCAATGATAGTGTACACACACACTATGAGCCATTTTCCTAATTTCTTCATTATTATAATTTCTCCATAAATAGACTTATTCAACTTGCCAAAATCAATTTCATCCATTCCAAAAGGCTCATTTCAACTTTACACTCTCTGATTTTTACCTGGATGGAGATATTTTGCCCAAATTCCTCCTCCTCCAATCCATTTGACCGTCCCTTGCCTCTCTAATATTCATTTCTTCTTTCTCCTCTGCTGCACGCTTCCCATCCAATTTTTTTTCTGATCATCTCTTCTCATCATTTCTCTCCTCATAACTTCTTCTTCCAAGCCTCTCTATTTTCTTTGGTGAAGTGCTTATTTTATCTATTATTTCAGCCCCAGTTCCTGAGGCTGACCTTGCTCTGCCCTCTGGCCTTAACAGGGCACTACCAAATGCCCAATGCCATGTGTGCACATGATGCTCTTCTGATTTTGCACATTTGCACATAATTTGTGCATGTGTGAATGTGGTTATCACTTGATCTGTTCTTGTTGAGATGCTTGTGGTATGAAGGTTTGTTTAAGGCAATTCGCTTGTCATTTTGCTTGTGTGTCTATATGGTATAAACATGTAAACTCATGCGTGCATGTGATTGCATGTGCGTCTGAGTGTGTGTATGTGTGTACTGTGTATGTGACCAAAAGCAGGTGAACGCTACGCTGGAGTTACACAGTGGTTGCTGTTTTGCATGGATGAGCTATTCACACACACAGCGAGCCTCATCAGCAGATGCCAGGCGAATTACACACTCTCTCAGTGTTAGATGTCAGGGCTCGTAATCGGGCAGACCACAGGTGTCTGTGGACAGGAACGTTCAAGCAGGAATCAACCTTCTCCTCTGATATCCTAGTCTCAGGCTCAGACATCTGATGCATATGGCACACAAAGTGGAAACACTTCAGGATTTTCTAAATTGGCATCGGATTGGTTGAATTATACAGGATTTTAGAGAGATATGTGTGTGTCGCATTTTTGAACATTCCGCCTGGAAACTAAGATAAAGTGGCACCAAACCCTCTCACGAAAGATGAAAACCGTTATGTTTACAACTGTCACAACAAGCGCTTATCAGGATCAACTAAACGCCGGATTCTCAAAAGTATAGAATCTTTCAAATATGTCCGAGAGGTTATTGTGGCGACATTTCCATGCCCTGAAATATCATGCTGAAATGAAACAAACTATGACTGGTTGTTAGACATGTTGGTCAAATGGCCTCATGGACGGGCACTGGCCAATGAAAGCTGTCATGGATTCCAGACCTTCAGCCATCAGTCTGAAGATCTAGCTATGTGTGACTAATATCGCAAACGGGGGGGACTGGGGATTCTGAAATATGATTCAGAAAATCAGCTTGGAAGAGGAATGAGATAGCCAGATGGCTTTCACCTGATGTTTTCATGCCTCTTAGCTTCTCCTAAGTGGAAATGGGTATAAATTAGAGCGGAGATGGAAAGAGAGCACCCAAGTGACTTTGATAGACTAGATATAATTGAGCTCTATTTAACAGCATTAAAGATGCCTCGCTGACCTGGTGTGAAGTGGGATTCTATTATACGACATGGGGTGATGTAAATTAGAATTAGATTTAGCATTAAAGGCATTTCTATTAACAGAGTATTGCAACAGTCCAGCATTGATCTATAATGAGTTGAGTGTTTTTTATTTTATTTTATTTTTTACATTTTGATAACATAGTCTTGGTATTGAGAAAGAAATTATGTACCCGTGTTTAGTGTCACTGAAATACAATATATAGTTTTATTTAATATTTGAATAAATTTATATGGTCCATTTTTTATTTTAGTTCAGTTTTAATAATTTAGTTATGTATTTTTGCCATTTTTCTCCTTGTTCCTTTTTTTCTTTTCTTTTTTTTATATGCACATATAGTCATTATTAATTTAGTTTATTTATTTTTTATTTTTTATTTTTTTAGCACATTAAGTTAAACTAAATGAAAATGAGAAATGTTGCCCTGGCATTAAGATGGAGAAAAAAAGCATAATAAGCATAATAAGTTTAAGATTTTTATTCTTTATTTCAGTTATCCTTTATTCAATTCAAGTAACAAAACTATTTTTTTATGATTTTAGTTTCTGCTAACTATAATAACTCCGATACAGTAGACGCACTATAAAAAGAGATGGATTAAAAGAGAGACAGAAAGTCTTATGATGGTACAGTAATAGTATCAGTTGGTAATACCATAGAGTTTTAGGGTGTTAGGGTTAGGTAATTATGAAAATGTGATGTTAAAATCTAAATCAAAAAATTCTCAGAGGGAAAGTGGATATTCAGTAAGAAAAAAGATGGAACTTGATTGATATACAATCAGAAAATTGATGGAATGGCTGGCTATACATATCTGAAAGGTGGCAAAGTAAATGTTAATTTGATCAACAGCAATCCCTAACTAGCTGCTACAGCATTTGGTTATTATTTAACATTGTCCAATAACACACGCAGCCTAATCCAGGGTTTCTCATTCCTGGTCCCGAAGAGCCACTTTCCTGCTGAGTTTAGTTTCAACTTCAATTAAAGCACCAGAATAAACTAACCAAGGTCGTTGGTTTTACTTAATTAAAATTACATTCTGGTGTCTTGGAACATGATTGGAACTAAACTCTAGGGCTGCATCCAAAAACATAGGCAGCTGACTTGCTGCCTCACTGCCGGTGGAAGCTATGTCATTGCAGGGAGCGTTTTTGCACGAAGGCATCTCATGAAACTGATTTTGGACAGACTTTTGAGGTACCATAATGGTTTAATTATCTACAACAAAATAGAACGAGTTTTTGTGATAACTGAATGAATATTTAATTACGGAATGGAACGCACAGGATTGTGGGATATCAAAGGCAGTGAAGGATACATCTATGCTGCCTTCAAAATTCCATCAGAAGAAGGTACCTCTGGAGACAGGAAGTAAAGCAGAATTTGGATCCGAATGTGCCTCGATGCCTTCCTGCCTTGGAATGCTGCCTCCAAGCTGTCCGAAAGCTGAAAAATGCTGCCTCCTCAGGAAAGGGGGTAAGAAGGCAACAAGGCACATCTGAATTCTATGATTGTGTCAAATCCTTTCTTCACCTTCAAGTGATCAATTTCTAAAGGCAGCACTGATGTATCCTTCACTGCATATAATATCCCACTATGCCGTGCATTCAATGCTGTGACAGAAGAGATGAAAAGCCAAGAAATTAGTACTGCAGCTCCCTTTATTTTGTAGTGGATAATTAGACTAGTAGATAATGAGACTATTTTGCTGTATCAAAGCCTTTTCTTGAAGGGTAAGTTCACCCAAGATTGAAAATTTGTCCATCTTCTACTCACCCTCAAAGCATCCTAAGTGTGTGACTTCCTTCTTTCAGAGTAATCCAATCAGAGTTATATTAAAAATTGTCCCTGCTCTTCCAAGCCTTTCAATGGGGGTAAGCGAGTGTTTGTTGTTGTAATGGCCTTCCCCTTTCATTTGTTTTGCTTGGCGTCACCAATAGATGGCGAAATACACTTATTGCATATAAGGGAGAGGAAACAAAGCAATAGTATTTTCACGTTTGTTCTTGAGCTAACAAGCTTGAGAAAATGGCTTAAGCTTTAAGCTTTGGTATCCCTTTGGTAAACAGAGCGAGGTACGTTAGTTTGTTTTCTATGTATTTCTTTGGTACCATTTGTTGTTTAATTTGAACAATGTTAAATGTGTAGTGAATGTTTGTTTGCTTGTTTGTTTTTTTAATGTGAATGTTTGAGTTTATTTTGCTTTGATATTTATGTATTGTTTTTTTGTTTCTTTTCTATGAAGCTGAAGGGCTGCTACAGTTGTCAACAGTTCAGAAGACATTAAATAAAGTACGCACATCTGTAATAAAACGTCCCTCACACAGCTCCGGGGGTGAATAAAGGCCCCCTGTAGTGAATCCATGCTTTTTTGTAAGATTAATATCCAGATTTCAAACGTAATAAACTTTTTTTTCTCACTTCTGCTGACTGTTGGGAACCGGAAGACATGCGGGCGGATGTCATAGTATGTCAGCGCTGCGTGGTTAATGACGAGTGTGGAAAGAGAACAAAACAAAATGCTGGTCAAGAATTAGAAGCACAAAATGAGGATTTGTAAAGAAAAAACATGTGAGGGAGGTTTTATTACAGATGCGTGCACTTTATTTCACGTCTTCTGAACTGTTGACAACAAACACCCGCTTACCCCCATTGAAATGCTTGGAAGATCAAGGACAATTCGACTGGATTATTCTCAAAGAAGGAAGTCACATACACCTAGTATGCTTTGAGGGTGAGTAGAACATGGACAAATTTATATTCTTGGGTGAACTAACCCTTTAAATCAGTTTCAGGATGTACCTTTGTGTGCAAACACTAGCTGTGGAGTTACTGCCTGAGTGTTGGGTATAGTTACTTTGGAAAGTAGTTAGTTAGGTTACAACGTTACCATCAATTAAAAGTAATCAGTTATGATACAGCGTTACCTATTCATAAAAGTAACGCGTTAGAGTACTCATGCGTTACCAAAAATTAAAAGCCGTTTGCAGCGGCTCACACATGACAGACACAGCCCCTGGCCCCTTTAAATGCACCTAGAAGTCGTGACTCCCGACAATGAATAACGTCAGTCATCTGACTAAATTAACACTGCAGGATAACAATAACAGGAAAGACAGTCAGCAATAGGCTATTCCACATGGCGTTTTATTTATTTATTATCACAGAACATATTATTAATCAAAATTCGCACCTACCCAGCCCGGGTAGCCTAGGCTACTGTATATTATAAGCACCACAATATAACTCCTGATTTTTCTTTAACTTTAAATAATGCAGTTATCAAAGTACAAGTATGCTTACTTGTAAACACAACCTTAAACAGGCTTGCAGATTTAAATCCATTTAGAAATGATGAACAACCAGCCAGCCAACAATCTAACAGAAATTAACAGCTGCCTGTCAAACAAAAATGATAGCAAACTGAATTAAATCCTTCACTGCCACACAGGCAAATGACAAATCGCTTAATAGTCGAACTAATTATTATTAAAGTGTCACTCACAGTCACAAGCCTAAATTTGCTTTAACACAGTCCTCTTACATTTACTCTTCAAACTAGTGATTAAAATGTAGCGTTAAATTTGAGGTAGAATTTTTGGCGGTCGACAGAAGCTTTTCACCAACGCAGAGTGTGCATTTTACCGTTATGTTCTTTTCTTTTTCGTTGACAAATTGAAAATAATGTGCGCACTTCCATGATACATCCGCAGGTGGCACAGCAGACCTAGGCCTACTGTCTGACAAAAAGCAGGCTGCAGTTGGGATTTTCCTTTCCTTAAAATAACGGATTACTTTTTAAAAAAAAATAACGAAGTTACTGATTACTTACGCACAAAACTAACGCGTTAAGTTACAAATTTCAGGAAAAAAGTAATTAGAGTACTCTAACGCGTTACTTTGTAACGCGTTACCCACAACACTGCTGCCTGATAAAGCAGCAAGGCAACAAGTTTTCGGACACAGCATGTGTGAAAAAAATAAAATAAAAAATCTTTATGGTCCTGTATGATTATCATATTCATATGCCATTATATTTACATGGTGCTCCAAAGCAGTCGTTCTCAAGCAGTGGGCCAGGAACCACAAGGGGGCCGCAACAAACTACCAAGTGTGGCTTACAAATATTTGAATTTGAATTTAATACAAAAATTAACCATGTAAATTCAATATGTCAATAAAAAAAACTTTGAGACTGAACAGCAGAAATACAGAAATATTGTGTTGTACTTTAAATCAGAAAGGTTGATAACCACTAATGCAAATTATTTTATATAACCCTATTATATTACCATCAAAGTAGTGTCACAGTATTGCCATGGTGCCATGTACGAAAAATAGAGAGAAAGGAATATTAATAAAAAAGGAATGAGAGCACGAATAATAAATGGAGAAAAGGAGGAGGGTGAATGAAAGTGTTTGGTGTAGACGGAGAGAAAGTGAGGGAGGTACACAGAGATGAGTTGACTGGGATGGAGTGAATGTGTGAAAAGAGAGGTATTTGAACAGAGTAGAGCTGGATGGGATGACATTTAGGTGCGGTGGAGATGCAGACTGCATGAAGGTTAAAACTGTTTCCCCGGTAACCCCCGCCACATGGAACTAAAGCTGGGTCTCCAGAGAAAAATGGTGCCCAGCAATATCTGCCTGCTCAGTCATAAAGACTGCAGAGAGCTGTCATAAGACTGACATTAGGCTCTTCATGTCCTGCAAACAATTGACATGAGCCAAGAGCTTATTATAATGACATTTGTAATATCATAATCTAAGAACTAATGCACTTAAATACATATACTACAGGGATAATAAAAACTACACTGAAAAAGTATTTTCAGTATTTTTTTTTTTTTTTTTTTACGTAAAAAAATCTTACAAGTCTTAGAACAAGATCAATATATCTGGTAATCAAAACTGCATAATATATTGTTTCCTATGTATTCAGAGAATGTACATTGTATTTGTCTTGATTGATAATTAATTTTTTTTAATAGCAAAAATCTTATTAGATTTGTTTAATTCCAGTGTATGATATACTATATACACTACTACATAAAATTTGTCAGTAATATATATATATATATATATATATATATATATATATTTACACATCTCTCTCTCTCTCTCTCTCTCTCTCTCTCTCTCTCTATATATATATATATATATATATATATATTTTTTTTTTTTAAGAAATAACTGTTTTCAGCAAGGATGCATTATATTGTTCAAAAGTGACAGAAAAAACAACAACATAATTTAAAAAACAATCCTGAAAAATATATCACAGTTTCAGGAAGACTATTAAGCATAATATTAACTGTAAATATTAAATATTTATTTTTATCATTGTTAACAAATTTTTAACTGGTGAACTGGCTACTGAAAATTCAGCTTTACCATCACAGGGATAAAATTACATTTTGCATATATGCATATTTTACAGTATATCTGATCAAATAAGCACAGCTGTATTATGAACATATATGGTATGACACAAATATGAATCTCAACCTTTGGAAATGTAGTGTAATTAGAATTGTCTACAGTAATTCTTAGTCCCTAGCAGTCAATAGATGCAATACATGAGTACAGGGCCCAAAATGAACACTTACCAAGTAAAAATTGACTTTGGGTGAGTGAACTGAAGGCCAGTAAAGTTATTAAGAACTGCAATATATTGAATGATTTAATACAGGGCTGCCCAATCTGCTCCTGGAGGCCCACCTTCCTGCAGTATTTAGCTTTAAACCACTCCAATCCTCCTGCCTAGAAGAATCTTGTAATCCTCAAAGCCTTGATTAGCTGGTTCAGGTGTGTTTAATTATGAAGGACCTACAGAGCCAGGACTGGACATGCCTGATTTAAGTCAAATCTAAAGAAAACACCTGTCGGAACTAACAAACAACTTTTGTGTTGTATTGGCGTCACATGGTACACTGCTTGCTTTACGCCATTGAATATGAGGTACATATGGGTCTTTATGTTTTTGATCTGCATTGTCACGGAGATGCAGAGAAAACCCACAAAAAATACACTAGATAATTAAGTCTAGGAACAAATTTATATTATTCAATGTAATAATAATAATATAAATGGCTTCAAATAAAATATAAAAATAAAATGAAATTATTCAATGAAATATTTATGGCTGTGAATATGGTCATTTAATATTGATATTTTAACTTAAATATATATATTAACAAAGTGAAAACTATATTTTAGGTGCTGGCAACTGTTCACCTTTAATAAATAATAATAATAATAATAATAATAATAATAAAGCATTCTAAATAGTACTACCATCTGAGAAATACATTTATTGGTGTACAAATCTAATGATATTATTAATCTCAATGAACTAATTATTGATATACCTAAATTAATATGAGATTCTAATATCTGCATGCATAATAATTGCATAATGCTGTCGGCTGTAATCATATAGTGCCTTGGAGAGCAAAAAAAATAATAACTCTACAATAATGGTTTGTGTCAGCTTACTCAAATACTCCATGGTGACTTATGAGGCCTATTAATGACTTTTATGTGTGTGTGAATGCGAGAGATTGTGTGTATGAGAGCATAAATGACAGATGCAGGCTAATCTATCTGATTTAATATAATCGAGCTCATTTTAAGTGACTATTGTTTTCCTTCCTTTCCCATTGACATTGCTGTAATTCTGTTAAAACACACAAAAGCAGCCGCTAATCACATGGATCAAAATAAAAAGTCACTGTCACTGATTGTGTTCCTCCTCTCCTCTCCTCTCCTCTCCTCTCCTCTCCTCTCCTCTCCTCTCCTCTCCTCTCCTCTCCTCTCCTCTCCTCTCCTCTCCTCTCCATCCCCAATAAGAGTTTCAATACCTCCATTCCACATAAATCTGCAGATTTTCTCACAAAAACCATCATAGAAAATGGCAAAAAAAAAGTCTGCAGAGTCTCGCCTGGGCCTTTCTATGGGACATGTATATAAAAAAAAATTCCCACAGTAAAAACTAATGTAAGATCAGACTAGTTTGCTCTTCACCCATTCTCAAACTCTTATCCTTTTTATTTTCACCATATTCCATCTTTCTCCCCATTGCTCTTTCCTTCTTTTTTCTCCTACAGTTTCTACTTCCACATTCATCCTTCTCCGAAGCACCAGGAGAGGTACAAGCCCTGTGTACGAGTGTGCAGTTGTGTGTCTGTTTTTGAATCTAATTTGCATTCACAGCCACTTGCCGCCTAAGCTGCAGCAGGCACTGAAGAGATGGCCCTTTGAGCTACACTGAGAGAAAGAGAAAGAGAAAGAGGGAATGAGAGAGAAGGAGAGAAAGAGAGAGAGAAGAAACAAGTGTGAAAGAAAGCAGCAGGAGGAAAGAGCGAGGGGACAGAGAAACAGAAAGGGAATGAGAGGACAATGATTCTGCATGCATGCAAATATGTATGTTTCCATGTGTTTCTATGAATGAGAGGATGTGGGGTTATAAATAGACATGAAATGGACACAACCTTCAGGTTATAAATTTGTCTGAAGAGACATCCAGGCACACTTACGATGCAGCAATGAAGTGCAGCATCTTACTCCTGCTTTTTCAGGGAACAGGGTTACAGTCAAGTAACCAGAGACGTTCCCTTTCAAAAACTACTCTCAATCCCACCACACCGCAAGTGTCTGGACTCCACAAGGTTGTGTGTGCACAAACATTAAAAAGGTCTCAGACATGACATGTGAGCATGAAGCAGCATGAATGTGTGTTGGGAGCCTGCCGCATCACACACTCTCTAATAGGAAGGTGCCTGTTATAATGTTATGATTGAGGCTCTGAACCCTGAGCATAGCTTGTTTTTCTATAATAAACTATTAAATATTTTCTATAAAAGCATTAATGTCCTGGCAGTGACACATTGCTTTTATATTTAATTTAATTACTTTAATATTATATTATATTTTGTGTGTGTGTGTGATTTCTAAGTGATTTAGTGTATTATGTTTGATGGTATGACGTCACACCATGAAGTGTTCCATTGTAGTTTTACAAAACATTGTACACTCCATATTGAAAATGTTTCATGTGTTTACATGCGATTTATACTTTGTGATTATCTAAAAAGTGTACAACATAATGTAAGAGCTTATCGTTATGTGAGTGTTAGTTCCTTTTATATTTTGCAAGTGATATGTACGTGGGTAATATATTAAAGTACTTATGATGCATTGTTTCATTTGTATATTATTCCCACTGCCATGTTGTACCATATCTTGCCGTATTGGTTGTGTAGTACTTTTTGAGTATTTTATTACAGCAATTTTGTGTTGCGTTGCAGAATTTATTTATTTGTTAATTTGTATGTCATTATTTTCCTTTTGTATTTTTTGACAGCTATATTTTTATTCATGTAGTGCATCAGAGAGATAATTATACACTGAATAATGACCTTAGAGATTTAATTGTATCACTAGCTACTAGTTAGTATTTATTTATTTAAAATCTGTTTTACTACTTCATCTTTTACAGTCCTTTTTTGTGAAAGCTGTGAGCAGGAAATCTACGTTTTTGAGAGAACAGTTTAGAAAGAATCATCATCACTCTTGAAAATAGTAAAAGAATAAACTACAAAGTGAACCTGATAAATGTGTTAATGGTGGTTAATCAGATTCCCAGGTCATGTAAACAAGCCTTTGAATACCTACTAAACATTTAATTCCACAAACCTAGCAAACTTCAGCAAATCCAGCTCTTAGGTGCACATTGTTTCCTCTATAAAAACACATGTACACATGTCCATGACAATCATAATAGGACTAAAGAGTCAAGAAGCTGCTATCTAAAGTATAAATGTTTCTTTTTTAGATTTTTGAATAAAAGTTAATTTTATTCATTTTATTTCTTTATCCATTAGAGTAAAAACTGTCCTCCCTTCGACATCTGTAGCAATTAGAAGATCCTGAAAAACAGCTTCTTTAGAGACCCGATCTATACGTGTTTATTAATGGGGTCCATTCATTTACAGTACTTTCAGTAAAAGTCCCAGAAGTGAGTGGAATCTATAAGAAGCTCATTTCCATCAATTGCCTGCAACTGTACAAACACCTCCAATGACAACTGGTGTCAAACCAATTAGCTTGTTAGCTTGTGAAGAGAGTTTCTGTGTGGGACAAAGAGGAGGAGAAAGAAAGAATGGTACGAACCAGCACAATATGCCATCTGCACATCGACACACTACATCAATAATTCACACACTTTCTCTCTCTCTCACACACACACACACACACACCTAATAACTTTCTCTCAAGTGATTCTCTCTTGTGTCTATAAATAGTGTGTGTGGCAGAGCTGTTGCTAATTCCTTCATTGAGAGTCTAGTGGTAATGCACAACGAGACACACACACACACACACGCTCACACGGCTCTGACGTGCTGCCTGACAGCTACACGTAGAGAAGAGCTGAAGGGTTGCCAAGGCGACCCCTTCCCCTGCCAAATCCTCGTTCTGTGTCAGCGTTATTTATCCATACATATCTGCTCTCATCTCGTTCCCCCTCCATTTTCCTTCTCTTTCTCTGCATCGTTCTTGTTACAATGTTTCTTTTATTTTAATACTCTTGCTTATTCAGTCTCACTTTGCTGTATATTCACTCTTGCACTTTACATCTTTATTACTCACGACTCGTCTTATTCTCATTCTTGTGTCCATCAAATGTTATCTCATTCTTTTAATTATGAGTATTTTTTATTCTCTTGAGCTGACAGCCGTGTAGACACATTCATTAACACACACTTCCTTCCCAAAATCTCATGACACAGCAATCTAACAATATAACAGTTCTGCTCTGGGATTTAAACACTCTCTCACACACACACGCACGCACGCACACACACACACACACACACACACACACACACACACAATTTCAAGTAAGCCTGCACACATTCTCAGCTGGAAAGTCACCAATTTGTTCTCATTACCTTCCACTAAAAACTCTAAGCCGAGAAACTGACCTCAGCTTATTCCATTGGTTTGACCTTGCTGCAAAACTGAAGTCTTCCTTTGGTTTTCATTTAGTGAAAGAAAAAAGCACTGTAGAAAAGAACAAGCTACAGCAGGGGAGAGAAGACAAAATTATTATTTTCCTTCTAAACATTCATTTGGTCATAATATAACAATGATGTCTTCTGCTAAAAGCCCACTGACTCTACTAATCCTTTTTCAATTCAAAAATCTCAAGCACTCTAGCAGTAGCCGGTAAAATTCTGTTGGAATACCTGTTTTGTTGTCGTACATCTGAGATTTGTTTGCATGATTCTTGGATTCTAATACTTCAAAGGGCCCGCAATGGTCCATCTATATTCAGAATACCTCAGAGCTCCAAGGAGCTAATTAAAAAACGCCCTCTACACCAACACTCAGGTGCTCTCTGAAGCAGTTTTGATTTCCCTCCCACAGAAAACAATAGTGCTGTTCAAATGTCATCTTTTGTTCAAGTGTTCCCTCATTTCTTTCCTCCATTTCTCATTTGTACCTCCTTGGCCTTTGGGGTACTTCAATATATGGTGTGTTATTGTAGCTCCTCAAGGCAGAATCATATTATGTCTTCACCTCTTAGCTTTGTGTAAAGCTAATCTATTCAGATTTTACCTGCTTGTTGATCTATGGATCAATTTATATACCTAAATTAAAACAGAGATTCTGTATGAAATTCTGTAGGCTCTGTTTTCTTTCTTGGTCAAATCGATCTGACAGAGAAGAGTGAGTAGACATGCCTGTGACACTATCAGGTGTGCTACAGAGCACACAGTCATGCTAAAACCAACCCATCAGTCCCGCTCACACATGCATCTGATTTTCCATCCGCCTCCAGCCTTCAATCAACTCCCACAGGGTCCTGCTACTTTCTCCCAGACCACCGGACAAGAGAAACAGAAAAGCAATTTGGGCATCCAAAAACAAGAAACAAGAAAGGCTTTAAAAATAAATAAATACAAATAAAATAAATAATAATAATAACAATAATAGTAATAATAGTCTCAAAAAAACAGAGAGAGAGAAAAAAAGGATAATTGTCCATATTTAATCTCTTGTTGCAGAAGTTAAATAACTTAAGAAGTTAAATGGCATATTTAAAAGTTTGGGATTATTATTATTATTTTAATTTTAAAATCAAATGAATACTTTTATTAAGCAAGGACACATTCAATTGAACAAAAGAGACCGTAAATACTTTTTACACTGCTACAAAGCATTTGTTTCACATAAATTCTGCTCTTTTAAACATTTTATCAATCAAAGAACCCTTAAAAATACATCACTGTTTCAAAACACATATTAAGCATCATAACTTTTTAATTTCTTGAGCAGCAAATCAGCCTATTAAAATGATTTATGAAAGATCATGCTGACACTGAAGACTGGACTAATGACTGCTGAAAATTCAACTTTGCAATCACAGGAATAACTAGCATTTTAAAATAAGAACATTTCAAATCGTTATTTTAAATTGCTATAGGCCTAATAATTCATAATATTTTTGCTTTGTTTCTCATCAAAATAAATGCATTGGTGAGCGTAAAAGATGCTCTAACAGATATCAGAGGACCAAGAACAAAGGGAGACAAATAATGAGGCTATACTGCTGTATAAGTTGCCTGGGGCAGTTTGGGGCCAAGATGGTCCCCAAAAACAGTATAGTAACTGATGCAGTAACTTTGATCTCCTGTCCACCCACTCTTCCAACTCTCACATGGATCAAACGCAGCACAGCATGATCTGAACGTATATAGAGTAGTCATGTAAAGCTTAATCATACTCTAAATTCATGAATGACTCCACCATTTGAGGCAGATAAGGATGCATTGAATAATGTATTTTGTTCTTAATAGTGACGCTGATGCAAAAGACTGCAAGCTGGCTCGGGAGAGACTGAGTGTATTAAAGGGAATTTGGGGATTTGGGAAAATGGTAACTGGCACATGTAGCAATATAGGAATTGGCAGATTTGCAGAGGGCTTTGTGAAAGAAAAATGGCGAAGAGAAAGAGATAATGTGGTATGAAAAAGAGTGTTGGAAGACAAAACGAGAGTGAGAAGTAGAAAGGGAAGGAAGGAAAAAAGAGACACATTGCTTATGGTGTCAAAAAACAAGAAAACAAGACTGGCATCTTTGCTGTGAACAAACACTCACATGACTATGCAGATGTTCAGTCTGACTGCCATGTGCTTATGCTGATGTGCTATGAGGCATCATACAGCACGCACTGGCATGTATAGTGCAAATACTGAGGTAATGAGTTTGATGGCTTTTTTTCTCATTAACACAGGTTGCAAATTACAAAGCACTCTTTCATTATAAAAAGAATTGCTTAAACAAGACAATTACCATTGTATACACAAATCACCTACACTGGCTGCCAAAAAGAGGTAAAAGCTGAGAGGAAAGGGTTCTGAGATTGCTAATTACTGCTGATGTCAATAATTTGTTTCTCTGGGCAACTTGGCGGCTGGAACCTTAATTGCGAGAGAAAAACACCTCTTCGCAAATCAGTTCTTTCCATCCTCTGAGATCTGTCCACTTTGCTCTCTCAAAAGAAAAAAAAAAAGACAAAGAAAAAGACAAATGTTGAGGGGTGTTACCTCAGTATAAAAAGCCAGTCACTTATTTGGTTTGTTAACTCTCCGTAAATTTACTGCAATTTGTCGTAAATGTACGTCTTATACTGGTAATGGTAAGTAATTTCCCTGAACACTTCAGTCTTTCCAGCTGGCCTCACTTTTTAAGTGAATCATAGGGTAAACTATTCCTGACAAGTCCTGATCCAGAATGCAGTGGACTGATCATAACTAGAAGAAGGCAAAGACATGTCCTTAGTCAAGGTCTGGTAAAGCTGCATTGAAGTTCAAAGGCATATCATTTTCACTTGTATGGTGCTTTGTAGTGTTACAGAGGTAGTCCAGTCGATGAAATGAAAATTATATCATGATTTACTAACCTTCATGTCATTCCATACTTGTATGGCTTTCTTTCTTCTGCAGAACACACACAAAAATCATAGTCTGAGTAATATTTCAACTGTTCCTGTCCATACAGTGAAAGTCAGTGGGGTCCAGAACAACAATTGACCCCACTGACTTGCATTATATGCACAAAACAAAACAGTGTTTAAAATATATTTTGTGTTCCACAGAAGAAAGTCAGTCATACAGGTTTGGAACAACAGTAAAATAATGAGTAAATGACAACTATTTACATTTTTGGGAGAACTGTCTCTAAGTTACTACTACTATGCAGCGCTGTAGGCATGTAAAAACGCATGTCTATAGGTTCCATTACTCTATAGAGTGCAGCACTTGGGTTTCAGAATAAAATCACCATTCATTTTCTCCATAGGGGGATTGATTTTTAACGATAACTTACAAACCTTTAAAGACAGACCTACTGTGATCTATGAGGTTGCTAACTGAATTAATTACCTGATTCTGCAAAACAATCCCCACCTATCAGAGACTCTTAACAAACAGATTTCGCCAAAATAACTCATTAGCACCTGCCCGCTCCCATGAGGCATGCGAATGGTGTAGGGTGAGTCTCCCTATTTGTATATATTCATAATATTTGTATATAGTGCATATTTAGCAAAAACATACAAAGCTAATTTATTTCACAATGACTATTGGTGCTATACTTCATTCCCTTATTAAAGACTTGTCTTTTTGTCTGATTTTCAAATACTTTTTGCTTTACATCAAAGTTTGTAATGTTTTGATTTACCTCATAGGTGGTTGTTTAAGCTCATGACTTATAACTCTTAAGCTTCTTCAAAATCCTTATTAGAAAATACTTCCTGAACCAAGGCTGCTGAAAAAGTGGATGGGCACTGTTGCACTCTACTCCCCTATTAGATATAACCATAACGCTTTGCCTTGTTGTCTTAGACACTCACCATCCTCTGTGGGCACATAGATGTTGAGGTAGAGACAGTCTTCGCTCTGATTCTGAATGTAGGTGGCGGCCACGTCTAAGTTATCGGTAAACCACACAGGCAGCATGATCTCGGGCAAAACACCATGCACATTCTGTGGGCAAACAGGGGCGAACTGTGTAGCGTTCCGCACTTCCTGCCAGGACCCAGGAGCTTCAGGTGGCTGAAAACGACGGTCTCCGATCGGCGCCGTAGCATAGGGGACGCCAAGGTACTGTTCCACAGGACCCAAAATCTCGTTGTTAAGCTCTTTTTTAATCCCACGCAACTTGCCGTAGTTTGTGGTGACGGTGGGATATTTAGCGCCGGGATCAATGCGTTGACACGATGTCAAGGTGATCCACATTGCCAACCAGAGGACAGTACTTGCATGGATGGCCTCCGAATTGCGGGCATGGCCCAAGTTACGTTTACAAGCATGGGGCAGATACATGACTGCCTTGTTTTCTCCTTCTTCACTTCGCTGGTTTATTGACCTATGCTTTGCTTTTTCATGGGTGAAGGACAAAGGAAATTACTATTATAACAAAAGAGGAAAAAGTGATCCTGCTGGCTTGTTTTGGTCTTTCAGGGAGCAAGAGGGAGGACAGGAATGGGGGGACTGTGGAAGGGTTGGGGTGGATGAGGGGCAGAGGTTGTGCTCAGCCCTGGAGGGTTATCGTGGTAATGCCGCAGTAAGTAAAGAAGAAAAGTCTGTTACGTTCCATCTCCCTCAGCCGTCCTCATGGGGTCAGTTAAAGAGGTCACGCAGATGATTGCAGATCCTGTCAAGAACAGCAAAAAGGGTAAGGGTTAGTGACTAAAAGTTAATTTATGAGTTGCTACCCTTTGCATGCACATACTGTATCAACCATATGGATTTCTACCATGTTGAATGATGCAACCTGTATTACAGGGGTAGTTCACAGAAAGATTTGAAAATCATTTACGAACCCTGATGTCATTCCAAACCCATTTTCCTCCGCAGAACACAATAGAAGACATTTTGAAGATTGTCTCAGTGTTTTTGTGTCTATCCAATGAAAGTTAATGGTTATCTTGGACCCCACTGTTTTACATAGTTCAGGTGTGGTCATATTAACCGTATCATTGTTCAACAACATCTCATGAAACTAAGTCATTTCAACAGAAATTAGTGTAATTGCGAGCTTTGTGTGAGAGCGAAAAGTTCTCCAAGCAGATTTTGCTTGCTAGCTGCTTGGTTTGAAAGTGACTGCTATGTGAGCAATGATTCATACATCACTACACTATTAACAATAGGCAACGAAGCTTCATTTGCCTGTGAAGTTTGCTAATGTGACCACACATGAAGTCCAAAAGCAGTTGCAACCTTCTTCAAAATACCTGGAGGTTACAATCTTTTAGTTTTTAGCCCAGAACTTTAATGACAAGGCTAGACAGCATTTGAGAAAGAAAGAAAAAATCCTATAACATTTCCCATCAAACATTAATGGTTTTCAGTGTTTATATGTATCTTAATAATTCAATGACTCAGCAGTTATAGTACCTCCTGTAGTGTTCTGTGTCTACACATTGGAGAAAAGCAATACTGCAGGCAAATGACAGCTCAGACAACTCGTTCAGGGCATTATGAGGAGCATAAACACAATAAGATAGAGACAGGGAGGCAGCGATGCAAAAAGGGAAACATCTCGAAACACCCACACAAAGAGCCTCTATCAGTCAGTTGTGACTAACAAACTAAAAATAGATGTTTTAGTTCTCACATCCTGAATGAAATCATCTGTGCGGATATGAAGTCTAATTAAGAAACGACGCATTTCGCCGTGAATGCATCTTTTGTATTTTAAAGCCTCTAATCGCCTGAGAGAGTTGATTGATGCTTTAAAACTTTAATGTTCGTTTCACATAGTGTTAGCATTTAGCCAAGAGCGCTTAGCTCAGACGCTTAAGCATTTTAATGGTTAGCTAAAACAGAGAAGAGAGAGATTTATGTGATGTGAATGGTTCTAACGTGGGTTAGATTTGAAGTCCGGATAAGATGGAGTCCAAAAGGTCAAGCATAAGCAATGAACTTTAAAATTAATGGAGAAAGAAGCATTAAATCTCAACTCCTGAGATGACATAACAACACTGAAGGACACAAATAGGTGCAGACCAGAGACATTAGAAAAGGTAGGAGGAGAAACCGATAGAAAATCGAATGAGAAATCATAACACTCAATATGGCTGCTGTACTATAGACTGTTTCACAAGTTCATGCTTACATATAATTAGCTGAGGTATGGTATGCGTATTTGGCTTGCTGTCCGGGGAAGGCCTCTGAGCTCTGGAATGGCCCAAACCTAGAGTACCCCCCCTTCCCCATCTATTTATAAAGTGAACTCGAAGTGAGGAGATGGGGTGGAGGAGGGATGCTGATAAACTGTCAATGTATAGAGGTAAGTCAGCAATATTTATACTATGGTATTGATTAGTTGACTGTGGTCCACCTGTGTTGATTAGGCTAAGTATCTGACATGCTCCTCCCGAATCTTGTTAATAAAACATCATATAAAAACATGGACGAAGTGTCCGTGACATCATCCGTAGATTTCCTAAGATCGTTTTTGAAGCTCAAAGGTGGCCGTCGCTATCTTGGTAGCGGGCCACAGCGCATCACTCCCAGATAATCGAAAATGTCACTCAAGTGGCCACGCCCTTAATTATACAGAACTTTAAGGCTTAATATAATTTAAACGGATGAGTTATAAAAAAATCTCACTCCACTCACAATTGTTATGAAGGGCAAATTTAGCTAGATAGAACAAAACCACTTTATGCACCAGGCTGTAAAAATGGGCATAACATGGGGAGTCTTTTGGGCAGCTGTGGCCTAATGGTTAGAGACTTGGACTAGTTACCCGAAGGTCACCGGTTCGAGTCTTGGTGCTGGCAGGAGTTGTAGGTGGGAGTGAGTGAATAAACAATGTTCTCCTCCACCCTCAATACCCATGACTAAAGTGCCCTTGAGCAAGGCACTGAACCCCCAGTTGCTCCCCGGGTGCTGGATATATAGCTACCCACTGCTCCGGGTGTGTGTTCACGGTGTGTTCACTTCTCACTGCTCTCTGTGTGCACTTGGATGGGTTAAATGCAGAGCACCAATTCTGAGTATGGGCAACCATACTTGGCAAATATCACGACTTTTACTTTCACTTTCTTTTTTGGGACATTCACTTTCTCCCTTTTGGAGCCAGCCTCTAGGGGGCAGTCAATGAATTGCAGTTTACGTGTTGACTTCACGAGAGAGACCGGAAGGTTGCTGCTCGTACTGTACAGATGGATTCAGCATTGTCATGACATCATTTCCTGTGGCTCCACAGCTGAGGTGATTGGATCTAAAAAATAAAAATAGGCAACGATGGCAGATTTCAAAATGGGAATGAGAATGCTAACAGAGAGCTGCCCGCAAGTATTATAGACATCCTTGGTGCAGTAAATGTAGAAGGCAAGCTATTTAAAAAGCAAAACAATGTTTCCTCATCATCATCACCATAATCGTTAATGTGGCAACAATCATCATGCAGAATGGACTCCTCCAGTGATATTACTTTATCGCCATCCTATAATAGTCTCATTTAATGTTATCATTAGCGTTTCTAGTGCAGCAGTGTCACAGCGTGTGTGTCTGTCTTTTTGTTATGACAGTAAAGCTGTTTGAATTTCAGAACTATGGATTGGAGAGAGAGAGAAAAAAGAATAAGGGAAAGATTAAGGAATATGAGAGAGAGAAAACCGAGGTATGAGGATAAAGTAGGTATTTGGCTCAGGGGCCTGTACAGGCACTTGCGCTTTAAATACGGATAAATGCTGTAAAAATCCAATCGCAACCCTGGTTTAACTCCCCAAGTAGTCTATAGGTAATGTGGTATTTAAGGAGGTCATGCAGAAATGGAAAAGGAATAAAACAGTTGAGGTGCCTATTCCTCTTATTACTGCACTATAATTCTTCCTACTTTCGTTCATAATAATGTAAGACACAATGCTGTGCTTAGTTTGCATCCATTTAAATATCCATCCATCCAAGAAAAGTAAAAATATAGCATGAAAGGTATTGACATTTAGCCTTTGTATGCCACAATGAGTGGCTCACTCATGTTTTGCAGTATATGTTCATTCTCTATAATTTGTATATACAGTATACATACACCTACACATTTTTTATTATATGTAAAATAAAATTATTGTCTGTTGTACCTTATACATCTTCAGTTTACAATACAAGCATATTATTTTTCAAGTTGCAGAGTTCAATAAAACTTAAAACCCACTTTCTCTATATAAAATTCCTCCTATAATTCTTCATTGCCCGTCTATATCTCTCTCTCTCTCTCTCTATGTGTGATCTGTGAAGTGTAAAATAGGAGAGGATGACTCTGGGGTTCTGAGGACAGTCTTGGGACCATTGACAAGATTCTCTGGCTGCTCTTTAATTAAACCTTAGAGACTAAACATACTGCACAACAAATCACACACCAACCCACCCAATCAGACACTAAACACACTCTTCTTAATAATACACCTGAACTGATGAGGAGAAAAACAGGACTGAGTGAAAAACACTAGAAAGCACGAGACAGATTAGGGGGAAAAACATGACAGAGATTAGAGATGGAAATGAGTGGCAAGAGCATGGCTAGCTTCTGGTCAGTGTTTCGTAACAAAGTTCCCACACTTTAATAACTCAACAACTAAACTGCATTCTCAGTAGTGTGACTGAAGTTTGGCTGTTTTCAAAATTGTGTAGCATTATAAATAATAAGCTATTTTTGCTAGCAGTGTTGAGTAACATGCATGTTTTCATGTCATGGTGTACTGGGCGAACTGCCTTACAACTGAGCAAGCTAAGGCAATAAAAATCTATTCTGTCTCTCATATAGTGTTGGGATAGTTCTACTCATTTTTCATACACTAAATTTGATGTCTTAATTTATGAATAAAACTAAATATTTAGATACTTCTGTTTAACATAAATATTATGCAATATTTTGCTATAAATGTATGGGTGGGATACTTGTTTTGTAGCACTTGCGGTTGGAAAATGAACACATTTGTTTTTTTTATTTCTATCTTTATTTTTTGCATTTAGCAGACACTTTTATCAAAAGCGACTTAGTGCATTCAGGCTATTACATTTTTATTTTTATTTTTACCTGTACGTGTTATTTTTTTTTACCAGTTTACAAGTTATTTTTTAGTTCTTGACAAATTAATTGCACAGTCATCATTCACAATTACTACTAATAACAACAGTATATTACAAAGGAGAACTTATTTCTTGCAATGAACAGCAATTTGATGAGATATAAATAATAAATAGATGCAACTGATATTAATAATAGGAGTTAACTATGTGCTCTGCCAAGTAATAAGAGGCTGACTTACTGTATGGTTACCAAGCAACAACTTAAGAAACATGCAGCTCCTCTAAAACAATTTAGAATCAGAATGATGCATTTTTATAAATCGTTTGCAACAGCTAAATCCATAAATATACCTACCTTTTAAAGTAAATTATTATTATTTTTTTTTAATTTATGCTCTGTTTTCTTTTTTATTTAAGTTTTGTGTCATTTTTATTAATTTGAGTAATTTTAGTTTAGTACTTTAACTTAAGTTAGTTGCCAAAATGTTTAGACTATGGTTACATTTTTTTATCATTGGTTTATTTCACCTTTATTTCAAATAACAAAAATTTGACTACAGCTTAATTGAATCCTTTTTAATAGTTATATTTTTAGTTTTAGTTAACAGTAACAACATAACATCACACAAAATATCTGCACTTCTCTAAATGAGGCTAAAGTTGAGGAATAGTTAACCCCCCCCCCCCCAAAAAAAAATATATTGTCATCAATTATTCATCTTTGTGTTGTTCCAAACCATTATGAGGTGAAAAACCGTTCTGCAGACCACAAAAGAAGAGCTTTTTTAAAAAAAATTTTATATAATGAATATAATTTTTTAATTTAATATAATGAAACCTTCCCGCTATCCATCTGCTATTCCGTTCCATGCTGATCTAGGATCAGCCGCCACAGTAATTAAGGCTTATGTCAGACTAATGAGCTTGTCACCTCCCTGATCGTGAGCCAGTGTGTGCTGTGTTTAATCAGAGGACTGGATGGGTCCAGCAGCAGCTGATGCCCTTGCAGCCAGGGCAAGAGAGTAAGAAGAGCGACAGGACCGGATCGAGCACAAAGTTGGCATTAGCAGAGAGGCTGGAGGGGGCACACAGGTTGTTTGGGTCTTAATTGCTCGATTGGCATCGTTACAAGGCTTAAATTGGCCAATTGTGGCTATGCTGTGTGCCCTCCGGGAGTGATGGAAAATGATGAATTGAAGAAATAAGCAGAAAGAGAGAGACAGAAAGACTATGAGAGAGAAAATAGGTGAGAGAGACTGATGTACACACACTCGCACTCTCACACTCATGTATACAGCACATTATCTGAATGGGGAACTGTGAGGTGTGAATTGGAGACATTGGCAACAGGCCTGTCTGTGTCTGGACAGCAGATACCTGCAGCGAGTGTCATAAAGGAGGACAGATGTGTGCATGAACGGTTCTGAGAATCGCCCTCATTCAGACCCTCAAGGTTTCTCTGCTTCTCAGCGCCCTGGGAGATGACAGTGGTTATGATGTGAGTGTGTGTGTGTGTGTGTGTGTGTCAGACAGACACCTGATAGCAGAGCTGCTGACGGTCAGGTCAAAAGACGTTCACAACCTGTCGGTACCTCCTCCCCCCACTTTATCTTATTTCTCTGTCCCCCTTATACTTCCATTGATCTGTGAATAAAAGACAGAAGAATGATGGCTGAAAGCAGTGAGAAAGTGAGGAACAGAGATCAAGAAAGAACTATAATTAGCATTAATAGTCATTCTATGGGTTATTTTTATTTTTAAACTATCATTTGTATTTCAGCTATTTCATGTAGAGTTTGTTACTTTTAATTGATGTACTGTATTTTGTTCTGTGCTATCTTCAATGCACGTATCCAATTAAACAGATTGACTGAATATATTGAAAAAAATAAATGTATTATTACGTATGTGCAGCTTTAAAAATCTTTACAAAAACCATTATATGATACTATAATAAATTATATTCTTTTGAATTTTTATTTATAAAAAAATGCATCATGGTTTCCACAAAAATATAAAAGCAGCACAATTGTTTTCAACATTGATAATGATAAGACATTTTTCATGTGAACTAATTCAGCATATTATAATTTCTGAAGGATTGTGTGATACTGAAGACTGGAGTAATGACTTCTGAAAATTAAGCTTTGCATCACAACTGTTTTCCAATTAGTATATTTTAGAATGTAATTTGAATTTGCAATAACAAATAATAACAATTATAATCACAACAATTTTATTGCATTCTTATGAAATAAATGCAGCTTTGGGAATTATAATAGTTCTCAAAGAGTTCTTCAAAACTTCTTTCAGCTTATTTCAAAAACAAACAAAAAAATATTAAAGTTACAGTTATATTTTACTATATATAATTTTTTTTCTTAAAATTTATTTAGCTTATTAATTGCATAACTTTAATTTTCTATGAACTAAAGGGATTTTTTAAAATGTGCTCATTAGAGAAGAACTGTTCATACAAGAGAGGCATATGTTTTAGACATAAATAAATAAATAATTAATGTAAACTGAAACACTTTTCATTATTTAAGAATACATATAATTACTTATAAATAAATATTAGCCCTACTTTTTATGCCAAGCAAAAAATTAGGCAGCTTCTGCCTAATGGAGATTTCAATTTCATTTTGATTTATCGTGCAGCCCTAATATATATATATATATATATATAAAACTTTATATTGGCACACTGTAATTACCTGTGGCACGAGGCCGAATCACAGCCGTGCCGATATGCAGGCGTATCTCATGGCTATGAGTGTGAACAGTTCAACAGCACAAGTGTGTAAGAAACAACAATCGAGTGTCTTTAAAAACCCTCTTTTGTGCAGAACTACTTCCTTCCTCCATTGATTCAAATCTCAGTTTGACAGTTTAACAGCTGAGCCCAAGCCTCCACTACTAATTAAAAACTAAAGAATGTTGAGTTACTTCATTAAAAAATTATTCTATTGCATTAAAAGCTCATTGTATTATGTAAAGTAGAGTATTATGAGAGAGATGGACTGAGCCGTGTGATTATTGCCTGCATCTGATACAGCATTCATTCTTCAGTTCAATCTCATATTCACAATAAATAGATTTTTGCTTTAAAAAAAAAAATACAAATAAAGTTTGAATGTCCGCTAAGGAAGCAATATCTTTGTCATACTTTCCTTTTATCTGTTTAGACTGATTCCTGATGACAGCGCTGCTTAGTGCATTTGTTGACTGCGTCTTACAATGTGTTATAGAAAATAAAAATGTCTTCCTTGTTTACAAAAGTTTACAAAAGTTTAAAGAAAGATAGAAGAGGAGTTGAACCTTTGTCCGGACATAGGACACACACACACAAACACATTGGAATAAATGAGTGGTCGCAGCCCACCAGAGCACAAAATTGGAAACAACAGAGGAGTAAGAGTTACAAGCAAATATTTACAGGGGTTTAATGTGTGCTGGGACACGGCCACTCTGTGAAGGGTCAGCGACAGTCAGCACTGTGCTAATTAGATAGAACCATTACTCACACACCACTCACATATGCTTAATCACTGCCTGATGAAGTGCGGGTGTGCCTGTGTTAAACTGGCAATACATTTGTAGTCATTTTACTGAATAACAAAAACTACCAGAGTGGTTCCTAAAAATGGCATGCAAAGCAGTGACCACAATTTCTCCTTCATTAATATTCAAAACCAAGTGAGGCTGTAACCATTGCATATTCAACTCATGTGCTAACCAACACCCTCTAGCCAATTAGAATGTATTCTCCTGTTCAGAGAAACTCCAAACAAGAACAGAGAAAAGAATGGAGAAAAGGAAAACTAACAGAAAGAAGACTAGAAGAGACATCAAGAATAGCCAAAAGAGAATCTCATTCCAATCACTCTTATATAAAATCAATGATAAATGGTTTTTTGCGTGTCAGAGAGACATAGACCACGAGCGAAAGGGAGATTTTTTTCTCTACTTCTCTGTGTGAGTAAGCCACTGTTTAGGCCTCAGGGTAGCTCACAGCCCGAGTCCTTTATCAATGATGAATGACCAAGTTTGTGTATAACTGTGTGAGTGAATCGGTGTCTGTGCATTTTTAAGTGAACATATATGCAAAACTGCGGCATAAAATATGGTAATGCTGTTTTGCGATGCTTTTCTCAATTTCAATTTGGTGGCTGATACCATCTTTTTCTTTTCTTTATCTGGTTCTCTCCCTTTCTACCTATCAGAGGGTATGAAAAGTGAATAGAAATTGATGCAAATGAGGTTGCTCATGTATCAAGCAGTGCTGCTGCTGCTGCTGCTGCTGCGACTGATGTTGACAAGTAATTTGTCTGTCTACTCTTAAAGTAAAATTTTGGGCATGCAAAAATCAGCCAATTAGAAGATACAGTACACTGCATTAAAATTTAACAAATAAATAAATAAATAAATAATAATAATAATACTTTTATTTTAATGTTGAAAATAAGAATAATAAAAATTATATTTCTTGAGCACCAATTCAGAATTATAGTATGATTTCTGAAGGATTGCGTAACTGAAGCCTGGAGAGACAACGTGCCCACCAAAGCATTTTTAGCCAGCTGAAAATGGCATGCACTTTTTAAAATGCTCAGTTGTGGGCGATTGAAAGTGCTTTGGAAGCACAGCATTTAGACCCATAGTGCAGAAAATGTACCTCCAAGCATTATTGTTTATATTAATACTGTTGTAGATTGAAGATGTAATCCAATATACACATAGATACTCTGATACCATCAGCATTTAGGATGCTTCTTCTCCATTGTTGTTGTCATCACGTCATTGCAAAAAGCAGAACGTGATGGTTGGTGATCTTTGTCCTGCCTCTTTACCCCTTTGATTGGAAATCTGGGTAAAAAGTGTCACTGATGAGCGCTGTGTCTTACCCAAAGTTGAACATTTTTAAACTCTCAGCAACCACAAAAAAACACCAAGCATGCAGCACTCAGTGTGAAGTAGGTGTTCACCACCTCGTCATGCTGTTGCTGTTTTTAATACTCCCATTTCTCCCAACTGAAAAAAATATGCTAGCCTTGGGAAATACACTCTGGTGGACACAGCCTAATGGCTGCTGAAAATTCAGCTTTGCCATTACAGAAATAAACAGCATTTTTAAATATTGAAAATGAAAAACAGTTTGGAATATTACTGTTTTGACTGTATTTTTTTATTTTTTATTAAGTAAAGCAGCTTTGATGAAAGCAAGAGACTTCTTTCTAAAACATAAAAAAATATTAAACACAAACCTAATTGGTAGTGTACAAAAATCTTCATTTAGTTTGAAATATTTAGTAGCAAGTACATTTAAAATTGTATGTCCTTACATTTACATGCAGATACAAGGCATTAGGCAGACTTTTATCCAAAGGGACTTGCATTGCACATCTTATCTGTTCATGCTCGAACCCATGACCTCGACATTGCTAGCATCAAGCATCATGCCCATGCTTAGAGGCATGGCAAATTCTCTCATTTACTCTAAAGTTTTTTTTTTTTTAAATCCAGTCATCTCACCACCTACAAAGGGATCAGTCTTCAACTGCATGAATATTAAATTATTAATGCATGCTCATATATGGAATCTCATATAGACAGGAACTGTTCACAAAAAAAAGAAAAAAAAAAAAGAAGAAGAGGTATTTTTGCTGGAAATACGGTTGTTAGATGACACTGATATTTTACAATTATAGATTGTACATAATACTAGCCTAACTAATTTAAGCAAAGGTTCTCAAGTTTATTAAACTTGTATATAGTCTGTAATAAAAAATAGGACAAATAAATACAACAGAAAAAATGGTGCATAGTTTATCGGGTATATCTAACAGAATTAAGAAATATTAAAGAAACTGTAATATGTAAAAAAGAACAATGCTCATGTCTTCATGTGAATTAAATGTACAATGATCTTTATTAAAGCTACAAAAGTTATTTAAAATCCCAATTCCCAAGGTAAAAACAGGATAAACTTGCATGTCGATGCAACCCTGCAGTGTCTCACAAGAATAACTGCAACAGGTATGATAATTTAAAATATAAACTAATTGTCAAATTTATACCTGTTTATCACATCAATTAGAATATCCCTCACCACTATTTAAACTGAATGTACATCTCAGATAATACCCCATGTTGGATTAATTGTTTTCACAGGAATTGCAATTGCATTCTCAGTGAAGCATAAATGCAGTGTTGCTTTATAATTTGGCAAAAATGAGGTGTTTTAGGAGCAGCATAATTTAGTCTTCATGTTGGAAGCTTGACTAGGCCTCCATAGGCAGCTCGCTGTGTTTTGGAACAGAGCTTATTTGCCGGGTTCCTCCAACTATCCTTTCTAATACTGCTGGGCTCTCGATTTTCCCTCTACACCTTTTCAATTCATCCCTCTATCAGATCAATACGCTCCCGCTGATTCAGCCTCTGTTTCCACACAATAACAGCTGCCACTACACAAATTAATTACCATGGCCAATAACGATTACTGGACGGACCTAAAGCTGAGGCAGGACATGAACATAAAGACTGGAGTTGTGTGTGTTCACGCACATGTGTGGCTGTGGCAAAGGCAAAGCACAACAGTGGCACCAACAGCACATTAAGAGATCCTATTTATGACGCCAAATGATGATCACCGTATTCTGCTCTGAGCACTTCGCATGAGAGGAATGAGGCAGAAACAGTGTTTGGGGTACTCCATTTAAAAAGCATCAGAAAAATCTCAGTCTAAATACCTTCAAAATTGAGTCCAGCATTGGTCTCCATGTCAAGGTTTTCCTTAGCAAACAGCTTTCACAAGAATGCTAGATAAGCAAACTACTCTGTGAATGTTTGTACAGTCCCATGTACTATATAAAGTACTCATTCATATTCACAAACACTTAACAACTTATATTTATTTAATATATAAATATATAAATTAGTGCTGTCAATCGATTAAAAAAAATTAACTAATTAATCGCACAATTTTTAAAAATTAATCGCGATTAATCGCGATTAATCGCGATTAATCGCAATTAAAAGACTGAAACTTTTTGGATATGTAAATGTAAAATATAAATAATTAATGTAAACTCAAGACAAAGAAACTATTTAAATTCAAAATATGATTGTTTATTGGAATTTTTATTTAACTTGTAACACAGATTTTCTCATGTAAACAACATTCCTGCAATAAACCATCAATATCCTCCAAATTAACTGTTGGCTTGAAAGCCATATTTATTACAGAAATAAAAACACAGGCATGTAAGTACCATTTGAATTTCAAAACAATCAATGCCAATAAAAAACAAAAATGATTTCCATGTTGAATTCTAAGTGGACTGCAAAAAAAATCCAAAGTATAGTCATTGCCAGTGCTTTAAATGGGCCGGTATGCACCCGTACTCAGTACTGCCACTTCCAAATATAGCTCTTGAGCGTACCGCCACCTCTCCGTGCGCCCAGAACGTGCTTATAGCGTACCGGTACGCTCATTTGGACATCTGTTTTAATAGAGGTTTTAATCTTTTACCTGCACTGCCGATTTTCAGAGCGCCCTTCACAATGCAAGCTTCCTAATTCATCCCACTCAGAGCAGAAACTACATTGCCCACACTGTAAAAAGTTTAACTATTATTTACTCAATTTTTTTGGTGAAACATTTTTACACTCAAAAAAATTGAGTAAATTTTAAAGCTGTGAAATCAATGAAATATACTGTTTAAATTGAGTAATTGTAAGTAAAAAAATTAAGTAAATCTGAGTAACTGAATTACTTCATATGAGAAATAAAATTAATTGGATATAATCAAAATTATAAAACACCACAACTGTAATTCTATGTAAAATAAACAAAAAATATTGAGTAGATATAATTGAAATATTGGATGAAATTTTACCAAAAAAATGTGCTACGTTTACTACATGTAAAAGTGAATTTAACTTAATATTGGACTATAAATTATCAAAATGCTGCATTCACTTTTTTTTTTTTACACCATTTACCCTTTATAATTAATATAATAAAACCAAATAAAGAAAGAAACACATTTTTTATTGAAAATTTATTTGTCAATTAAACATAAGACAAAGTCTAAAATCAACCTTTGAAACATTGTATCCATTTTAATATTCCAGTAGATTGCAAAAATTAAAAACTGTAAAGTAGCCATAAAGGAAATGATTAAACCTTATGAAACATTTCATCCATCTTAGTATTCAAGTAGATTACATGTAAAATACGACAGCCGTAAGAGAAATGACATCTTTGTTCCTGGTGCATACCAGCCATTTGCAGTCACACTCAACATTAAACCATAAAAAAATATAAAAGCAACATTTACATCAATATTAAAGGGATAGTTCACCCAAAAAGATGATGTTGTCATAATGTACTCGCCCCCCCGGGTTGTCCCAAATCTGTACGAATTTCTTTCTTCTGTTGAACACAAAATATATTTTAATGAATGTTGGTTAACAGATAGTTGAAAGTTGCCACTGACTTCCATGATAGGAAAAAAAAAAAAAAAAAAAAAAAAAAGTATACTATGCAAAGTCAATGGCAACCTTTAACTGCGTTAACCAACACTCTTTAATACTTGGCTGAATGTCACGTCACTTCACTTAAAATATATTTTGTGTTCAACAGAAGAAAGAAACTCGTACAGGTTTAGGACAAATTGAGGGAGAGTAAATTATGACAACATCATCTTTTGGGGTGAACTATGTCTTCAACAGAATTAATCAGATAACAGAAACACTTCCATCAGGAATACCCATTCTGTGGGATGACCATGAACCACTACTATGCAAGAAGATAATTTTTTAACCTCTGAACATTAACAGAGTTTTGGAGGATCCAGCTCAAGAAACAGTTTTTGGAACAACTCAAGTGAGTACAGGGTCCTTCTCAAAATATTAGCATATTGTGATGAAGTTCATTATTTTCCGTAATGTAATGATAAAAATTTAACTTTCATATATTCTAGATTCATTGCACACCAACTAACACACCAACCAAATATTTCAGGTCTTTTATCGTTTTAATACTGATGATTTTGGCATACAGCTCATGAAAACCCAAAATTCCTATCTCAAAAAATTAGCATATCATGAAAAGGTTCTCTAAACGAGCTATTAACCTAATCATCTGAATCAACTAATTAACTCTAAACACCTGCAAAAAATTCCTGAGGCTTTTAAAAACTCCCAGCCTGGTTCATTACTCAAAACCGCAATCATGGGTAAGACTGCCGACCTGACTGCTGTCCAGAAGGCCATCATTGACACCCTCAAGCGAGAGGGTAAGACACAGAAATACATTTCTGAACGAATAGGCTGTTCCCAGAGTGCTGTATCAAGGCACCTCAGTGGGAAGTCTGTGGGAAGGAAAAAGTGTGGCAAAAAACGATGCACAATGAGAAGAGGTGACCGGATCCTGAGGAAGATTGTGGAGAAGGACCGATTCCAGACCTTGGGGGACCTGCTGAAGCAGTGGACTGAGTCTGGAGTAGAAACATCCAGAGCCACCGTGCACAGGCGTGTGCAGGAAATGGGCTACAGAGAAGCAGCACTGGACTGTTGCTCAGTGGTCCAAAGTACTTTTTTCGGATGAAAGCTAATTTTGCATGTCATTTGGAAATCAAGGTGCCAGAGTCTGGAGGAAGACTGGGGAGAAGGAAATGCCAAAATGCCTGAAGTCCAGTGTCAAGTGATGGTCTGGGGTGCCATGTCAGCTGCTGGTGTTGGTCCACTGTGTTTTATCAAGGGCAGGGTCAATGCAGCTAGTTATCAGGAGATTTTGGAGCACTTCATGCTTCCATCTGCTGAAAAGCTTTATGGAGATGAAGATTTCGTTTTTCAGCACGACCTGGCACCTGCTCACAGTGCCAAAACCACTGGTAAATGGTTTACTGACCATGGTATTACTGTGCTCAATTGGCCTACCAACTCTCCTGACCTGAACCCCATAGAGAATCTTAGGGATATTGTGAAGAGAACGTTGAGAGACGCAAGACCCAACACTCTGGATGAGCTTAAGGCTGCTATTGAAGCATCCTGGGCCTCCATAACACCTCAGCAGTGCCACAGGCTGATTGCCTCCATGCCACGCCGCATTGAAGCAGTCATTTCTGCAAAAGGATTCCCCACCAAGTATTGAGTGCATAACTGAACATAATTATTTGAAGGTTGACTTTTTTGTATTAAAAACACTTTTCTTTTATTGGTCAGATGAAATAAGCTAATTTTTTGAGATAGGAATTTATGGTTTTCATGAGCTGTATGCCAAAATCATCAGTATTAAAACAATAAAAGACCTGAAATATTTCAGTTGGTGTGCAATGAATCTAAAATATATGAAAGTTTAATTTTTATCATTACATTATGGAAAATAATGAACTTTATCACAATATGCTAATTTTTGGAGAAGGACCTGTATTTGTGGGTCTTGGGATATCTCAAATCCAATGTGACTCCTGAAAGATGGCAGCAGGCTCTGCTGAGATTCCCAAGATTACATCGCTGACTGCCCCATTATTGTTTCGAAGGATGTAGATTTTTATGACCTCCTCTGCCAACTCTGCTTGTACGAAGACGGGTAGATCAGCTGAACCCTACAGGCAAATTTTAAAGATAACTGGTTAGAGCTAACATTCAAACCTGAATGTTACAAGAAAGTGACAAATACACAAAACAAGTAGCACCTGAAGAAGCAAACATTCTGTTGGACCATATGATAGGTAAAATCTCAAACAAAATTTACTAGGGGGAGGAGTTGCAAAAATTAACAGCATTCTTCTTAACAAGAGGACAGGTTAATTTTCTACATAGGGACATTTATTTTTAACAATAAACCTAGAAGAAAAACGAAAAGAGACCAACTGCGAGCTTCTATGCTGTAAATCAATGCTATAGGCTTTTATTGAGGTCTGCATTATTTCAACCAATTTCTTTATAAACATGTTTAATATTTAAGTAAAATGACTAATGGTTTTGAAACAAAAAAGCTTGTTTAATTGCACTACTTGAAAAAAATATGCATTGCATTAACCCTCACACTCAACCCTTAACCCTCTAAATAATTCTGTGGCTTAGTAAATATTACAGTAATATTTAACTTTATTAACTTAATAAAATCTCTGAATATAGTTTACTTGATTATACAAAAGATGGCTTTCCTGTAGCTCAAACAGTAGAGCGTCGGCGCTAGCAAAAATTGATTAAATTGTAAATGTGTACCTTGAAATGCAATGTAAGTTACTTTGGATAAAAGTGTCTGCCAAATGCATAAATGTAAACATATTAACGGACTAAAAATACAACAGTTTATTTTATCTAAAATGTACAGTTATATTTTATTTTTTCCACTAAAACAATTTAGTATTAGACTAACAAATTGTTTATTTATAATACACATAATATATTTGTGAAATTTCTATCAATTTAAGGATGGAAAATTAAACTGATCTGTTTCAGGGAACAAAAATATTACAAATAATTTCAAATCAAAATGAATATATTTAAACACACTCTTAAGAAATTTAGGAAGTTCACTCAATTAAAACAACGTACGCCTCCCCCAGCCTCCGCTGTCCTTCAATACCCACCAGGTCTGGATTTGTTACATTAAAAAGCTGACGGTTTTCAAACTTTTGACCGATATTGTATGTGATCTAGGTTTCAGTGCACTAGAATGATTTTACAACGGAGCAGGCCTTAAACTGGCTGACTCCCTATAGTGGGAGCTGATTAAAACGCACCAGTCTATGTTATGTCCACACCATTTTAAATACTTTTGCATGGCGTATTTGTAGTGGTGATTTAAGAGCTCATACTTGAGTTCGTGTAGTAATTATGATGTTTTACAACAACGTGACAGCTTTTTACAAGACAGAATGTTGTCATTTGAAAGTTCATAAATGATGTGTTCCCTTTTGACAAGCCACTGACCCCAAAGGGGAACCTGTACAAAATCGTTTTCCATTGGGCATGTATAGTTATAGTTGCTGGACCGCGGTACACTTATCGTTAGACTTTCAAATGGCGGTTGAAATAAATGGTGATCCAAATAGTACGAACGTTAACCCACTCCAAAAAAAAAAAAAAAAAAAAAAAACTAACATACATATGGCTGCCCCACTAACTAACTTCGAAAACTACACTGTTATGTACACGTACACACGGTCAATGTTTAATCAACTTTTGAAAACATTATTGCAAATATACATAGTTATAAAAGGACTACGTTACTTACAGGAAATTCGAGTAATGCTGTTCACGTCGTTGCTGAGAAAAGGAGTCCTTCAGTGACAGGTGCCTCTTGTTTGAGCCGCGAAACTTGTTAAACTTCTTAAGATAACGCAAAATACAAACACAATTGTTAGGAAATCCTTAATAATTAACTTCTGAATTAAACATCACAAACATAATTAGTATTAGCTGGCTAAATTACATAACGTACCACAATATGAGAGGAGTGCGGGTCTTGCCGTTGCTGAGGAAAGCCGTCCTTCAGGTGACTTCGATTAAGCTACGAAACTTGTTGAATATGACGTAAAATACAAAGACAATTGTTAGAAAATGCTTAATAATTATTAACTTTTTACTAAAGTGTTACAAACGTAAGTAGGATTAGCTGACTAACGTTACTTACCAGGAGCTGTGAGGTGTATGGCTAGTCGACGTCGCTGCTGAGGAAAGCAGATTTTTTTTTTCCTGCGGAGCTGCACACGTGATCACTTTAGCCGCGAAATTTACTCAATTTATTTAAACTGTCATTTATTAAGCTGGAACTTTATTTAGGAAAATTGGTTGGAAATACTTAATAATTTTAGTTTCTAAAACAGATCAGTACAAGTAAATAATTATCAAATATTTCTATTAGAATTCACCAGAAATATTGAAGGTATATTAAAAATATAATTAGTTAGTTAAATACTTATTTATTTTCATTACATAAACTTAAATAATATATGTAAATTTTAGAGAAATTATTTGTTGGATTTTTAATTATTCTTTTTAATCTTACCCACTCAAAAAATCACTTAAATGATTTCAAAAGATTTTATTAAGTTAATATAGCTCTTTATTTTTGTGAAATTTACTAAGCCACTGAATTATTTTTTACAGTGCATTCACCCTTAAGTTATACAAGTGAATAGCGCATGTGTCGCTTTTCCCACTGTTAAGTGTCAACAACTCAACATGGCCGGAGAAGGTGTGTGAAACTCGTTGTGAGTTATACTAAAGCAAAATCTTGAGTATTTATTGTCTGATAAACATTAAAAACTGTCTGCGGAGGTTGAGTCGTCCTGCAGCCCCCGCTGGCTGCTCAGTGGCTGCAGCATCTTTTTTCTAAGTTCTAAAAAAATACCGTAGACGGCAAGGCACAAATTTAGATATTCATTTATCTAATTAATCTATAGCCTATGCACAAAGACAATATGATCTTTTTGTCCCCTTTTTGTTTTAAAGCTTGATGAAGAGAGAGAGCGCAAGTTGCTGCAGCTGCGAGGAGGACAGTGATGCACGCGTACAGGAGTGATTGACAGTTCGCGGCACTGTGTACAAAAAATACTCCGCTACACAATTATTTCGTTATTTTCGTTTAAGCTTATTAACGTTAGCGTTACAGAAAGGTCTGATTTACGCACTGTTACAGTCATTGTTTTTTTTTTTTTTTTTAAACAATGACATTTGAGTTCATGAGCTCTTGTGGCAGACTGAAGAGTAATCCGGCAGAATTTTAAACTGAAACTTTCTGTCTAAAAGTCCTTCCTTGGTCTTATCCATATTTCTTTGCACGTTGAACACACATAGACCACAACTGGAAATAAAAAAACTGCAACCGCGTTAATTGCGTTATTTTTTTTTAACGCGTTAAATATTTCAAATTAATCGAATGCGTTAACGCGCTAATTTTGACAGCACTAATATAAATATATATGTAATGTATAGAAAATTAATAATTTATGTCTCTTTGTTTAAGTGATCAGATTTAAAGGTAATCAGCCAATTTTGTATGACTACTATGAGCTTTCAAATGCAAATGGGATGTCTGGGCCTGGGAAAATAAATATATACTAAGAAAAAATATATATATTCCAAGTCTGTTTCAACTAAGAAGAACAAGAAAGAGAAGGAGGGAGGGAGAAGAAGGAGAGGGAGGAGGAGGAGGAGGAGGAGAGGTAAAAGATGGAAGAAGAAACATAATTTACAATTAGTTGATTTTCCACAAAATGCAGAAATCTATTCTAAAGTAATGAAGTCCAGTCAGTGTGTTCAGAGAAAAGAGACAGTATATGTTAGAGAAAATGGGCCACTAGCAGAAAAATGAATCACTCAGTGTGGGATCTGTACGAAATGAAGTCCAGCCTTTAAATTTGAAAAGTCAATTTAGAATTCAGGCATCGGTCTGTTTGCGCTAGAGCACATTTAGCATTAACTGGACTGGATTTGCATTTGTTTTGGTGGTTTTGGTAGTTTTCCCATTAGGAAGAAACCATCCATGCGTAACAATTAAATAGTTGCCAAGATGGTTGTTGAGTGAAGTGACTTGCTCTAAAAAAGGATTTCAGATAAATCAACCTATTATTCTGTTCAGCACTATACTTCCAGCAGGTAGAAATAAACCCCAATCCCAACCATCAGATAATATTTCCACATATGTGCCTGTAAATTATACACACACACACACACACACCTGCATAAATACAGCCAGTATCATAAATATCAACATCTTGCATGTGAACTCTTCCATGGAACCATGCCTGAATGCACAAACCTAAACATTTTCATGTGCCGTGAGAAATCACAGCGCACAGGTGACATGAGCAGGTGTCTGACTGAGCTTTAAACGCTCAATGCTCTTGACAAAAGAACAATGCTCTTCATCAGTCCATCAATGTCTTCATCACGTCTATCCCTCTATCGCTCCATCACAGCTTCTGCTACAGACAGAGCCAGAGAGACTCAAGCAGCCACCCCACCAGCACTTGTCCTAGTTACATACATCTACTAACGGAATGATCACAGGGTGCGCGCTCTCAAAACAACGACCCCTCTTAACTGACTCAAATCCTGCAGTGCATTAAAAAAGATTCGGGATGCAGTAAAACTAAATGTCAATTAAACTCATAAATTTACAGTAGTATGATCAATTATACATAAACCTTAATTATTAACTATTTTATTAATATTCCTGTAATAGCAAAGCTGAATTTTCAGCAGCCATTACTCCAGTCTTCAGTGTCACATGATCCTCCAGAAATCATTCTAATATGCTGACTTGGTAATCAAATAACATTTATTATTATCAAAGTTGATACCAGTTGTGCTTCTTAATATTTTTCTAGAAACCATGACAGGATTCTTTTTCAAGATTCTCTGATAAACAGAAAGCTAAAAAGAACAGCATTTATTTGAAATATAAATATTTTATATATTATACACTATAAATGCATTTACTGTTACTTTTAATCAACTGAATGCATCCTTGATGAATAAAAGTATACAGTTCTTTAAAAAATGTACTGACCCCAAACTTTTGAACATAGTATATATATATATAAAAACATGACTAGCCATCATCTACAATCGCTTTCCAGGATTGTTATGGACTAAAGGACAGGCTTATGTTCAAAAATACAGAAATAAAACAAACAATATATCGACTTCAAAAACCCCTGAGTGTGAATTTGCTTCATTCAAGCTGTTCTCATCAAATATTTATGTATGTGATTACAATTCATTTGATTAATCGGCATTTCATGTTAATGGTATGCTGGTTAATGATATGCTGAATTGAAATCGTTAATCGATTGACAGCCCTAATTAAAACAAAAGGATTCCATAAATAAACTAAACAGAAAGAGTGAGTGTAGCCAGTTTGCTAATAGCAGAGTCTGTGCTTCACATTACAAGGGCCGCTAGGCTGCCTTGGGCCAGACAGGGTTGGACTGCATCATCATCAAGGGTTCAAGCCAATATTAATTACGCCAGTCTAGTCTTGGAAAAATCAGTCTCAATGCCATGGCAGTGGTTGCTAACCACCTTAGCAACTGCCCACATGGCCATGACCTTTGCCCCTGAACATGCCTGCCAGAAGCCTGGAAGTAAACAAGCATAGTGTGTGTGTCTATGTGTGGCACTAGGGACGCCATCATCTAGACGTCACGTAATTTCTTCACTTAATCTGACACTGAATGATATTCATGCCAGCGCGTGTCTGAATGTGAATGTGAGAAAAAAGGAGGGGGAGCGATGGCTCGTGGTGTTGCTCATCTTTTTGACATGTTTTTAGATATTCTGTCAGTCTTTCGGACACCAGGGAGTCTTAGTTTGTGCTATTGACTGAGAGCTGAGAAGCAACACAATCACAAGGTAATCAACACACATGCACACGAACACACAACACAGCCCCTACCGCATTATGGGAAGCACTGTGTTAGTTATCTAATAACTATAACAGAGGTCAGCCTTCTGAGTCTCGTAATATATTAAATAAAATTTCCTCTTGATAATATTTAACACATGTAACTGTGTGATAATTAATGTAAGACAGGAAAATAATGAATTATTTGGGCCAAGCATTAGATATATCATTATCTACTGCCAGACAGATCACTGCGGCATGCAAAACCATATACAACAGGACTCATATGTTTCAGTATTCAAGGATTCAAGCCTTACTGTAGCTCAATCAGTATAGCATGGCATTAGCAACATCAGGGTCATGGGTTTGATTTTCAGGGAAGGCAAGAAGTGATAAAATATTAACCTTGATTGCAGTGAATGTCGCTGTGTGAACTTCAGAAGATTTTTGTAGCTGGATCTCATGCAGTCTAAACAAAACATTCCTTTAAATGTCACTATTTCTCCCAGATTATAGTAATGAGATTAAATGGAGACCAAATGCAGACTTTTGAATTTAATCAACATCACTCACTAAATTCAGATTTCACAAGACTCTAAATTCTGCAATCAAAAGTCTGATATTATATATGTTTGTCAGTTGTCAGCTAATTGTCCCAAGATTACGTTTATTGCACTACACTCTTTCTGTATATCAACAAATGTTTAATTTCACCAGTGGGAATTGTAAAAATACTGAGTGCTTTTTAACAAATACGCCAACTAAGTATTTTTACATTAAAGTACTTCAAGCCTTTAAATGACAAATATCAGAAACCTCTATTATGTCTCCTGAACTACTGTACAGTATGAAAGAATAACATTTAAGTCACAAATATTTATTTTTATTTATTTTAATTCTATCACAGAAATACTAACAAGCTTTTCCTTCTAAGTAAAAAACTTTTTAAGTCTTTTTCAGATGCTACTAATTTTCCCTGATTAAGTCAGGTTAATTTGTGTTTTACAGATGCAAATTGTAATTTTAAGAATGTGATTTACTTACAAATTACACAGCAAATGACCTACTGTTATTCTTCAGGGGTCCCCTGAGGAATCTTACACCAATTGTATAGGAATGTCTGTGATTGCAATAAATTTATTTTTCATAATGTTTCTCCTATTTTGACCTACATACAATAACTAAAGCAACATTTTGCGTTTTGCTCCTTCATAAACCTTATGGACAAAGGCCTTTTGGCCAACTTTTAAGCATTCAAATGAATTCCTTCCCGTATTTATATACATAATGTTATTAATCTATCACATTAATTAACTTTTTCAATTAGTTTCATGATGCACACATCCAGAATTTACCAGGGCTTACCATTTAATTCATAAACTGACATTTCATACTGTACGTTTCTTTCTAAAACCTTATATATATATATATATATATATATATATATATATATATATATATATATATATATATATATATATATATTTATGGTGTCAGTGTCATTAATTGGACAAATGTTTAAATAATCTAGCATTACACATCTTCACAGACCTTAGTCAGGGTAGTGCCATATTTAATTTTTGACTGGAATGATAACAAGGCTATGAGAGATGTTAGTTCAGCGCATTCAATGAATTGTACTGTTCTTTAACAACATACTGATTGTTTAGCTGACTAAACATCTTTCTGAGAAAAACTTTCAGTAGACAAAGTAGTCTAAGTAGACAAAGACTACATAAAAGAGTTGGCAAAAAATAATGTGATCTAAGACCATTATGCAGCGCGTGCCATTGAAAAGGCTGTGAAGGCCTGTTCAAGGACAATATATGTAAAAATAACCTTAAACATATAGTTCAAAAATGAGTCTCAATATTAAAGAATGGCAAAGTCCACACCATGGCTACAGCTAAAGGTAAAAAGGTAAAAATAAAATCTTTTTCACTTGAATTTACATGTTTTCCATCACCATTTGACATTTTCCCCCTCAAACCCTGAAACAACATGAATGTCCAAAACACGTGCAAAAGCAATGCTAATCCAGATCTGGACCAGGGTTTCATAACCCTGCCTTTACCTGGGGTTAAAATGATAATAATCTGTTTTTAAGCACAATGTAAAACCCCCTAGAGATTCCAATTACGTCCAAAGCAGTACGTCATGTGTTAATAACTGTAACTCCAATGTTCCTGTCTGAATAGTGTGGAACAGTTTCTGTACAGCCATTAAGATTCTCTGAGTGTTTGTCCTGTGTAGGGTGTCATCTGGATTAGATTTTAATATCAGTAAGGTAATTTTCACTTAAAAGGGCCTGTGATACTAAACTCACGCAGTGTGGAGTGAGGAGGATTTACTGTCGCATGATGCGACGGTGTCTCATAATTCTTGTGACCTGGCTGCTGCTGTGGCCCTTCAGTTTCTGCTGGGATCAAACGCTCACAGTAAACGGTCTATTAACCAACACAGGATGGGCTGACATACAAACACACACGCTCTCTCATATCTCATATCCTGCATCTTCACCAAAACACGTATACTCTGTACACACGCTTTCAATTTATCATCTGATTAATATTCAGGTGCCCACGCAGTCTCACACCCCACCCCTTTGCACACACACACACACACATCCATATAAACTTAAAACACACAATGTTTGAAGTCATATTAGCTTTGATTATGGAAATGTATGCAGAGAGAAGCATGGCACTGTCATCTCACTCTCTCACATGCATACACACACACACACACACACACACACAAAAACATATGCACATACAAAGCAAGCACAGAGTTTTGAGTAAAACTACAAAATCCGAATAAACACATTCTGTTCTTGGTAATGTTCTTTCTGCTGCTGACCAAAACATCATCATGTCGAATTACACTTTGTAACGACCTCTGCCTTTATAGCAATACTGAAATGAACCGGAGAAATCAGCTGATGCCTCTGCGTGTGTCACCTTGGTCACGGATCAGTAATAAGAGCAGAGTCTAATTGTTATAAATTGTGCTGTATTTGTGTGTGATATCTTTGTCACAGATCAGTAATAAGGACATACACTAATTGTTCTAGAATTAAACCGTTTGTCTCTTTGTGTGGGTTTCTGACATTGCTACACTCGCTATAAATATCCTCAGAATTTAGCAAAATCTGACAAAAAGAGTAATTGACATTTTTAATAGAAAATTTTTCCTCCATTTATGTTCTCAAATTCGTTTTCTGAAAAGCTATTCATTATATCTATCTATCTATCTATCTATCTATCTATCTATCTAGATAGGATAGATAGGCTTTTATTAACAGAAAATAAAGTAAAACAGGTGATAAACGTGGCCAAAGGGGGAGAGTATCCATCAGAAATAGCTGGCCAACCAGCTTTACCACAGAATATGATAGACCAGCACAGACCAGCCTGGTTTAAAACTTATCAAAAACCAGCTCTTTTTAAACTGTGTAAATCACGTTCATGTTTTTGGATGAGTTCTCTCATGTCATTCCTATAGGAAAGAAAAACTCTTTAATGTCTCTTTTTCTATGAATTACTTTTCATAGAAATCGATGAGAACAAATGAAGACTTTTGCTGCTGCTCAGACATTTCTCCTGAGCAAAAAAAAAAAAAAGAAAAAAAAAAGCCTAGCAAGCTCCAGGGTTTCAGAAGATATCGAAATACAGATCTTCCAAAAATGCCAAAAGCTGCTTTTTCTTTTTAGATAAATGTGTGTTCCACTTCATCAACACCATGTGCAGTAGATCTCCCTGCTATTTGATAGCAACTTGTTAAATGAATGGAGTTCAAAACAGTATGACCAGTCCCTGCTCAGTCACTGATGTGTTAAAGACAAGCTTTCACTAATGTCTTGAATAATGACCTCACACAGTTCCCAAATCAGTAATAAGTGTGCGCCATTAAAGAGTCCGAGTATTTAAACATAATGACATGGAATCATGTTCCCCATTCAATCATGAGTCTACATGGTAGAACATTAAACTGATGATACGATGTGCTGTCCAATGTCAGATTTAAATTTGTTCGGGGAGCTTGAGGTTTCTAAAATGCTCACGATGGACACAGATGAACCCTTTGGCTCTCCTGCAGACTGCAGATCCACCAGCCATACTATATACACATATTCAGAACTGAAAAACTGGGTTTCAATTTGTGAGTGCAGTATGAATATTGTTGGCTCTTTGATTAATAGTTTTGTTTCTCCTGTTTGTCCTACCACAGGAAGTGGAATGTGAATTGAAATAAGTGGAAGAGGACTTCATAGTACTTCAAAGACATTCACCATTTATACACTAAGGTTGTGCAAAATTAAAAATGACCTATCTAAACTTCAATTTCTTTAACTTATTTTAAACAAAACTTTCAAATCAAAGATTTGTCAAGTCTACATTCAAAGTTTGTCTTGTCAAAATATGCTTTTCTAGTTTAAAAACGACTGTTTTATGAATTTCTCTGAATTTCAATTAAATTAAAATAAATTGTACCTTAACATTTTAATTTGAATAGTAATTCTGCAATTCTTCATCCAGTTTTACCTCAGTTCATGTCCTTGAATTCTTTTAAGCCTGACACACACACACACACATACATAACTGCATGGCCCACATGTCGCAAAACTATGGCAACTGCCCGCATCAACAGATCACGATGCATCAGAACAAATGTTTCATGTCAAAACGGGCCTAGGTCAAAACTGTATACTAACCGTTGCAGAGTTACTCAAGCATTCTATGGTACAAGTGTCCATTACAGATAATATATAGACTGTAAATGTCTATAAAAATGTGAATTCAGATTAGTAGTTCATGAAACATAATTTAAAGGGTTACTCCACCACCAAATTAAATTTTTATCATTAATCACTTACCCTCATGTCGTTCCAAACCCATAAAAGCTTTGTTCGTCTTCAACGCCATATTTAAGGTATTTTGAGTAAAAACTGGGAGGCTTGAGACTGTCCCATAGACTGCCAATTAAATTACACTGACAAGGTCCAGAAAGTATGAAAGACATCATCAGAATAGTTCCCCTGCCATCAGTGGTTCAATTGTAACGTTATGAAGCGATGGGAATACTTTTTGCAATCGAAGAAAACAAAAATATCGGCTTTATTCAATAATTCCTTTGTCAACAGTCTCCTCTGTGTCTCTCCATATCACCGTATGCTGCGTATGCTCTTGTGTATCAGCCGCACCACAAGGATGCACTGTTTTCATTTAAATCAAAGCTAAATACATGTAGAAACAGCGCATCCTTGTGGTGGGTGTTATTTATTTTGAAGTCTATGGGACAGTATCAAGCCTCCCAGTTTTCTTCCAAAATATCTTAAATTCTGTTGCAAAGACGAACAAAGCTTTTATGGGTTTGGAACGACATCAGGGTAAGTGAATAATAACAAAATTTTTATTTTGGGGTGGAGTATCCCTTTAACATCACTAGCCTGCTGTTCTAATAACACCTGTCCAAACAATTACCTCACTCACACACACAAACACACTTGCTCAATAATACACCCAGCTCTCAGTAATAAACGCACTCAGAGTTATTAAGTTCTTAGCTCATCATCTCCTCTGACCCTGCAAAACCTTTCAATGTATCACGTTGGGACACCTTCTAGTCTCCAGTGGTAACTGAGATATAAAAACCCAAGCCTGCGTGACACTTATCGCTGCCTCCTAACAAAGTTTTTTCAGCTGAGTGCATGGGGAAAGAGAGGGATATGGCACTTCAGATCAATAAAGACATCTGTTTATTAGATAGAGCGGTGCTGTGACATGGTTTAGCTGGGGAGTGCAGCGCTGGGGTGTAATATTATAGATGTTTCCCTGCTGAGAGCTGACAAGACACACGGAGGCCTGAAATTATATGAGTACTGCAAATGTATTCACTAAGAGAACAGGCAAGGAGAAAGGTGTGTGTTGGAGGGACAAAGAAAGGGAAATTGGATGAGGCTGAGAAAAAGAACATATTGGGTCTTAGCAAAACTACAGTAAATTTTTATATGCGGGCTTGCTAGAGTTTGCTCAACACACACAAAATACAGTTCTGCTCTATACATCTGCATATCTTGTTTGCTTATTAATCATTTTTATTAGTTAGGAATTATTTCAGCCATCGATAAGAGTCCAAAATTTGTGCTGAAAACAGGGCATCTACACCTTTTGACCAGTCTATTTTCATGACATTTCCATGACATTTTCTAGTCATTTGTGGTTACTGGATAAGGATTGTTCTAAATCTTTTTATAAAGTTTGCATTCACAGAGTAAATTCAAGCCAATGAAAAATTAAGTGCTGACCATAACTAGAAAAAAATAAATAAATAAACAAAAAAATTATAAAATAAATCATGACTTCTCAAGATTTTATTCATTTTAAGGATGAATGATAAATCATCTTGTTGGTTATCTGCTGACATTAGAATTTTTCATTATTTATTTATTGGATTCTGAATATTTCATATAAATATAAATATATGTATTATTATAATCTATATATGTGACCCTACACAACAAAACCAGACTTAAGTCACTGGGTATATTTGTAGCAATAGCCAAAAATACATTGTATAGGTCAAAATTATAGATTTGTTTTAATCATTAGGATATTACATGTGCATCTCAATAAATAAGAATGTTATGGAAAAGTTCATTTATTTCAGTAATTCAACTCAAATTGTGAAACTTATGTATTAAATAAATTCAGTGCACACAGACTGAAGTAGTTTAAGTCTTTGGTTTTTTTATTTGTGGTGATTTTGGCTCACATTTAACAAAAACCCACCAATTCACTATCTCAACAAATTAGAATATAGTGACATGCCAATCAGCTAAACAACTCAAAACACCTGCAATTTTTTCTGAGCCTTCAAAATGGTCTCTCAGTTTTTTTCACTAGGCTATACAATCACTGGGAAGATTGCTGATCTGACAGTTGTCCAGAAGACAATCCTTGACACCCTTCACAGGAGGGTAAGTCACAAACATTAATTGGCAAAGAAGCTGGCTGTTCACAGAGTGCTGTATCCAAGCATGTTAACAGAAAGTTGAGTGGAAGGAAAAATGTGGAAGAAAAAGATGCACAACCAACCGAGAGAACCGCAGCCTTATGAGGATTGTCAAGCAAAATTGATTCAAGAATTTGAGTTAACTTCACAAGGAATGGACTGAGGCTGGGGTCAAAGCATCAAGAGCCACCACACACAGACGTGTCAAGAGATTTACTGAACCACAGACAACATCAGAGGCATCTTACCTGGGCTAAGGGGAAGAAGAACTGGACTGTTGACCAGTGATCCAAAGTCCTCATTTCAGATGAGAGCAAGTTTTGTATTTCATTTGGAAAAAAAGGTCCTAGAGTCTGGAGGAAGGGTGGAGAACCTCATAGCCCAAGTTGCTTGAAGTCCAGTGTTAAGTTACAACAGTCTATGATGATCTGGGGTGCAATGTCATCTGCTGGTCTTGATCCATTGTGTTTTTTGAAAAACAAGTCACTCCACCCATTTACCAAAGAGTTTTGGAGCACTTCATGCTTTCTTCTGCTGACCAGCTTTTTGAAGATGCTGATTTGAATTTCCAGCAGGATTTGGCACCTGCCCACACTGCCAAAAGCACCAAAAGTTGGTTAAATGACCATGGTGTTGCTGTGCTTGATTGGGCAGCAAACTCACCAGACCTGAACCCCATAGAGAATCTATGGGGTATTGCCAAGAGAAAAATGAGAAACAAGAGACCAAAAAATGCAGATGAGTTGAAGGCCACCGTCAAAGAAACCTGGACTTCCATACCACCTCAGCAGTGCCACAAACTGATCACCTCCATGCCATGCCAAATTGAGGCAGTAATTAAAGCAAAAGGAACCCCTACCAAGTATTGAGTATATGTACAGTAAATGAACATACTTTCCAGAAGGCCATAAATTAACTAAAATATTTAATTTAATTTAATTTAATTTATATAGATGGTGAATTAGTGCGTTTTTGTTAACTGTGAGACAAAATCATCAAAGTTAAAAGAACCAAATACTTAAACTACTTCAATCTGTGTGCATTGAATTTATTTATACTATGGGGCCATTGAATGCTTGAATCTGATTGGCTGACGAACGTTCTGAGGTGTGGGAAACGCACTGCGAACGTAGTTCCAGGCAGCTCTCTTAACCGCATTACAGTTCCATATCACTTCACAAAGTTAACAGTAATAACAGTCACGCAGTTCACACAAAAAGGTGTTGTCAGCGCTGCCCTGGCGATTTTATCAGTTAGTGTAACAACTTAAAGCTACATTTCTCACTAGTGATGTAATAACAGACACTGCAGCAGAAGAGTGTTTAGAGACGCACAAAGGTACATTCTAATTCACACAAGCTCTCTCTCACTATTTCTCTCTCTCTCTCTCTCTCTCTATGTGTGTGTGTCTCTGTTGCTCTCGCTCTCTTTCTAATGGCTTCATTAATAACTGCATTTAAATGCTATCAACGGCTCAAGCCTCTGTTACCAGCTTTAAAATGACATTTTGGTACTAGCAAAAGAGAAATTGGATGAGATGCGGAAGAAATAGTCCTCCTCACAATAGCGATTTAAGTACAAAACCCGGACAAATCCCTTTAAATAAATAATTGGATCGATGTCTTGAGGTGTGGTAACCATAGTATAATCAGAATAATTGACTCCAGATTATTAAATTAAATTATTAAAAAAATAATGCACACCCGAGGTGTAACCAGCACTCCGCTTTTTTCTAATAATTCAACAGCCCGTCATCAATTATTCCTTACTTAATGCACAAGTTTCGCAATTTGAGTTGAATTACTGAAATAAATTAACTTTTCCATGACATTCTAATTTATTGGGATGTATCTGTAAGTAAAGATCATGTACATTGAAGATATTTTGTAAATTCCCTACTGTAAATATATTAAAACTTATTTTTTGATTAGTAATATGCATTGCTAAGAACTTCATTTGTACAAATTTAAAGGCGATTTTCCCAATATTTGGATTTCTTGCACTCTCAGATTGCAGATTTTCAAATAGTTGTATCTCGGCCAAATATTGTCCTATCTTATCTTAACAAACCATACACCAATGGAACGATTATTTATTCAGTTTCCAAAATGTATCATTATGACTGGTTTTGTGGTCCAGGGTCACATATTTATCATACATGTAAATCGATCATTGCGTTAGTTCAGTCAGGCCACGTTAGTCACGCTTGGATCAGCTGACTGTCAGCTGTTTCTGATGTGTACCAATCCAGTCTTGACACCTATCACCTGCAGTCTATTTAAATTCCCATTCTTCAGTGTCTCTTCCAGCGCATCGCTGCTTGCAATTAACTCCCTTCTCCAACCCCAACTCCACCAACTTAACCTGTAATCCAATCTAACTTGTAGTTAGCAGTCTCTATCACATTTTTCTTAAGTAATTGTGAATTGTAATTATGTATGCTTATAATGGTTCTGTTCTGTACCCCAGTGGGGTTTGTCTTGCTGCTCTGCCCGCTCTGTCCAAGCATGGCTGCATGGAAAGGTGTGTGGAGTGTTGCCCAGAACATAACCATACCGCCAAAATGCAATTATAATTGTCATAAATATACTTGACGGAAATGGTCCTGATTGAAATATGTATTTAAGAAACCTGACTAAAAAATACTGCAACATAAAAATGTGTATATATCTGTGACAGCAAAGCTGAATTTTTAGGAGCCATTACTCTAGTCTTTAGTTTCAAGTGATCCTTTAGAAATCACTCTAATATGCTGTTTTGGTGCTCAAGTAATATTTCTCATTATCAATGTTGAACAGTCGTGCCACTTAATATTTTATGTCAGGTTTATTTGATGAATAGAAGTTAAAAAACAGCATTTATTTGTAATACAAATGTTTTGTAACATTGTAAATGACTTTATTGTAACTTTTGATAAATTTAATGCGTCTTTGCTGAATAAAAGTATGAATTTCTTTCAAATAAATCGTTTTTCTATTCTTTATATCAAGCCATTTAATGGTAGCTTATTCTGTTCCTAAATAAGATGAAGAGCAGATTGGTCAAACAAGTTTTTGTAAACGATCTTCAAAAACTAGCTTGTCTAGACTCAGCGTCACAAATAATTAGTGTGCATGGTTTTCAGACCACAAGCAGAAATTCTAAGACAGCATCTATTAAATTATTTTCTACAGCAGAGTTTGACATTTTGGCATTCAGCAGCTGTGGAACAGAACAGAGAACTTTATTCACGGTACCAAAAGTCTGGCACTACACCTAAAGCTATCTGTAAGATGTTAAAAAAAAAGTTGCAGAGTAAAAGTAAGGATTACATTCGCAGAAGGCAACTTCTGGCACAGGCCTGGCATGTATCGTAGCGATGGCGTTGTGGTCCATTCATTCCATACAGCTGGAAAAATGCCCACTGTAGTTCCACTTTAAATAAGAGAAGGCATCACTGAGACAAATGCATGCTGCCGTTCAGATACAGGCAGCCATAGATCACAATGCTTGTGGCTGTTTTATCTAGTGTGTTATTACATTAAACTAAATCAAAGGAATACGCACAAGTAAGCCCATGTGTAATGAAATGCCAGTCTGTGTATCAGCTTAAATGTTTTTTTGGCATTCGTTCGTAAGCTAGCGTATTGTTGCTAATCGTATGTGTTTTTCTAAATCGGTTTCTGAAGATGGCCTATTTCAAGAGAAGCACAAGACGCTACTCTTTAAATATTTTCTTTTCCCTCAAGATCCTGTCTGAACACAACTTGTGAATGTCATTACAAACACCCTGTCTACACAGCATTAAAATATCTCTCCCTCTCTCAGCTTTCTTCCTGATTCATGCCATAGTATAAAAAGACAAAAACTTAAGTCATTTATAGCAGGCAACTTCATCTGAAATAATAAGCCACTATAATGCTCTCCATAAACTTGCAAGGGAAAAAAGGGAATAACTATGTAAAAAATGCCAGAGGGCTGCAAAAAGCACTCAAGATGGCAACATGTCTGCAATTTGAGCGTCGCAGGGTACAGGTGTGATTTACAAACCCATTTGGCTGTACTTTATGATGGCAATGAATTTTATATTTTGACAGGATTCCGGAATTGATCGGGAAATAGAAATCGCAGAAAATGTAAGGCACACTTTGATGAATTGTAATTATAATCCACTTAGATTTTGCTGATGTACTGATGTTTATAAGTTATACAATTATAATAGTAAAATACATAATCATTGAGCTGAAGGATAATGGAGAGTCCTTATTTAGTCTTCAGACTGCATGTGTGTGCGTGTGTGCAAATGACTTCTGATGGCTTGTTTTCTCAGCGGTCGCACAAAAGATCTATTGCTCCGAGCGTGCAGACAGGGGGTGGCCATAGCAACACAGCCATTAAAGACCCATTGAAGAAAATGCCACTAAGTACAAGAAAACACATAAACACACATACACACGGTAGTTACCCGAGCATTTAGAGGAAAAATACACTTCAAAAGCTTGTGTGTAGTTCACACACACACACACACACACAAGCCTTAAAAGCATAAAATACAGTACAGCTTGAAAATCAGACACTCAACAGGTTTGCATGAGTGATAAAAAGTGTTTGTGCATTTAAAGAGTGGTCTTTAATAAAAGATGACATAGAGCAGGCTAATCTACGTGTGTGTAGATACAATGAAGTTTATATCTGACACAACTAGTGAAGTGCTTCTAATTTGCATTTTTCTAAATTTAATACAGTTTTTTTTTTTTTTTTGGTACACATCATAGCAATTTGCTTTCATGCAGTAGCACTGAAGCTGCCTTAATTCTTCAAGTTTGTGTAAAACCTGATATGCATGCTCTCTAGCATGATTTGAGAATGATCCAAAGAGCCTCTTCAGTGCTTCAGTGTAAGCAGGAACATCTGGCCATCTGTACAAAAGAGTCACATGATGAATGTCGTAAATGTACATGTTTGATTAGTCATCTAAAAATATTGTACAACCTTAAATGTATGTTTGTATTATGACATTTAAGTTGACATATTCCTGTAAAACCATGGGATGAGTTTTTTTCTCTCGTCATCAAATTAATTACTGTGAAACAATGATAATATAATGCAGGGAGAAACGTGATCATTTGTAAAAACTAATTTTATTCCTGAAACTTTGTCCTTGTTAAGAAAAAGCCTATTATGAGATTTTTCTCAAAACACACCAACTTTGTTCTTGAAATCTGTTATTATTTATTTATTATTTTAACTACAACATTGTCAATCTGTAAATGTAATTTTGGTAACACTTTACAATAAATGATATATTTTTAACATTAGTTAATGCATTAATTATCAATACAGTTAAAAAATAAAACACTTTAAATTATTTATTAACTGTCATTAATGTTACTTAATAAAAAATTTAATAGAACTTCATAAAAATCCATATTCATGTAAGTTCAAAGTTCATTAACTAACACTATTAATCTTAAAAGTGGATTAGTAAATGTTGAGATTAACATTAGCGAAGAATAATGAATTCTGTTGTACCTTTCATTGATGATTCATGTTAACTAATGTATTTAACTACTATTAACAAATGAAATCTTATTGTTACAATAATTTCTTTAACTTCTTTATTTCAAAATCCTAAAACTGCTAATTTCCAGGTTTAAATAACACACTGAATCCCAGATTTTCTATGAGGATTGTTGAACCCCACTGTATGCATATATGTGCTCTTTATAGATGCGTGTCTATGGGTGAAGGATGCATATCTTTATGTAAAGAAACTAAGTAAACAAAGTTTCTGCCTTTCTCTAACAATCACACACACACACACACACACACACACACACACCACACCACGCACACTCACCTATTTCTGTATCATCTTTTTATATGAAGTACAGCTCTAGGTTGAGCTCTATACATGTTGAATAAACAAATAAATAATAACTGTATTACTTTTTTCTTTTCCTTTTTTTTTTGTTTGTTTAAAGGTCACAAATGCAATAGCGCTCCGAAATTGAGTCTATATAATTGTCTCGAAGGAAAAGTAGGAACAAAAAGACGTGGAGAGAATAACATCAGGCCACATAAAAAAGAAAAAGAAAAAAGAAAGATGTGAATTTTTAACTGTTTGTATATCTGAGCCTGTCGACAGTGGCTCCAGGACACAGTGAGCACCCTTGAATCTTTGAAGCAGCTGTCATTGTGTAGTGCATACTCAAGGGAGCATATCTAAGCATACTTCAGTTTAAGGGAGAGTAACTGGGAGTGTGCGAGGGGGTGAAAAGCGCAGGTCAGGCTCTGTGTGATTACTGCTTCTGATCACTCAAGAGTTCTTAATAAACCCGTCACTGTCTCTGCAGCACTAATACACCAGAAAGCCTCCTTTTTCATTTTCAGGATGGGGACAGCAGTGTGCATGCTTATGTGCTTGAGAATGTGACAGAACAAAATAAGAATTTATGAGAAAGTCAGCTTCCAGAGAGTAGCTACCAAAAAAAAAAAAAAAACATTCAATACTGAGCAATAGAACACCGCACACACACACACACACACACACACTTCACATACACACCAGCGTAGCAGCCATTTTAAAACTATGGGAACACATCTGTCAGAAGTAATGGTCCTCACATGTACAATAGACTTTCAATTTGGGAATCACAAGAGAAAACTACAGCAGTGAGTGACTATTTAAATCAATTAAAACTGCATTTGCTAGACAAAGTTAAACAAATCAGCAACAGAGATCCATCCTTAAAGTCAACATGAAATTATTTTGCTTTCATACACATCTTGTTTTGTATGATTCATTAGTGCACATTATTTTAAATTGGGAAAAATGTCTTCATAATGTTTCATGAAATTGTCACATTTCAGTCTGCCTATTTGTGTGTGTGTGTGTGTGTGTTTATTTTCCCATCTTAACATGCAGATACACAACCATCCCCACACAGAAACAGAAGCTGAACCTAAAGCACATGAAATTAAACACAAGATAGAAAAGTAAAATAAAAAACGAAAACTGATAATCAAATAAAGCTAAATCAAAATATTAATATTATAATAGTATACTAATTCTTAAACAAAACTGGTCAGAAACCTGTTTGCAATGATAAAGCAAAACCTAATATAAGATGGAATTATCCCTAGTGCTACAAATGTACACACTGCACACAATCTCTCATATATCAACACCACACACCACACACACACACACACACACACACACAGAGACGCACCACCTTATATTTCGATTCCTGAATTATTTAGCACCTTTTCCATTCCAAGTATAACGTGAGAGAAAAAAAGCTGTCCCAGCACTCTCCCTTCCTCTGACTATTTGTCCTGCTCTTTCTTTCTGTTGCCATCACCCTTTTTCACCCTCTCTCTTACGTGTCCCTCTCACCTCCTGCAGCAAATGCATCCTTACTTAACTGAACTGAACTGAATGACTGGCCCTCCTATCTATTTTTAGGCCATCATGCCCCCCTCCTCCACTCGGTTCAACTCTCTCCCTACATTATTCTGTCAGACGTTTCTGTTGAGCCACGGCTGTGGTCGATGAAACACCCCTCTGCACACGGGTATTAGAAGACTCACACACCCCTTGAAGAGCTGAAGGAGAGGAAGGCACCTCTCTAGAACTCATCTGAGCTTTTTAGGAGCCAGGCTGAGGAGAGTCGAGATCAAAGGAAGAGTGGAGCGGAAAAAGAAAGGTAATAGTTATTGAGAAGGTCTTCAGTAAAAGGAAAATGGAAACAGAATGGAAGGGCTTCATTAAGAGAGTTTCTATGTTATCCTTCAGATGCAATCCTGAAGCCAAGGATTCACCTACAATCTCTGCAAGCGAGTCTGGCTCTGTAAAGTAGAACTAACTGGATGGCCAGTGTGATTTAAAATAATTTAAGTGATGAAGAATCATAAGAAATATTGTCACGCGGAGTCCACAGATGATATCCAAATTAAAGACTTTTGATTAAACAAAATTCAAAATGCGCTATGAAAACATACTGTAAAACTCAGTACTCAACTATTACACTTTTATTGAAAATTTGTGAATCTAGACTGCAAATAAAAAACTGATTGTTCTGTGACTTGATATTTAGACGCCACAAAGCTGCAAACATTAACACCTGATTCTTCACTTTTACTGTGAATATCAACAAGTCCTGTTCAGTATTGAGCAATATAGTATGTCCAGTCATGGTAAACTAAAAGATCTTAGCAGGGTAGGTGTCATATTGAATTTTACACAGATGAATACAGGGCTGTGAGGAATGGCATCCAATTTATAATTGTATAATGGTTCATAGAAGTGTTCTAAAAAGATGTATCATCAGATGAATAATCTGTATGTTGTTCAACAAAAGTACAGTCTGTTAAACACACTGTACGTCTTTCATTCAACTTCATTCTAGTCAAACATTAAATGACACTACCCTCACTAAGGTCTTTAAGGAAGAATTAGAATGGATAATTTAAGAAAACCACTATATAACTAACAATAAGTATGTAAATGTTTGAAAATTTGCCAAACCTTGAGCTGTTTCTAGCTTGCAAGAACCTGTGGCCTTTAAAAAGATCCCAACGTTAAAAATGAGCGACCTGAACAAGACTCACATTAACAATATGAATTGCACATGGATAATATAATATACAAACATTTGACAAATAAGAAAACTGCTATTTAAATCAAATCTCTGTCATGAAACTGTAAATGGCATAGTCTGATTGGTTCTAAATTAATCTGATATAATTACATCATTCACATGGTGCAGCTGATTGGTTTCTTTTCGCATTAGCAGCCAATGAGTTTGCTGCTTAACATTCAAATGCTCAGCTGGTGTCTGCTGTACCAGCTGCAGCATTCTTTAGAAACCCTCAACCTTCTCCAAATTTTCTACATTTTGCCAAACCTTGAGATTCTCCTAGCCTGCAAAAACCTGTGGACTTTAAAAAGATCACAACATTAGAAATGAACAGCCTAAACAAGCCTGATATTAACTATTTGAATAGCACAATTCAGCATGGATTGTTTTTTGAACCCGCCGCAATATAAATCCAGCTTTGCAATGGAACAAGTGGGAGCAAAATATATTAGGCTTGACTGCAAGCCTGCAGACTGTGATGTAGTCTGAGTATGACTGATTTTGACTTACATTATAAGCGAACTGCCAGGGACATGCAACAACATAAAAAGAAATGTATAACACAACTTTAAGATTTCACATCATCATTGGGAAAACCCATGCAGTGGCACTGAGATTAACACACAGTGATGTTTACTGTAGTGCCACAGGAAGGAATGTGTGACAGTGTGGTGATGTTCAAATGTATGCAGATTTATGTAAATGTTCTCACATTCATGAGTCGTGACATTTTGGGTTTGTTTTGCACCATGCAGCTCTGAGTATAGGGGGAATGAAAGCCAATTTAGGCTTGATTCTAATTATGACTCATCTGCTTAGCTGAGCTGCGAGGGGCACACTTACAATAACGCAGAGGCGTAACCAAGTCGTGGCTTTCCAGACTGCAAGTCAAACTCAAGTATAAGGGCTCATACCAAATAATTGGTTTTATGTGTCAGAAATAATCAAGCCAAATTCAAATTTCCTGTTGATTCAAATCTCTGTCACCACACCCATTGCTCATTTCAAATATCAGGATATTTGATTGTAAATCAATCCGTTAAGCAGTTAGGAGAGAATCCACTAAAAATGATTTTTGTTTTTTCTTTTGCATAAATTGTACATGCCGTTTTACTGGCCAATTCGCTAAAGAAATTATTCAAATCAAGTAACAGCACCCACAAAAATCTGTGTAAATATTTTTTTTTTTACACAAACATAATTTAAATGATATTTTATCTACCGGTACTCGCATTCATCCACAGGCAGAAACTGCAGAAGAAAAATATTATATAATAAAAAAAGATTTTTTTTTTATTAACTAGCAATCTATAATCGGACTAACCTTCTAAGTAAAGAGGCGTGTTTACACTTAAAATATATGACAGTGATTTAATTTAAAAAATTAAGCCACAGCAATATTTCAGCACATTTAATTCTGGTTAATTTGGAATGGGAGTCATTATGAATATATTAATATATGCATGTTAATTTAGTGAATTGTCTCTAAAAAAAAAATCATGAATAGAAAATAGAATAGAAAACATTTGCAACATTGTAACTTTTATTAAATATGCAGGCAGTCTGCGAACAATTTTCGAAAACAAATAATAGTCACAGGTAAACTGTCAGTAAAACTCAACTCCAACATCAATTATCCTAAGCTTGTTCAGACGGAACCATTGCAATACCAAAATTCACTGCGACTTGTTTGTTTGAGATTCCACCTTTTGAGATGCAGCACAGTTGGTTTTTGTCCTAGAAGCTCCTCTTTCCGCCACATATTTCCCAGACTTACATCTACCGTTTTACCATAAATCCACATGAGAATTTATCTTATATTACCACATAGCATCATTTAGGCAGATGCAAGCAGATGGGTGTGAGCTAATCTGAGGAGAAAACAGGCCATATCTCAAATGATGAAATATCCATTTCACCACTTAAATAGTGTTTCTAAGATGACACAGTAAAATAGCCAACAGTAAACAATATAGAGTGGCTTATGTGTTAGCATCTGTTATAATGGCAGCTAATTTAAATTCCATCTCTTTATCTCTCTGCACCTGTTTGAAATACCATGCTTTCTATGATTCAACTTTTTCCTTCTTTATATCTAGTTTCTTCTTTTTTCCTCAATCCCTTTTCTCACAGATGTCTTGGCACTGACCCCTTTGCACATTAAAGAGGAGAAAGAAAAAAAAGAAAAGGGAAAATACATGTACTTATTTTGTGACAGAAAAAAAAGGAATCATAGTGGACAGAGAAGGCTGAAAAGAATAAAGTAGGGATATCAAAAAAAAGTTACAATTCCAGTATTTTTTTTTTTTACCTAGAAATACTAGGGCAGTGAAATGTACTGAATGTACAAAAATATCAAAATATCAGATTTGTAGCCTAAGAGACATGCTGCTGTCTACAAATTTAATCGAATAACAATATTAAAAAGATAGAGAAAAACATTTACTGCAGAATTTACATAATGAATAGTTTACACGGGATTGTTGTGATTTAATTTATTTATAGTTGAGATTGAGCAGAGACTTTCAAAAAAGGAAATATACATGGATGCCAGGCACAAAAATAGTCTTTGTCAACAGCAAAAGACAAAATTCTGAAGAAAATAAGGCATAAAATGAGGACTCCATGAAAAGGTGGAGCCCTGGAGGGATGCGAGTAATGCCTCCATAGTAACAGACTGTTTTGATTTAAACCACACCTCTGAGCGTTAGCTGCTGAGACAATATGGCTGGCAGAATAATCTCCAATCCATGTTCTCTATTGCATTACTGAGGAAAAAGCACTGGCTAAATCAACAGTGCATGAGGAAGAACAGAGATATATGAGGAAGAGAGACAGAGGTGTAAAGCGAGGGAGGAATCCAGTGACAGGTGCTGACTGACAGACAGCAGTAATGGATGAGAAATACAAAATATGATTAGAGAAACAAAACTCAAAATAACTTGTGGTCAAGCACCTTGGCCCTTAAATTATATGGGTTATATGATCCTGGGTTAGTAATTAACATTCTTATTTGCATATTTCTGTGTCAGCATTTTTTTCCTGTGCTTTTTATCTTATATATATTACCGTCTAACTTAAACACTCACTATTCTAATTCTATTCTTTAAAAAAAAAATCTAACAACCTTTTGTATTCTATTTTCTTTTTCATTTATTATGCAATTGTATGTGTGTGTGTGTAATTGTATTTGTGTGTATGTGTGTAAAAACCTCTAACACTAGCTTGCTCTATTCTTTTTTTTATTCTATCTGTTTTCTTTTTCTTTATTATATTATATAAAATCCCATGCTATGTGTACTGTGTTAACCTAACTGAGACTTGTTATAGCACTTATATATCATTGCTCTTTTTGTTGTTTTTGATTGCTTCCACTGTCTTCATCTGTAAGTCGCTTGGATAAAAGCGTCTGCTAAATGAATAAATGTAAATGTAAATATACTGTATATACTGTCAATACACACATATCATAGATAGATGTATACGTAGATTTGGGGCGTTTTATATAAGCCATCCGCCATATTCGTAGGGTCAACTTGACGTCATTCACCATATCTCGAGTATGTTGGCCGAGAGAGCTCAATGTGTTGTTATTAAGATCTAACAAGTTACCAATGTTTCAAAACGTGTAATACTGAGTTAATGTGTTTAAAAATCCAAGCGGTTTTTTACCACCATCGGCTGTGCAGGATTTTGGCATCTTCGAATATTCATTGATTATTATGGTGAATGACATCAAGTTGACCGTTAAAGATGGTGGACTATGTGCTTGGCGCAGTTGATAGGGGCATTTACCTAAACATATCTAGGCACACATACTGCATCTTGCTGAATCTCCAAAGCATAGACATTGGCTGCATTCACATAGTTAATGATTCTCCTATTCAGATTCAGCAAGAACCTTGAAATCCTTTCTCATTGACAATAAATAAATGAATGTTATAGTTATCTCAGATAAAGAGCAAAAGGACTATATCCCATCTGAAGATTTTAAAATAACAAAGCTGTAAATGGTTGATGTAATCCAACCTGTCTTCTTTTGGAAGAAGCCCGTCAGTGAGACATTTTAAGCATTATCCTCCGTGAGAGTTTGGAGAGGATGGTTTCCAGAGGAACGGAAGATGTCAATTGGTCATAATTATCATCACCGCTGAAGAGGATAAATACCCACTTCTCAACATTTCACCCACCTGTCATCCTAACCTGTTTCAACCCCCCCCCCCCCCATACCCTCACACTCGGAGGAAGCGAGAGCGCTTTGAAGAGACCACTGAAACCCTTCAGGACAGAGTGAAGAGCTCTGATCATGAGGTATTTAAATCAGGGGCGAGAGAGATGTTCGTGAAAGGAAATAAATAGCACCATACGCTGAGGAGGAAACTGACTGCTGGGTCAAGCGGCTGCAGTTACCAGCAAATTGGAATACATTTAATCAAATTACATTTTATTTAATAAGTGAACTTGCATATGTCATTCAAGTAGCTACAGTACCACATTGGGGGTTAATAAAAAAAAGCAATAAGAAAAAAAGGAGACCAAATGGAGACCACTGCATAAGTCAAGAATCATGTAAGTAGTATAAAAGATATATGAATATTAGAGAAAAAATATGAGGTTAAATTGATATGAAATAGATCTGAGACCTTAAGTTACCTTCTCTTGAGCTATGAAAGAGTCTATCTTCAGTTAGTATTGAGTCAGGTTTGCTGAATTTTTTTTGCCTTTCACTCATTCTGTATATTAACTCCACTGATATAAACATCACATGCCTGCTGACATCACTTTTGAAAAGTGGCCAGGATAGTTTTGCCCCCTTTACAAAAAAAGAACTAAATGCATAGCATGCCTATTTAGGCAGACACAGAGCTATGCTTCACATTTAACTGAGTGGTGATTGTACTGGCCTGGTTTCCATGGCTTCTGGTCTACCTGTGGATAACTGCGGGCTGTGACCTCGATGCTGCAGTCTCTGTTGTTCCCAGAAAGCAAAATTTTCTCAATACAAAATGAAGGGATGGATCAAAAGAATGTGCACAGTAGGGAGTGAGTGAGCCATAGTCTCATCAAAAGCTCATAAAGCATTACATGGAACCACTAATTAATTTAATGGCTTTACTTGCATCATTTGAAATACCCCCACTGCACAAAAAGCTAGTAAAAATTAATAGGTCTAATAAACATATAACTGTCTCAGGAACAAAAGAGCAATATACTTAATGTTATTTCAATCAATCAATGAACATTTCTTGTGTAATAATCACAAACACAATCTGATATGTTCTGTAAATTAATTAGTAGCTATTCCTCGACCAATAATGCTAAAGACACAGCAGTCAAATTGCAGCTTTCTTTATGTATATACAGTTCTCATACTCACAAAAATAGTTATGGTTTAGTACCTGAACTGTGACAACATAATCTTTGACAATTGTTGATGATTGATCCTTCATTCATGTATGTATGTATGTATGTATGTATGTATATGGATGGATGGATGGATGAATAAATGTAAACATTTTCTAATAAATGCTGTTCTTTTACATTCTTTACAAAATAAGTATTAATTTATTTGTAAGTAATGTTTGGGGTCTAATACTTTTGGAGAGTCTTGCATAGCTGATGTCAGCATAAAATTGTCATTAAAATAAATGAAAAACACCAACTGAAATAATAATTACAGTTCCTCACATTTAGAGAATATAAGTGTTTGTCTCGTTTGCTCAGTTCTAAGCGCACTGCCTTGGTCAAGTAACAATAGATTAAAGGAGCTCTTAGTCCCCCTCTAATAGTCACCAATTTCAAAATAAGCAGGGGTGGAGGTTCATATCATGATGAAGCCCTACACATCAAACCATAATTACCATTCGTGTTATGCAGGACTGTTCAAATTCATATAATTTCTTTGAAAATAAGGCGTATTTTTAAAAGATGGGCTGTGGCTTATGAGGTGCCTGACAGCTATGAGATTCGGAGAGAAATGATATACAGTACATTAAAAACAGATCCTCTACAATGAATTCAAACAAAGTTAATAATCACACGCACTATTACTCATCTGGATTTGGCAAAACAGATTCTCTTATTATACTGAGTGATTTTGTTGTCCCTTATTGTGTGAATGTCTTACAGCACGAAAATCGACTTCAAAGCACTGTTCAACACAAAGCCAGAATTAACCAAAGACTGACCTCCAAAACCTAAAATAACATTCCCGCTGACAAAATAGCCATTTTTTAAGGCTTAGCACTGGACAGTCTATATTCTTTCTATATAAAATTTATCATCATGACTGTGGGCTCTCTCGTGGCCAAGGTCAAATCTGAGGAGGCTATAAACCACAGGAATGAGCATAAAATGGGCTTGTAAAGGGAGGGGCACTTTAGCAGAGGTTTTACGTAACAATCGACGGCGATTCAAACTTCTCTGGTCTCATTTCTTCCAATCACTCATGAATAACCCCAGTGCCACAGACCTGATTACAGGTACCTCAGATTGAATCGGTCCACTGTCTTTCTGCCTCTCTCCATCTCCTCTCCTTTTACTCTTCATTTCGCCATAATCCTTTTTGTTATGTACCCATCTCTTTTATAATCTCTTTCTCTGTCTTTCATTTGTAGGTTCTTGCATGAAATCATCCATTGACACTATTCTCTCATTCAACATTTTTCTCTTTCCCCCCTTTCAGCTCTTCCTACAAACCCTTTTCCATTACCGTATAACATCCCACTTGTAACCTTCAGCTTCATATCTTCCTCTCTCTTTCTCTTCTCACTTCATCCATGTTATATTTGCTTTCTGCATATTTCTTTCCCCCCATTTGAATCCCTCTCTTTCTCTCTCTCTCTCTCTCTCTCTCTCTCTCTACAGGTCATGGTAAGGGGGTATAATCCTTTCCCATTCCACCTCCACATTTACTTCCATTTTCTAATAGCTGAAACCAATCCTCTATGCGCAAACCCAATTTAAATTCATATGCAATCCACTCTACCACCCTGGGAATCCAGCCTCCTTAAATCACATTTGACCAACATAATTTTTAAAAAATTAGACACAAATAACATGAAGTCTTCGGTGTATTGAGAGTGATGAAATTGAAACAGTTTATCGCAGTGAGTAGGAGAATTTTGATGCTAATTTAGTGTGCGAGATTCATTTATTGGTGGGCCTCTCCATGGTGCGTTACCACTGGAGGCCTGATACGCTCAAGCTATTAGCAAGTTCCAATCTTGAATAGCTCTTGGAAAAACAAAAACAACCTCACGGGGTGGCATTTACTTTAATATGATTCAACAATTGATCTGTGAAGTGAATTGCCATTTTGTGTCAATTCCATTATGCAGTAACAGTTTCTCTATGCTAAATGTCTTCTCCTGTTCACTCCAGGACACTACACTCGAGGACTACACTGCTGCTCGACTGATCTTTCAATATAGTGAGTGAGGACAAAGATAAACATCAAATTAAATACCAGGAAACTCTTAAGAGCTTTTAAAACAAGGGTCACACACTCGCACATTACCTGGAAGCCTCTAGCCAGATTAATGTCTCCATCGAGAATCTGTTAAACAGTTACAACAGATGCAAGTGTTTTTACAACTATTAACTTTAACTGTATACAGGACTAATGACATCTGACATTGCATTCCTAGACAACTAATTTAGTCTTTGCACTGTTTGCATCCAGTGTGGACAACACTTATGTCTGAAATTGCTCCCTCTAATTGTTTAGTGGCATTCACTATGTAGAAAATAATGAATTTGTGAATTGAGGGAGTGTTATGGAAATCAAATAATTATATCGATTTTTTTTATTTTTCGGGTCGTCAGTCATCAAAGCTCAATAAATATTGATCACAGACAGAGATTTTCTTCATTAAGATGATTGCCCACTATAAACTCCCACATATCATGTTTTCATGCCAATTTAAGCCTTCTTTTGTGATTAAATGATTATATCTAGTGATTATATCTAAGTGTGTGAGATGTTTACTTAAAGTATTAAATTATTAGTCATTCCAATTAGTGCCATTCTATTGTCCATTCAGACTGATTCAGAGGCAGGATTTATCACATGAGCTATAATTATTCAAACCCAATCTGAGAGTAGAGTAGGTTTATGGAAGGGAGGGGTTTGTTTCGATGGTGTTGCTGTTTGATAATGTTTCTTAAAAAAAAAAGTTAATTAGTAATTTTTAGACTTTGTATCTTATATTTCGTAATAATGGTATTGTTTTATTCTCGCACAACAATTTTTTTTCTCATCCAATAGTTTGAGGAGGGACTACCTCCCTTCTTGGAGTAAATTCCCCTGATGTATATAATATTAATCAGTGACTGTTTTTAACATAGATATAAATAATAGAAAATAATATTAATATACTGTAAGTTACTTGAGCACAAAATTTGTATATTAGAATGAAGGATCATGTGACACAAAAGACTAATGAATTTGAAAAAAAAAAAAAAAAAAAATCAGCTTTGCCATCACAGGAGTACGTTTTAAGTTGTTATATATGTAAATTGTAATAATATTCACAATATTAATGTTTATATATATATATATATATATATATATATATATATATATATATATATATATATATATATATATATATATTTTATTTAGTTTTCTTTCTTTTTTTTCTATTTATTAACAGGAAAAGCCAAACCAACATTTTGAATTTAAAGGCCAGATTTAAAGATTTAAACTAATAAAAAATTCAATCTTGTGGGCAAAATATGGCCTGTGGGCTGAGAGACAGTGCCATAGAAGCAAACATAAAGTCTATTGTAACACTGAATCTGCTTTGTGAATATAAAATATAATTCATTAGCAAAATGCAATGAAATGTAACATTATGGTGGCAAACTTTTATTCCATATTTACACAAATCATACCACCACAAACAGCAGCATCCACCTTGCCCTATGCAACACAAGTTCCTTTAATCATGCGTGACATTAGTCGCCTTGTCTTGATGATCGTGCAAGAAAATCTGTTCACTTTTATGACACATCTTTTATGTGATGATTGTATTTGAAAGCAATCTCAGACTGAAAAAACGACATAAAATAAATATATAGATAATAAAAAAAAAAAATTCCATAAATATACTGTACATAGTTTGCAAATATCATCTGAAAGAATGGACTTTTAGAGGCAACATACACTCTCAGATTTCGTTTTTACAAAACTGCCACTGGGGCAGGAACTTTCCAAAGAATACTAATATGTACGTTTTGTCAGCATGTGTACCCAAAAGTAGTTTCCAAAAGCAGAGGTGGGTAGTAACGAGTTACATTTACTTCGTTACATTTACTTGAGTAATTTTTCGGGGAAACGAATACTTTTCGGAGTATATTTAAAGATGGGTACTTTATACTCTTACTTGAGTACATTTTTTGGGAAAAATCTGTACTTTTACTTCGTTACTGTGGGCGACGCCCCTCTCGTTACTTTATCTTAATGCAATAAATGCTTCAGTTTATTCCAAACGCGGCGTCTACTTTTCTCTGGACAATGAGCGATGCCCATTCGCGAATGATTCATTCTTTTGAGTCAACTCTGTTCAAAGGCTTGATCAAACCAATTGGCAAACGAGTGAATTGGTTCATGAATCAGTTTGATTGAGTCGTTCAGTTCCATGCTGCACGCGCTGAGTTCTGAAGCGGTTCACTCAGAGTTGTAACGTTTAATAATATTAGCAGCGTTGAAAACGGGGCTATGGAAATGCACTGAATTGAAAGCTAATCTGCAAAGGCTATTATTTGCTTGCGATGGAGATCCTTATTAGATGAACGCGTGTGCTGTCTACTGTTTAACAGGTAATAACTTGGGCTACATTCGATTACAGTACACGATACCACTGAGACATTAGTTTGTTGTACGTGTGTGGCTTATAACAGGTTGAATGCAGCTTCCAAAAGACAAAGAATAGCCGATTAAGATTCTATTAATTTTAATACAATCACACCAGTGCGAGTACGTTCAGCAAGTCATATCATCAGCTGCTAAATTCAGATCTGTGATCGCTTGCTGGCCTGGCGCTGAGCCAGAGACAGACGCGTTTTTACAGCGCTGCGCATTAACCAATCACACACGGTTCTGTTCCGATGAGTCATCGCTGAAATGCCGGTGCTTCCTTCACTCGCTCACTTACTGAATACCTCTTTCTGCCGAATTCTCTCGTCAGAAACAACAAAGTGCAGATGTGTGTACGAATCTATAATTAAGATATTGATTTCACAGTGTTAACAGTTTCATTGATTTTAATGGTAGTTTCTGAGAGTGAATGAAATCTAGACTGTCAGTGAAAATTATGTTTAATAATGTAAGTGTTATTTGCTCTCTTTCTGAACAATGAAAGATTAGTAGCAATATTTATATCACATTAACTTTCAATGTTAAATTCACATTTAAAATAAAGTCAGTCGTATTAAAAATATGTTATGGCATGACACCTATATTTGTTACTTAAATAAACAGACAGGGTTTTATAATAAATTACATAAATTGGATTAAAGGCTGATGAAATATATACATTTATACACACACACATACATTACATACATTTTTTGTCTATATATCTATATAAAAAAAGGCTCCGTATATATGACCCAAAGTAACTAGTAACTAACTACTTGAGTAGATTTTTTATCCGATACTCTTTTACTCTTACTCAAGTAACTATTCAAGACTAGTACTTTTACTTTTACTTGAGTAAATATTTCTAGAATTACTTTTACTTTTACTTGAGTAAAGTTTTTGGGTACTCTACCCACCTCTGTCCAAAAGTCACTGTCTCCCACTTGCCCTCTTTCCACACTACAGGTGTTTGACTGTGACTCTGAGTGTTTGTTTAAATGAAAACGCTCTAAAAGCACCTGGTATTCTTGACCTACATGCTTCAGCTGAAAATGCCTTAATGGTGTTATATTGCTTTGATTGGCAGGTGCATTTAGCCCGAGTAGCTTGAAAAAATAAATAAATAAAAAATAAGAGAGACATGGATAATTAGTGCCAATCAACGGCAGGCGAATCATCATGTTCTTGTCAAACTGTTCATTTTCTATGAGATGCTCTAGCTTGCACAGCAACGCAAATAACACCTGTATCACTGAACAATTACGGCACAGTCAACTGCAGATGTTTAAAACACCCTCGAGGCTGTGTGAGGGAGTGCATATATATGTAAAGGCCAGGTTTTATGAAGCCTGTGTAAGCGTTTTCCAAGAGCTTATATGTGCTAATGTCCAATTTCATACAGTTTGCATGTGAGTGTGCATTAATCTGTTGCCACAAAATATGTTTGACATGCATTGTGTGTGTGTACTTCTGCCTTAAGGATTTTGTTTACATTTACATTTATATACCTAGAAAGCGCTTTCATACCAAAGCAACTTGCAATGAAACCCCTGGTGCTGAGCACTTTTTCCCCTTTCCACCATCTCCTCTTTTTCCTCCTATTTTCATTCATTTTGTAAGGCTCTCACTCCAGGGTGTCTGTCGTTTTTCATCATCAAAGTGCCGGGCTGTTCATTCTGTGTAGGGTGTGCTGATGTTGAGTATAATGGGACATGCGTCTCGTACGATTATATGGCAACACACACTCACTCCATCACTGACATGCACTGGATGACAGATGAGATGCCCACCCGGGAGTGCTCCTTTACCCACAATCCCTCTGGCCAGCCACGCTCTGAGAGTCCATATCAGCTGGTGGAAAAAGGCCAGAGTGCTCTTAGGTAGCTCCAATGTTGTTTGTGTGTCCCTGCCGGGTCAGTAATGTTAAGTCGGTGTGTGATTGTGAATATGGAGCAGTGAGGGAACAACAAGCTGGGGTAAAAATAGAAAGGGAGAACTGCAGTCTAAAATATGGTAGCTGTATAAAGCATAAGACATCAGAAGTATTTTATGCAGCTTTAAATACAATATAAACATTCTTTATCATCTTATTTTTATGTTATAACACAACAGCACAGTGTTGTCATATTGCAACATATTAATTTGAAATTATTTTTATTAGTATAAATGGGTTTATACAATTTTTTTTTATGTGTTCAGAAAAATTCTTTTTACATATATTTTTTTTCTCTTTCTCTACCAAAAACAAAAAAACAAAAACAAGAAAAAGTTTTTAAGCTTTTAAGAATAATACTGATGGCATGGGTAAAATAGACTTTTAATAAAGACATTGAAGATTGAACCTGCTTTCAACTTCGAAGACATCAAACACAAATTTGAGGACACATATTCAGGTGATTCCTAAATACACAGCCATCGCAATTCAGTCTTCAAACACAAACTAAGCTTTTTCCAACTATATTTTTTCTATCTTTTTTAAAATCACATTTCAGATATATTGTAAACAAAGGGGAAAATAACACATGCCCTTGTGCTAAATTAAGATATTGTGAATTTAAAAAAACCCATTAAAGTTGGATTTAAATCATTGATTTGATTATATATTTAATTATTTAATATAATCAAGATTATATTTTCTCATAATGTTCTTTAGGATGATTTAATGTAGAAAACAGTAAATCAGAAAATAAATAAATTCAGGTTGTGCTGAAATCTGTGACATATTTTTTGTTGTTATCTTAGAAATAGTTTAATTATAGCAACTATTAATAGTTTTATAAGCAAACTTTATTTTTAGGCATTAAAGGGGTTAAATGTGCAAATACGTATGCAGATAGTATTGCAACATATGATGTACAAACACAATTCAACTCTTTTTAACATTCAATCATAAAAATTCATAAAATAACATGAAACCAACTTTGATTGTTTTTGTTGCCGAATTGATAAGGAACACAATAAACAATTTTACTAAACAATTCCACCTGCCTAACTGTTTGACTGACAGTTTTGAGCACTGAGATAGCAGTGACTTGTAATAAAACAAAACAATTGAATTTTTTTAAAGTAGCTTAGATGTAGCAAGCTACTGTTGATGTAGCTAAGCTTGCTACATTTCCCAGGCGGGTAGCTTCAGTGTAGTGAAGCTTCATTTACTGTAGAGTAACTGGTAGCTTAGCTCACTACATTTTCCAAGTAGCTTGCCCAACACTGCTAGTGAGGCCAGCAGGGGGTGGTCTGTGTGGGTCCTAGCGCCCCACTGTAGTGATGGGGACACTATACTGTCAACAAGCACCGTCCTTCGGATGAGACATTAAACTGAGGTCCTGACTCTCTGTGGTCATTGAAAATTCGCCCATTGGCCTCTGACCATCACGGCCTCCTAACAATCCCATATCTGCTGATTGGCTTCCTTACTCTGTCTCCTCTCCACCAGTAAGCTACACAAATGACTTAAGCTGTTAACTTTTTTAACTTGGCTGACTCTCCCTCTGAGTTAAAATAAACCAATATCCCGGAGTAATTCATTTACTCAAACAGTACACTGACTGAACTGCTGTGAAGACAGAACTGAAGATGAACACCGAGCAGAGCCAGACAACGAACGAAAGATTGATACGTCAAGAACTGGTTTCATCGGTTTTCAGATCACCAGTAGTGATGGCAAGTAGTTTGGTTCACCAGTAGTTCGGTTATTTTCTGTGAATTGGTTCTTTTGACAGTAAACAGCTTAAGTAATTTGTGCATTAATGCTTATTGGAGACGAGAACCGTTTCAAACGATTCAGTTCGATTTGGTGAACTTGTTCAAGAAGATCCAGTTTCATCGAGTGATTAGTTCGCGAACCGGATATCACTACACTGCAGTGAACGAGCTCACAACAGACCCGGAAGAGAAGACAATGATGAATAAAGTCATAATTTTTGTTATGTTTGGACCAAAATGTATTTTCGATTCTTCAACAAATTCTAACTGAGCCTCTGATGTCACATGGACTACTTTGAAGATGTTTTTATTACCTTTCTGGACATGGACAGTATACCGTACACACACTTTCAATGGAGGGACTGAGAGCTCTCGGATTATATCTAAAATATCTTAAACCGTGTTCCGAAGATGAACGGAGGAGGTCTAATGGGTTTGGAACGACATGAGGGTAAGTCATTAATGACATAATTTCCATTTTTGGGTGAACTAACCCTTTAATATAAGTGATGATAGTGGTAAAATAAAGTACATTTTGTTGAAATACTACACAGACAAAAAAAAAAAAAAAAACTCCTCTGGAATAACATGCATATTGACAAAGCCTTAAAGCTCAATTGTGCTTTCTTGAAGATTTGATACAACAGTTAAATAACACTTTCTCCTCCTCAATACTATGATCAGTCTTTTATAACAATCCACTTTACCTTCAAAATATTATTTTACACAGTCACATTTAATCTTATTCCAATGTGTTTTTCATTTGACAGCATGTGCTATAATCCTGTCTCAGGTTGGTGGTCTGTAATATAGATTCATGTGATTAAATGAAACTTCACTGTCCAATGCCCTGCAGTTCAATACAACATCACATTCATACATCATTACAGTGACTGCTGCTTGTGAAGAAATAAAGACAGAAAGCAGAATGTGTAGACACAGCAGAACAGAGCTTTTCTAGTAAAGTGAAGGTCTCAAGAGATTAGTAGATCCTCACATTTCCAGTCCCATCGTACATTTATGTTGTAGGTGACAGTGTTGTGTTGGTTCCCATTAAGCCTCCTTGGTGCAGACGGTCTACAAATTTATCACTGTCCTGTGATTAACAGCCTGTCTGCCATCTGTTGATATTCACCTCATACCTGATACTCAAAAGCAGGCCTTCCACTGCCAAACAGAACTACAGTAACACCACAAAATAAAAGAAAAAAATGGTAAGAGGCTGTAAAAATGCTACAGTAAATTGGTTAACGTTTCTCCTACTATATACGGTGAAAAATTGTATTGGACATTTCATTCACGCCGACATTCCGAGAATTCTCTGTGTTAGATTTCACATTTGATGTTTTTTCATTGATATAATGATGCTGCTTAGTTTTTTTCTTATCGTTTATGTTCATTATGGTTGCATGTTAAATCTAATGTCATATAAATAATGTTTATTTGCATTACGTTAGTGTTGTGTGTTACCATGATGGTGTTTGTGTGAATGACAGCGTATTTTCTAGAATATAGATATATAAGTAGTTTTCTTCTCAGCTTGTGTAAAAGCTGCTTGTGATTAGCTTTGGTTCATCATGTGACCTTCTCACCACCTGCTTTTGGTGGTAATCAGAGTATTACAAAGGAACTTAACAGATATCAGAACTTCAATATGTTGGTATATTAACATTACCATTTTTTATACCATACATTTATCAGAATTGATATAATATAAACAAAGCAGTTTTTCAGCATTCTCCTGAAATGGTCGAGTAGTCAAGTAAATAACATGAATACGGCTAACACTGTGCTCAAAATACTCAATTGAGGAAACAAAAAAAACAGACAGACAAATTGATTATGGAATGTACAGTAGGTTGAATAAAAAGTTTGAATAAATAATAGATTTCATTTTTAACAGAAATCTGTATTATCAATGTAAAAGTTTTGATCAATGACCTTGGCTTTTCATACCATAGTTTCCCAGGGTTAAGCAAAATTCAGAATTGAATTCAACTGAACATATTTGACCACACGCCAAAAGGAAGTTGAATTTAAGTTTGAATCGGATGATTATTTGGAATTTAAATTGTAATAATAATAATAAAAAACGTTTAATATAAGTAATGAATAAATAAAGTGTTGCAGCACCATGTTCCACAAAAGTACGTTTATAAAATATAAGCATAATAGAATTTTCTGTAGCTAGCCCATCATTCTCTCTGTTTGTGAAGAATGTTAACCTTAAAAAACTTAAAACTTTTCAAACAATGTTTAGCAAGCCAATATTCAGGGTTTGACCTTGACACACTTTGCTTTTCTAGTAATAGGTTTAAAGAATACAGTTTAACTGATTTCAGTTCATTTTAAATCTACTTCCTTGCATTGCACTTGAATTGCAATTATGCATCATGCTATTCAGGAACTGAATTCAATTCAGAATGGTGGTTTGGCACACCAGCCATGGCACGTGCTTACAGAAATATCTCTGCAGATCTGTGGGAAAGATCTCAACCTTTCGGCCTTTTTGACGACAGTCAGCAATCTAGTAATGGAGGGAGAGTGGCCCTGCCGTAGCCTCGGCAGTAAACAAGAATGAAAGAGTGAACAGTACTCCCCAGAGACATGGGCAACTCTCCAGGCAGTTAACACAGTCTTCGGAAGGGTACATGAAAGGGAGAGAGATGAAGAGAGAGGGGATGAGGAAGATAGAGAAAATGAGAATCAGGTGAACTGACAGACAGAGAAGCAGTAATAGCCTTTACTAAAGCAATCCTCAACATCCTGACAGCCTCATTCACAGCATCTAAGGTGGATTGTCACATCATGTCCGAACCAGATGTGAAGTGACAAGTTCCAGGAACAAGTTATTTGTCTGTTTTCATTGGAAGCAAAAGTGCAGCATGATGGAATATGATCACAGGAAATCAGAACATAGTTGATGTTTGATTTAAGTTAGAGAGGGATTTCATCCAATGGGATTTTACAAGTGGGTGTGGCTATCTAGTGCAATGTCATAAACATAGAAGCCAAAAAACCAACAAACTGTTCTGTCACTTGTCACAGTCATTGCTGGTTAAGAAATAAACTATGATTTTCATGGGAAATACAGTTTTTATGGCCTGCCATTTTATTGTGCTGCATCTGGTCGCATGATGTACAATAACATCACAAGGCTTCTACTATGTGACTCCAGGAAAGCGAGAGACTGAACAACTCAAACTGTGATGCTGAGTTCACATGACAGATTTCATTTAGCTTCTTTGCCCCCGCCATCAATCATATACAGTAGGTGGAAATGTGCATGTACACCCAGTGTATGGTGTTGATTTGCTTTTCATTGTACCTGCCAGAACCCAGGCACTGCAAAGACAAAATATTTATACACTACAGCAGAGGTCTTTTCTGATGGGGTCAAGGACAGAAGGGGAAAAACAATGCTGAATGCAAATAAGTAAATGTAGCTGATCAAATAATCGTCCATAGTTATGGATATAAAATTATTCATATATGTATATAAGAGACCCTTGAATATTGACTTTCATTGCATTAAATACATACATCTTACACGTTCATTCTCAGAGAATCAAACTCCTGACCTTTTCATGCAATATGAAAAATAAACAATATTAACATTTAAACAAAATGCTTCACATACACTACCTTTCAAAAGTTTGGGGTAATATTTTTTTTGTATTTGAAAGAATTTTTTTTATGCTAACCAAGGATACATTTATTTGATAAAAAAAAGAGAAAAAAACAGTAATATTTTGAAATTAGGGCCGGGACTCGATTAAAAAAATTAATCTAATTAATTAGAGGCTTTGTAATTAATTAATCGAAATTAATCGCATTTTAATCGCATATAAATATTTGACCTGAGAACAGTGAGAAGTAATTTTTTTTCACATGGATTTATAGTATACCATTGAATAATGACTGAATACATAAGCTTAAGCAACAAAATATTGTTTATTTTTGTTCAACCAAGTCTAGCAGACCAGTGCAATTTTTTGCCATGAAGTGTAGCAATAGCATATTTAGAAACAATTTAGAAATAGTACATTTCAGAAATTCAGGAAGCTTATAGGTGCTGGAACCTTCTGTAAAGTGTTTTTTAAGTAAAACACAATACTGTCAATTACATTCAGAACATTGGAAACACTGACTATTAGAAAACATCTCTCTGTTGCTTCAGAGGCCATAACATACTAAGTCCAACTCTCAATAACCTTGGCCAAAACAATAAAGAGTTCAACATAAACTGTTGCACCAACAAAATAATACATAGTTCAACATAAAGTGTAAAGTCCACGCTAGCTGCTATATGTTTTGCATTTAGGTGATACTTGAGGCTGGATGTGCTGCCGCGGTGATATGCGAACGCTAGTTGGTGCTTCAGTATAATCGGTCCCGCCGAAACGCATCCAGTGAGAAACGTTCCGCGGTGCAAAAATAAGTTATTAAAAATGCGGGAATTTTTTTTCCTGTTATTAATTAATCTTAGTTAACGCGTTATTTTTTGTGTAATTAATTAATCGCAATTAACGCGTTAAAGTCCCGGCCCTATTTGAAATATTTACAATTTTGAAGATTACAATATAAAACTTTTTTTATTCCTTTGAGGCAAAGCTGAATTTTCAGCAGCCAGCTGTCAGTGCCACATGATCCTTCAATAATCATTTCAATATGATAAAATCACTAAATGATTTGCTCAATAATCTTATCTTGTTATTATCAGATGTTGTGCTGCTATATTTTTGTGGAAATTGTATTTGAATTATAATTTTGTTTATTGTCACTTTTGATCAATTTAATGCACCTATTTCCACAACTTTTGAACAATGGTGTATCTTAAAATTTTCCAGTCTACAAATGGCTACAACAAATATATTTAAACTTACAAGAATAAATTAAGTTTGTAACACCGTGTTTTGTTGGAGAATTATCAATAATAATGATATTAAGAAACAAATTAATAGGTTTCAACATTCTGTTATACATTTTTGTATAACAAACAACGTTGGTACTGTGTAATTTTGGATCGCCGTTTTAATGACCATTATATTTGAGTCCTGAAGCTAAATCAGAACCATTACCCAGCTGCACACTTCACATTTTCATTAAATGGGAAAAACAAACAAACAGAAGAATAGAACAACTTAAATGTCTTTAATGTTTCCTCTATAATTTTAATAATACAGGAAAAACAAGTCTATTGTTTGTGTGAAGGAACATCACTACTCTATAACTGAAGCGTGGCGTTACACGCTCAAGAACTAAACAATTGCTCGGAGGAGCTACAAAATTATCAATGAGTGAAGCAACTCAATACGCTTTTATTGAACCGCCCTCATTTGTACACCAGATAACATCCTTCTGCGGGAGAAAGGAGGGAACAAATGGAAATAAAAATTCCAGCATGTGCACTACTGCAAGGTAATACAAATGATCTGGATGCCTGACTCATTATATTTTCCTCACTGAACAACGACAACGGACGGTTATTAGAATATTTCTCTCCCGAATTGAACAAAATAACTCCTCCATACATCACAGCAACACTGTCATGCATTTAGCGTATATATGTATATATGAAATGGACATGCTAATGTGCTTCACAGTGCTGTACTCCCCTCCGAGGACATCTGAGCATTAAAACTGTAGTTCGGCGGCTCAGGGAGGCCTCGCCCCACTAAATCATGTCTGCTGATTGCCCCCACAGACACATGTTCTTGGTCCTGATCCATTTAGCAGCCGGCTTGGCTCATTAGGTTCTGACACAGCGTGCATGTGTGTGTGTGTGTGAAGAATATGCTAATGGTTAAGTGGGACGCGTGCTGGTTTGGGTGAGGAGGATACCAGTCTATACTAATTAGCCTGGAGCTCAAACCTCAACCTCCATCCCAGTGGAAGAAATGAATGAAAACACTGATTATTAACGTTTTATGGCCCTGGAGGAAAGTGCATACATCCACAAATAACAAACAAGGTTTTAAGACAACGAGAAAAGGTTAAGGTAGTGAAAATGTCCTGCGGTCCATTATAAACGACACATCTTTGGTTAAATGCTGCAGTTCGAGCCCCGTCTACTGAATTACAGGTAAGAATGGATGAAGTAGGAGGCTTAGAAAGCCTTTCTCTGGAGGCCTAATTTATGAGCATGCTGATCAATGGTTAATTAAGCAGAGAGACTGAGCAGCGTGAATGAAGGAAGAGGGGTGAAAGAGTAAAGAAAAGCTGCAAGAATGAGGGTTGGTCATGGGAAATGTAGTTTTCTATAATAACAACATTGTTTACATTGGCTGTATTGGCTATGAAATTAATACGGCTGACATTTCAACTGAGGAGCTTCAAGAAAGGCTTACAAATGATTCATTATGTCTGAAAGCTCTGAGATTGCTGCCTGTGTGCCTCGTTGATGCATGGATTTACTCTGTGTGATTAACTAACAAGGACTTTATAAGGCAAGGTTTTGAGAATTCAAATAGACATAAAGGTATGTGAGAGAGAAAGAAAAATCTTCCCTCTGAACACAAGATCAATACAAAGATCTTTACATCATGATGTTATAAACCTTTCTAACTTGTCACAATTACTGACTGTGACACTTCTACTCATTTAAAAGAGTTTCAAATTGATTTTTTTTTTTCATACTGTAAGTAGTTACATTAAATGAGGTCGAAACCGTACAATATACTTATCTCTGCAGGTTGTAACTTTGGCACCATTATGATTTAAAATAATTTAAGGAGGCAATTAAAATGGGCTGACTTTTTTACAGCAAGAGAGAGACTATCAAGATCTTATTGTTCCTCTTTTCACAGATGAGAGTCATGATTTGCAAAGAATCAGCCTGATCCTTGAAAACATGTTCCCTCAAAGAAAGGGGGTGGAGTGGGGAGGGCAGGAGAATTCTGCTGACTTGTATTTATTTTCACCCTCACCGGCTCAAACTCAATTTTCCTTCCCACTTCCAAAAACTCTTCGCACTTTTCATATCACCCCGTTGTTATAGCCATCCATGGGAATTGCATAAGTGACATCCCACTTCACTGGATTTAGCCATCCAATGCTCTGTGAACAAAAAACTGCAACATAATATGTGCCATTCCCATGAGCTGGTCCATGAGTGCACTCAAAAAAATAAAACTTTGGTTGAACATGATTTAATCGTGGACAGTGGTTCCACGTGATTACACCACATTATCTTAACAACACTAGATGATGTTAAACCAGCTTGAAATATTTGTGTTCATTTTACATGAACAGATGACATTGATTAAACGTGATTTACATACTTATTTTTAACATGATACAATGTTTTTTATTGAACTATAATTAATCATGCTATCTTAAATTTAATCCTTTATGTTAAGCCTATAGGTTTGAATCACTTTTAATGAATCCCATTTAGTCAAGTTACTACTATGTTATAAAATAATATCACATCACCATTTTTCCCCATACTTCAATGATGACTACAGACACAGCAAATATGCAATAAATCCTTTTTACTAGGGAACAGCTTACAGCATGTGTCACACTTTCAACAACACTTCAAATACTTAAAACATTAAGGCTGAATTTTTTTACCTAATTTATATAAAACACAAATGTGTACAGAAATGTTTTCCTTTACACAGGAACTGCTTCCTATTTCTCCATGAACATGTTCACATGACATGACTGCATGTGCTCTTAAGGAAATGTTTAAAATACTTGACTACAAATTAAGAACATTCAAAGCAGTGCAGCATGAGCATACTTAATTCTACAATGCAAAATGAAAATGAAAAACAGGTTCACATTCCTACATGTACAACAAATGCAGGTTAAACCTATATATATATATATATATATATATATATATATATATATATATATATATATATATATAAAAAAAAAATTAGCAAAGTGTGTTTGCTTTTAATGCACTTCACAAAAAAATAAAAAATCTGCATCTGCATCAAGCTGTCTGTAATTCTATTCTAATTCCAAAATGTGCCTGCATAATTTTTGTGAAGGACAAACAAATACATGTGCTATGTAGAACATCTTTGAAAACTATTTAAAATACATTTTCATTAAAACGTCTTTCCTTCAAGAACACTCAGAAGCCATTAAAACCATCAGTTAAACAAAAATTGTTTAAAAGAAAAAAAAAAAAATTAAATTGTCAACATTAACTAACCCCTGTGTCGTTGAAACCCCTAAACCCCTGATGGTTTTCCTTGACCTTCTGACTTTTTTTTAGGAAATTTTTGAATTTTGAATTTTTAGGAAACTATTCCTCTTTACATATGCCCTTATGTACAAAAACATAAAAAAAGGCAAAACTCAATAAAGGCATTAAAATGTGTGAACATGAAACATGAACTTGCTTTGAGTATTTGACACAAAAACAATTAGTTATAGATTCAGGGTGTAAAAAGCTTGGTCTTGAGCGCTTGAACTTTGGTGGAGAGTTTGTGTCCATCAAGCTCCAGGAACACTTTTTGCAGGAGTTCAAAGGTGTATCGAAGCTCCTTCGGATAACTTAGATTTAGGGCATATATTAGCCCAATCAGCAATGCAACACCATTAGTTACATTACCAAGCCCTTCTAGTGCTGTAACTCCTTCAAGAACTACTCCAACGTCCGCAGGTTCATCTTCACATCCTTCACATCCTTCACCTCCATCACATCTGATGACAAAAACGCCCATCACCATCTCTTTGAATGCAGTTTCAGCGTTGGAAAAGTCGACATCCTATAAACAGAACAAAGTACATTAATAATAATATAAAATTTATTGTTATACACAAAAAATATTGTCAGAAAATTCAGGCAATAATACCATGTACTCCTTGATGAGATTGTCAGGATCCTCATTTAGGTAGACAAACAGGGCTTTGAGGACACACTCCCTCTTAACATTAATGCAGGCACACTAGGGAAAATAAAGACAATTAGCATAAGAGTGAGATGCTAAAATTAACATGTACCAATAAACTAATACATTTTCAAGTCACACAAGTCATAATTGAGAAACAAATCATTAATTTATCTAGAAAAACAATTTCTGCAGTTATCATACCTTTGTAAGTGGCACAAGAAGTTTTCTTATCCTTCGTCCCTGAGCTCCACCTCTCTTGGCAAATATCCTCAGAAGACTTGGAGTGTGTTCATCCAGCTTTGAGAAGAATTTTGAAATTAAGGCGACAGTTGTTACCCGTGCAAATTCAGCACAAACCTAAAACACAAAGATAAACACCACAACTTTAATGTATGCCCAAAAAAGCTAGCTAGCCTATGTGTTTTCATATGGTAAAATTATTTTATTTGACTTACTGGCATTTTAATACATTTAATTTTATGTAAAATCCCACTTAGACATTAGGGTGAATTACCTCATTTTCTTGGAACAAAGCTGGCCATCTGCCCATAAAGTCAACAATAAGTGGAGATTCTTTGACAACCTCTTGTCTTCTCAATGCAAATGATAGGTCCATTAATCTTCTCAGAGTTTGCTCGTTGTTCTTCTTCTTAACCTCAGAAAGAAGGGAGACTCTTATTTGCTCCATGCTGTCAGGAGTTTCACCAGGAAGAAATGAGGGACAAAAGTTAACTTCAGCCTTGCGTGGCTTCTTGACCCCAAAAGCTGGATTGCTTACACCCATAGGTTTGTGCTTCATGGCATTTACAGTCACTTCACCACAACCAAGATTTCGCAGCTTGGTTCTGTAATTTGACATTTTATATTTAAGGCTTCTTTTCCAGCCACTGCAGCCTGTTAAGGATCCTTGTTCCTTAAGGCAAGGATGCCGTTTTATAAGAGCTTCAGCCACTTCACTGAATTCAGCATCAGAAAGGTACACTTTGAATTTTACTATTTCTTCAGCAAGTCCATACAAAATGTCTGATTTCAGCTTTGGGTCTGGATTCAGCAGAATGCCATTTTTTTGGTATTCTGAATTGCCTTGTTCCAGCTTAATTTCTGCATCATAGGAGAAACGGGGCACAACAAAACAGGTTGGCCAAGAAGACCTTGTATTCAAAGTCAACTCTTGGGGGTCAAGGGATGAAGAATGTGATACTTCAGAGGATGATCTTGAAGACAGAATGTCTGTGTCACATGATGAGGGAGATGGAGATACTGCTAAAGAGTCACAGAGTTTGATGACCTTAAGGGTGCTTTTGTTCTGAACATCAGTTGTGGAAGTCAGGTTCACAAAATCTTGTAAGTCAGGGTCCATGATTTGAAGTCTGAATTCTCCCATTAAATTACACTGTGTCTGTATCTCATTCATTAACTCTGCCAAAGAACAAAGGACTCCATTCTGAAGTGTCACTTTCTGTGCACTGTTCTCTCCCAGAATTACACGCAGGATGATGGTGGAGGTCATTTTTACAATCCTGTTGATGAGAAAAAAAAAAAGAACTGTATTGTTTGCACTGTAGGTACATAAGCTTCATTCATACAGTTAAACAAGAAATATTTAAATGGCACCTGTTATGAATGAATTTGTCTTTTCAGTGACACCAAACGAAGACCTCCTACCTTGTAGTCAGCCAATGGATATCCATCAGCTAATTCACTTAGTTCAAGAAAGAAAATCTCCCTTGATGGAGAAGAGGTCAGTTCAAAGGCCCTAAAATGCTCCCTATACCAACCACACAGACCTTTAAGTACAAAACACAGTCCCTTCTGCACTATACACATCTGAATAATCTCTGCAAATTCAGGGAGCCCGTCTAAAGAGCGACAAACAACAATCATTCCATTTCTGTAACTGAGGCCTTTACTGGTGACACTTGTGGTGATCTGGACGAATTCAGTGTCTGGGTACTTGTCTTGGATGACCTGTGTTATTTCTGTTCTCAAAACAGTCAGAGGCACTGTTGATACAGTTGATACATCTAGTGCAGATTTTTCAAGATGGTACGATTTCAAACTGTGAGAAATCATTAGCTGGTGCTTAGCTGCAAGTGTAAGGGGGATATTTTTGAAACAATTGGTAACCCGAGCAACTTGCTTGAAAAAGTGGTGTTTGGCTTCAAAGCGCATAGTCCACAGATGCACAAGTGGACCATATGACTTGATAAGTTCAGGGTAATGTTCCAAAAAGTGCTCTTTTGGAATTAACTTCACACCTGGAAAAACTTCCTGAAACCTCTGTCGGTGTTCAGAAATTTTGCCATCAAGGTATGCAATTGACTCATCAGTGTGAACTGGTGATACCACAAGCTCAACAATGTCTTTGAGATCCATAAGCACCAGCCATGCAGGCTCATCTTCTGGCACCATGTGTCCTACAAGAAATGGAAGCAACCTTATCAGGTTCCAGTTCTCGTGAGCATTGCCTCCAATAGTATTCTGGCTGAACATTGAGCGAGGGATTGCATGAGGTCTGTTTGTCTTATCCGTCCATTTATAGGGGAAATTAACAATACGTTCATTGAGAAATTCAAAGGTGAAGTACTTCTTTGATAAAAGCATTGATAAACAATGTTTAAGCTCAAATGGTACAACACCTTCAAAAACATCATGCATGACATCCGGGGGATAGCCAGAGAGAACATGAAAATGAGCAAGGCGTGTGGAGAATACACATTCTTTTTTAACACCAAAACAACAGCTGCCAGTCTGTTGTGCAGATTTCAGGTGAGCATCATAACTCTCTCTCTTTCTAAGGCTAAAACCACCTGACCGAACCTCATTAATCTGAATTTCCGAGCTCTTTCCAGTGCAGAATCTGCAGTAATACTCAGAAGAAAAACTCTCAACATAACCAGCTATGCTATGGGCCCCAAGGTTGTCTGCAATCACGACATGCACAGTACCCTTCACAAAATGACCAACTGAAGGAATAAAAATGCCAACTTCTTCTAAATGTGCCAGGTCCTCAAGAAGAGGCTCAAGGATTTTATTGAAGCCGTATTCTTTCACGTCATTACTTTTACACAACACAGCCAAGTAAATGGACGACATTGTTGCATGAGAACTTGTAGGCAAATTGCTTAGAGTCCAATACACTGCACAGAGCTTGTGTGCTCTCCGAGAGGTACCAAGTGGGTTACACACTTCAAAATCATCAACATACAACCTTAACAAAAGGCGCAAGTCATCTCCTGACAGGAATGCATTTTCCCTAAAGATACTGCCATCCTGATAGGATGAATAAACAGCTTCATTATGCTCATATCTGTGGTTTGCCAGTATTGTTTCAATCACATCCTCCTTGGCTAACAGCTGTTGCAGGAATTTTAAAATGGGAACATACTGATAAGTTTTTCCCTGTTGTGAATCAAGGATGTATTCAACAGGTTCAACAACACAAAAGTGACTTTTATAAAACTCCTTGCGCCGATACACTGTGCTTAGTGGACCACGCGGTTCTATTGCTGTGTGCAGTGGATGAGATTCACACACAGCTTTAGCAATATTTTGAATAATTGCATCCTCACAGGCAAGACTGTGTTCCTGAAACAGTTCTTTGAGCCTGTCACATGTAGCAGTTTGGGATGAGGTACTCAACAAAAAATGCAGTTCTTCTAAAAACTCATTAACTGCTATGCCTGGAACATGAAAGAAATGTTCCAATTTCAATAACATTGCTGCAAAATTTTCAACAATAACACTAGGTAGGTCCTGAACTTCTGCACTGCTTCCAAAACATACATCATCAGAAGCAACTTCATTAACCTGTACACTTTCATGAGCGTCACTGTCACACTCATGTGTCCTAGACGTAGATACTACACCAAACTTAAAGTCACTCAATGAATGGGGAGTGTGTTTTCTGTTTTTGTGGGACCTAAAGGTACCGTAAACATTTGTCTGAAAATCACAACCAGAAAACATGCAAGTAACCACTTCATTTTTCTTCAAATGTGTACCCATGTGAACAAAATAATCCTTTTCAGAACTAAGTTCAGAGTTTGAACACAGATGACAGCTGAAGGCAGTCAGTTCTGATTGTGCAGGATCTTGATGATTTGCATGGACTCTACTAAGATGGACCAATAAAGCGTTCCATGTCTTAAAAGAACAAGGACAACTTGAATGCATGCATGGGAATGAGTGGCTTCGGCCAAAGTGTTTATGCTTTAACTTGTAATGTTTCAACAACTCAGATCTAGAAGATGCTGAAAACTCACAGGTCTTACACTTCCACATATCTAAATAAGTCTTTCAGTGTTAAGCCAAAGAAAAGTTGTCAGACAATTGAATTAAAAAAAAAAAAATGTTAGTTGATGGTTGTAGTTCATGGTTTGAAACCATATACAAATATAAGCTATTACAGCCGGGCCATATACACCATTATTTGATATCTTGATATTGTCAAATTTCTTAATGATATTCAATATATTTCTCAATATGTTTGCATTTTCTTTTCAATAACACAAAAATTCAGATTTTATTGTAACCCCATTAAAAAACAAACAAACACATAACAATTTTAGAACAGTTATTATAGAGTAAAATGCAAACGTATAAAATAAATATATAAAAGAATATAAAAAGGGCAATACTGGACGCTTGGCACAAAGTTTTAGGTAAGTATGCTTGAATTTGAAATATTCTAAATTTGCAATATTCTAAAATTCTACATGGTCCTCAAAATTACTGCGATATTAACTCTAATATTCAATGCATCTCCCAGCCCTAATGGCTATTCTCTCAAAAAAGCAGTAGTATCAACAAACATAAAATCACAATAATGCAAATGGATGGACATGCAAGTTACCTGTTTGTTTGAGGTTTGATTGGAGTTGTTGGTGTGGTGATCTTTCAGGCATAAGAATCGTGCATTCTGTCATAAATACATTAGTGTCAACAAGGCACGTGCATCACCAGCGTTGCCATATTATAATATTACAATACATTTCAACAATTTTCCTATTTAAAGCTTCACATTTCTGTAGTTACACTGTGCAATCTGCCATAAATACATTACGTTCAACCAACATAATAAAACTGTTAGCTTATATTATTTCTAATAACACTGATGCAAATGCATAGATGAGTGAAGTTAACGGTTACTTGTTCGTTGGCTGTTTAATAGAGTTTATGACGCGGCCATCTCATTTAGGCTTAAAATCGTGCATTCTGTCATAATAACACATAAGTATCAACCGACATCATGAAAACGTTTGATATTATTGTTTCTAATAACATGGATGGAAACGGATGAACACGTACCTGTTGGTTTTAAGCTTATTTCCAGTTAATGGCGCGGCCGCGACGATCTCCTTCCAACGTGCGCAGCATTAACGCATTTCATGATTGTTGCCGCCCTGATATGCAAATGGCGTCACAGCAAATTTCCGCTTCCTTCAGGTTGAGAATGTTGTTTATTTTCAGGATGTTTTGACATTCCGTCCGACTGACTTTATAAAAACACACATTTTATATGTGCGATTGACTTTTTTAAAACATTATTTGTATCAGTCTGATTGATTATCTAGTTTCTTCGTTCAAAATAAAAGTTATTTTAAATTAGTACATATGAATAATTTTTATGTGCTTTATTTTTCAAAACTTAGAAAGTAGATATTAGACCAAATAAATATGAACAACAGTAAAGGCCTTAATTTTTTTTTTTTTTTTATTAAATTTTCATTTATGTTGCTTTGCACTAAATGTGCACAATAAATGTTGATTATTAAACTCCACAATAGCTTTATTTTGTCACTAAACATACTAATAGACTAATGTGTGCTTTATTCAACACAAACCAAATACCCTAAATAATACATTGTCTTTCAAATAACAGCAATTTAAGACAAATAACAAACTTAAAAACACCAATAACCATTTAATAACACTTCTATAATTATAGTAAAGCTATAAATTAATAATAAAAAAAAAAATCAAATAAAGCATATATATTATGTAAGTTATTATATATTTTTTAATTCAGTCATAAAGGTTTGACTGAGCTAAGTGATTGAAACATGTACTTTTAAAATGAAAACTTTAAGTTAAACCAATGAGTGACAGTTTTAAGTCAGTTTAACATGATGCAATCATGTTAAAATGAAAAATAGCCACAATGGCATTAATTCAACATGAATTGTTTAGGTAAAGTGAACAGAACTGGAAATTCATTTTTTTGAGTGTGATATTAACATCCTCCACTGTCCAGCAGGGTTTTAACGTGTCCATGTCTCTAATGCAGCACACTTTGTCCCAAATGATTGTCACTCTGAAATTGCTGGAGCTGGCAGAACAAGCTGCAATATCAGATGCACCACAACCAACTGCCAGGTGCCCATTCTTTTTAGTGACGTTAATGGCTTTTTGTGGGGAAAAGGCTTTTTTGCCCTTCTTAATAACAGTGCTTGCTAATGATAAGCAATCACACATTTGTAAGCAATCACACTCACCTGGCAGACAATAACACGGTTGGAAAAAAACATCCAGTAGAATTTCATAGACATCACTGCATACTAGATTCAAACTTGCATTATCCACCTACGCAACAGTGCAGTTAACTCAATGTACTTACAACTGAACCCTACTAAATGAAGTTACTTTGGAAACCTAAAGGTAAACATGATGCCAACTCATCTATACAAGCACTTACTGTATCCACCTATCTTTTCCCGCTTTCTTTTCTTTTACTGAATTGATTTGGCCTTGAGGGAAAGAACGAGCCTTCTGATTAATGAATCTTGAAAAAGCCACTGTTTCACTTGAAAAATGGCAACGCACCAAGCACAACGCCCAGCGCTTAAAGAGAAGGAAGAGACGAAAAACTCAACAAGCTGAATCGGCCAAGAAAACCGTGTCATGCTTTTTTTTATTGGAGACTTGAGCTCACTTAATTCCCTCCCTCCCATTTTCTCTCTGAATCCTTCCCTCAGTCTCTTTTGCTGAGTCTTGGCTCAGTGTGAAATTTTTTTTTTTTTACATCCCTGATTGTGACAGAAGATGAACAAAAAGACAAACACAATGGCAGTCCTTCACAATTATTTGCTCTCATGCCTAGGTCTAGGTAATATCTCAAACTCAAAACAATAGAAAAAAATTAAAATATATATTTAATTAAAATATATGCACATTATTATTGTGGTTTTGTTATTATTATTGTATTATTTGTATTTATATTTAATTATTGTGTTTTAATATCACTTTAGAATATTTTATATTGTATATAATAGACAACTGTTAATTATTGCCGTTAATAGTGTTCATCATCTGTTTGATTACGTCTTTAATTAATTTAATTTCTGTCATATGCATATAAACTGACAGTCACCACTGATAAGCTACTATTAAATATTGTAGAAAGTAATTTTCTGTAAAATTGCTTTGCAATGATCTGTATCGTAAAAAGCATATTCAAATAAACTTGAATTGAATAAATAATTAATATTTATATTATAAATGTTACAAATGATTCACAGTATTGTTATAAGTATTCAGTTAAGCATGTCAAATCATGTTTTTTAAATGCTTTGTATTTTTATTACTGTAATGGACACATTGGGCAACAAACAAAAAGTTATCATTTTAAACATTGTTTTGGCATTTGCAATAACTCTTAATGCCACAGTGTTCTTTTGAACTTGAAATATAACAATGTTCTTCAGAAGACTTGAGAAAAGACTTTCATCTTTAAAGAATAGCGGCATACAGTACTAGAGTCTGAAACAGAGCTCTAGGGTGAAAGAGACAGAGAAAGAGAGAGAAATGGGGGGCTAAAAATGTACATAGTGCATCAGAGAGTGAGTGCAGATCCTTGATTTACTGTTCTATTCTCTGTCCTCTCTTCTTTCACTTCAGGTTCAACCAATACACCTGCTGCACTGATCTAGGACCAGCTGCGATGCTCTAATATTGACACAGGTCAAGTGGCCAGCCCTGCACTGCAGAGGAGTATTTGGATCAGTAGGGCTCTAAAAGAAGAAAAATAAAGTATGAGAGAGAGAGGGAGAGACAAAGAATAAGACGGGGAGGCTTTAGTCATCACATCATCCTCCCATAGTGCAGCACTGCAGCGCTCAGTCCTCAATGCCTCTGTCGCCTGCCTTAACCTACATAACCAACCAGCCAGAGACACACAGCCATGTCCTCAGCATGAAAATGCCTCTAGACACAGAGGAAGAGAGGGGGCAAAAAGAGCGGGTGAAGCAACATAATGTGGTAAAGAGTCTGAGAAAGTATACGTGTATGTTTATGTATTTGCCTTATGTAACTACCTCAAGATACAATACACATAATAATAATATATTTAAGCAACATACAGTATTTAGACAAATTGCTCTTTAATAACTAAACTGCTGAAAATCAGTGGTTGTGAATATAGAATTTTTTTGTTTTGTTTGATGGCTAATGCTAATGTTGATATATTCAAAAGCTATATATATATATGATATCACAATAATTTAAAATAGTAAACACATGCATAACAACTGCTGAAATGAAATTTATTTGATATATTTACTAAATGAAAAATAAATTCATTGAAATAATTTAAAACTGGATAAAAAAAGTTGCCAACTTCTTGATTTTCACAAAGTAAATAAACTGTTTAAAGGGGGGGGGGGGGGGGGGGGGTGAAATGCTATTTCATGCATACTGAGTTTTTTACACTGTTAAAGAGTTGGATTCCCATGCTAAACATGGACAAAGTTTTGAAAATTAAGTTGTACGTTTGAAGGAGTATTTTTGTTCCCAAAATACTTCTTCCGGTTTGTCACAAGTTTCGGAAAGTTTTTTTCGAGTATGGCTCTGTGTGACGTTAGATGGAGCGGAATTTCCTTAAATGTGTCCTGAGGGCACTTCTCCCGGAAGAGCGCACGCTCCCATAGAGCAGAGCACAGGACAGACATTTCACTGATCAGAGCGATTCACTGATCAGAGCGAGAGCGTCGCGAAAAGTCACAAAAGAATTGTCTTTTTAGTTGCCAGGGCAAGACAACCCTGGACAGATTACCACAAAAAAAAAAAACAGCATTAAGGGACACGTGGATGGAGTTTATTTTTACAGAGCATCAACGGAGTTGTGCAAGTGTTTTTGTTTGTTCCCTGCATTTCGAAGATGCTTGTTTTACAAACAAGGCCCAGTTTGACGACAGATTTGCGTATCGTTTATTTCTTAAGAATGATGCAATCCCAACGAAAAAGGGTCACGATCGTGTGTTGGAACCACAGGCGGTGAGTAAAACTGCTTCAAATATCTCTGCCTCCTTGTTAGTGCGTCTCCTCCCATGCCGGAGACCCCGGTTCGAGCCCCGCTCGGAGCGAGTCGTTGCTGCTGCTGCTCTCGTTCAGTTTCAGCCTCGGGATCTGATTCTGGATGATAAATAAACGGCTGAATCTCACGTTTCCCTCACGATAATGTCACAGCTTCCACATGCTCTCAACACAAAAGCCTACTGGCGCTTGTGATTCTTTAGCTCCGCCCACACGTCACGCCTCCAGCCACTCGTGTTTTTCCGGGAAAAATCGGTACAGACTATCTATCTCTTATGAATATAATAAAACTAAAGACTTTTTGGAGTTATGAAGGATGCAGTACTACTCTATAGGTACTCAAGATTAACAGGATATTGAGTGTAAACGAGCATTTCACCCCCCCCCCCCCCCCCTTAAAATCTGACTAAAATAGAAAAAAATACTATAACTAACAGTGCACTCAGTAACCTGGTAACTATGTGTGCAATGGGAATCCTTTTTTTTTATTTTTATAAATAAACAAACACAATGTAGCTCTTATTTCTCACAAATTAATAAATAGTTTATTAGATATTAAAAGACTTGTTGTGGTACTTCATTGGACATAACTTTAGACAGAAGCTCTGTGCACGCAGGTGCTGGTGTTTTTAGCACTGTCAGAATCAAAGTCCAGCTTCTGACATATCAGCCAAACAGAAAATTCATTGGACGATGACAAGTATCAGCCAATAACAGTTGACCACCCTATTGAAAATAACACCACATAAAAAGTAAAACAAATTCAAATATTACTAATAGGGGGTATGAAAAATATTATGAAGAATTTGTCTCTTTTTCCCCCCATCAAACTAAATAATCTGAAATTTGAAATAACTTTTCTTTTCATTTCATGTCACCTTATTTTTCAATCCCTGCTCTAGGGATTGTTTCCAAATCCAATCAGGTCCTTGATTGCATCTATTTTTTTCATTTTATTTTTTCTTTTATCTTTTTTTTTGTGTGGAAAATCCTGTTTGACTCTTAAATATAGCACATTATAGAAGTAAATGTTGACTTTAGGAAGAGAGAGAAAGAGCTGGGCATAAAGGCAATAGAGAATACAGGCAGAATGTTCAGTGCTTCGTTATTGTCCCTGGCATCCTGCCTGTGACAGTCGATTGTCATATCTCTGGCCGTTATGATGGTAGCACTTATTGTGTGTTGTCTAATGCCTATTATACATGAACATTCAGACAAGGGCACAGACAGACCCAGGCATCCACAACAGAGAGTCAAAACACACACACACACACACATCTAAACACCCCTATTGGACAGAAAAGAAAGAAAGAAATACCAAGAAAAGGGGTTGATGTACCAATTAAATGGCTAGATCTTGTTTTTATTGTGACCACCAAACCAGATTACTATCGATACTGAAACAACATCTGTTTCCCAGAATTCCCAGTATTACCAGGAGTAGCCAGGACCCACTTGCCATAAGAGCAACCATTTGGCTTAATAGTCTCATTCTGTGTGTGTGTGTGTGTGTGTGTGTGTGTGCGCATATGTTAACAGAACAGGAAGGAAATGGTGTAATAGCCCACTCAATGCATTTCAACCGCTGATATGATGGTGAATGCATTGCTTGAATTCCATTTGAGGACAGACTAGCAACCAGTTCTTCTATTTTTATCTCTAAAATTTGACAGAATATGATTACATATAGAAGTGCAAGTGTCTGTGTGTGTATACGCGTGTCTTACATAATAAATTTACTAATCTAGCTGAGCGTCATCATGCAACGCGGATTTACTCAAATCCCCTCAACAGCAGGAAGAGGAAATCAGGCCATAGACAGGCAGTGACCTTGCTGTGTCGGTCACGTGATGCGTGGCAGTGACTGAACTGAATATCAATGCGGATCAATGCAATTCAGAGATATTTCTATCGATGCTTCACAAACAAACCAATGACAGCTATGGTTAAACGTGATAAAACCAAGCAGCAACCTCCCGCTCTCTCTCTTGAAGCCAACAAGGTAGTGACTAAAACTGTAATTCATCGACTGGCTGCTGGAGGCTGGCTGCTAAAGGGAGTCAATCCCATAGACTCCCCATGTTAAAATGGCCAACTTTACAGAAGAAACAAAACATGTTTACAGTCTGGTTCAAATAATGTCTATATAGATAATTTTGCCCTTCATGACAATTGTGAGGGGGGATATTTTTTTTTTATAACTCATTCGTTTAAATTATATTAAGCCTTAAAGTGCTGCATAATTAAGGGCGTGGCCACTGGAGTGACAGATAGATTGTCGCTGCTGTCACCGTTGTCACGCTAGGTGGGCATGGCTTCAGCAACCAGCTCCCGCCTGTTTGCCCATTTTATATAACGGGAGAGTCGCGTGGTGAAGCGCTGCCAAGATGGTGATGGCCCGCTCTGCACACTTTGAGTTTCAGATATGCTCTTCAGGAGTCTACAGGTGATGTCACGGACACTATGTCCATGTTTTTATACAGTCTATGGATAAAATGAGCGGACTGGACGTTCGTCAATAATGCTCGTGTTTGCAATGAATGAAGTCTGTACTTCCCGGTCAGAGAGCACCTGTCCATCAAAAGCTCACTATCCAATCAGAGTAGATCCCTGTTAAGCCCGTCCAAGCCAAAAACACCAAGCCAAAAACTGCGAAGCATAAGCGAAATCTGTGGCAATGAATTCAGAATCCACGATTAGCGAAAACGGAGCTTTGAAAAAGCATATTTGAAGAGCCTACTAAATTTCTGCGACTGAGTTCATTTTTTTCATTTTCATTGTGTTTTTCTTGTTTTGTAATGGATATTTTTGATAGTTTCTGAAAAAGTTACATTCAGTTTTATAAAGTTTCGTTCATTATTATTGAACCAAATGAAATTCCATAAAATAGCCCCTAGACCTCATATCATATCATATCATATCATAGTTATCATGAAAAAAGCTGGGAAATTTCAACTTTGACAATATGGGACCTTTAACACTGAAAGAATTTCACAGTGTCATGCCATAGAAACCTGCAATCCAATCCGGTTGCTCGTATTTGAGTTTATCTGTCCCGTCAAACACACTCTGGCACAACTTTAAACTTTCAGTTAAAAGTTGATTTTTAAAAAATGTTATAATATTACTCAATGCATCTCAATATTATCTCATTGCAGAGACAGCTAAAAGTAAGTAATTTCCTTGGAGACAATGTGGGCAGTAGAACTGTCTGGGAAACCCATATTTATTTAAATAGTTTAACATATATTAACATACTAAAATATTATATATACACTATATATATACACACACACACACACACACACACAAATACAATCTTTTCTAAATACACAAATAACCATGCAAGTAAGTCAGTAAGTTTAAAACATGAACTGATCAAAACAGTAAATATATTTACACAAGATTTACTTGCTGTTTATTTTAATGCCTATTCATCAAAGAATCTTAAACAAAAGTAAATAAATAAAAAATCTTTAGCAGCACTTAGCATATCAGAATGATTTCTGAAGCATCGTGTGACACTTAAACTGGAGTAATGGCTGCTGAATATTCAGCTTTGCCATCTCAGGAATAAATTACATTTTAAAATGCATTAAAATAGAAAACAGATATTTTAAATTAATTATTCATAATATTTCATAATATAACTGTTTTAATAATATTTCACAATATTACTGTCGTTACTTTAACTTTTATCAAACAAACGCAGCCTTGGCGAGCAATAAGAAGAGAAAATCCTACCAACCCAAAATATATATATATATATATATCAGAATTCTGTTAGAAGCGCTGAAAACCTTTTTAGGGACAACAAATTTCTGCAGAGCTGCTACACTTCACACATTACCTTTAAGTCTTACAACCCAACAGGTGCCTCACACACAGAGGGATGTGAATGCGAGTGTGTCTGTGTGTCCAATGGTTTCATTCATGTCCTTAATCCGCTTGGCCCTCATCACTGGTCTGTTTTATAACACTGATGTGTGAGTATACTTCAAACTCCATGGTAGCTGTGTGTGTGAATGTGATTCTTTTGAGCATTTGACCTTCATCTAACCTTAAAATGAGAGCCTATGAGAAAGAGATAAGAATAGAACAATCTATCAAGGGCGGGGGGGGGGGGGGGGGGGCAAACCAGAGGAGACGGGAGGAGCATCACACCCTAGTGAGGACACAGATCTCATTAAAATGGCTGCCGAGTGGTGACATGATGGCCAGCGTAGACTTAAATCTCTGAGATGCATGACAAGAGACAATCTAGGGTGTGTGTGCAGTTGTGAGAGAATCCTGCTTTTATCTTGTTTACTTTCCCCCTTAAGCTATCCCTTACATCTGAGCAACACACAGGCTCTGGACCAAGACCACTAAACACCTGGACAGGTTCTGCAGATGAAAACCCCCACGCATACAACAAAAGCGGATAGAAATTACATAAACAAGCAGAAACCATCAAATCTGACCTTTTGACAGCACCACCTTTTATCGCCAGCTTAATTCATTCCTGTCAATACAACACACACACTAACCTCACAGTTCTATCCAACCATAAATGAATCCAACGAGCTGTTCTGAATGAACAGATGCACAAACAGTGAGGTAAATATCGTTTACACAGTCCTAGTATTAGACTACAGAGAAGTCAGTAACTATCAGATGAACACATGGAGATTCAGGAGCCTGGTGTCCAACTCCCTATCTGGCTCAGTTCAGCCCATCTGTTACAGGGTATGAGACCAGCACACACACATCTATACCCATATGTTTGGGCTCTTCATCTTGTGAGATCACAGAGTCTATACTCCAGCAAGGCATCAAACACATTAAACACATGCACACATGCTCATATATCCTCCGACCATGTGGCCTCCTGCCTCCCTGTCTTTAATCAGTTCATTGAAATCAATTAGAACATTGATCCGATGCTTCTGCATGAATAAACAAGACATGCTGTCTGGTGCTGGTGCTAACACACACACACACAGCAAAAAAGCTGAAATGACACATCTACATATTGCACTACTGTACACAAATATTGAAGATGGCCAAAAGAATCCCGCCTTATCAAATGGTTTCACTATTTTAGTTGAGATGAAACTGGAAGACTTTCTGAGTGTATATGGGTGGCAGGCTATTTTGAAAGGAACATTTCAAAGATGAAAAGAAAGAATTTTGGGAGAATCAATAAATTATTAATCATTTATCGCTATCGTGTGAATAATATGTAATCATGTAATCAATAAAAAATAACTGTAGTCTGACTACAAGTATTTTAAAATGTAATTGAATCCATTGAGCAGTGAATTATCACCTGTAAACTGAATGTGCTTTGCAGGTTAATTAACCAAAACACATCTTAAAGATATGACATTAATCAGAAATATACACAACATAAATGTAATATTATAACTTGTATATCTCCACAAAATGACACAAAAGAACAAATGCACTTTTTACCTAGATATAGTACATTACATGTATGTCAGAATGTGAGTAGAGAGGCACCGATTGACCGGCCAGTGATTGGAATCAGATAATTTTTCCATCATTGGCCCGGATCAGTGACCGGCCGGTCATTCTCACGCCTTGTCAATTCTGAGCCGATCCTTTTATTGCCAATGGCGCCGGCAATGACATCACAGCCACGTGCACACTCACAGTCGCATGTAAATGTCCATGTACAAGTGAGAATAATTCTAATTTTAATTGCAATCAGTGAAACAGCAACTGGTAATGTATGCAGACAGAGGCATAGTAATTGGTCGGGCAATTGCCTGGGCCCCCACAATTTGAGGGGGCCCCTGACAACTGACCATTTGAACAATTGTAAATGTAATTATTAAAGGGGTGCTATTATGCTTTTTCACTTTTTCAACCTTAGTTAGTCTGTAATGTTGCTGTTTGAGCATAAAAAAGATCTGCAGAGTTACTGAGTTCAAAGTAAATTTCAAAGTAAAATTTAAAATAATATATTTTATTTATTACTTTTCAAAAACTACAACAAACGCCTCGTTTGGATTACAACGCATATTTTCTGGTATTTGTGATATCACAAATATCGACAAATGGGACAAGACCTGGTTGAGCTGCACCAGAGAAGGCAGTGCATGTTATCACTATGTCAGGGACACGTTAGCTTTCCCAAGTCAGACGAACTAAAGAGTGGTTACAATCATCCGGGTTTAAATCACGCTCAAATTGATTTGATTTTGACGCAATATTTACACTGAAGCTCAAAGCAGGTGGCTATGGTAAGGTCATGACATTTCCTGACCAGATGCTGAGCGCTGCCTAGTATGAAATCTTGTTCTAGTACACCCACAAAACAAAATCAAGACTTTGTAAAAGAGCATAATAGGACCCCTTTAGTAATAACATGGAGCAATATATCTGCATCGTGTTTCGCTGGATGTGCTTACTTTTGCCTTGTGATGAGCTGGCCGCCATTTTCAAATTGGCACAGTCTGCATTTGCAAATTTAAACATAAAGAGGACTTAACAGTCTGGCAGCCAGAAGCAGAAATAAGTAAGAGAAGGAGGAACAGAGGAAACATGACAGTGGTAAATGATGGAGATAAGTTTGACTTAAGGATAATTATATGACAAACATGCTTGTTTTGTTAATTTCAACTTATTTTCGTTTACTTAATTACTGGTAATAGTCCAATTACTAATAGGGTTACTGAGAAACAGGTTAGCTAGGGGTGCACTTAGCAGCAGCATATTACGAAGTGTTAAGCACGTATTAAAGGGTTGGTTCAGCCAAAAATGAAAATTAAGTCATTAATGACTCACCCTCATGTTGTTCCAAACCCGTAAGACCTCCGTTTATATTCAGAACACAGTTTAAGATATGTACGGTATACTATCCATGTACAGAAAGGTAATAAAAACATCTTCAAAGTAGTCCATGTGACATCAGAGGCTCAGTTAGAATTTGTTGAAGCATCGAAAATACATGTTGGTCCAAAAATAAAAAAAATTATGACGCTGGTGACGTGTTACCTTTGTTATTGGGCGTACCAGAAAACACGTCAGCAGGGTCATATGTCAGCAGAGTCGTGAGGTCTTACGGGTTTGAGGCGCTACATTGATCTGTCACTCCAGATTAAACAGCATTTATTGTTTAAATACTGCAATACAATACTGTACTGCCCTTCAATGTTCTAAAATATTATATATATATATATATATATATATATATATATATATATATATATATATATATATATATATATATATATAAGCGCCCATTGTTCTGTGTCTCTTACATCTATCTGACAAGCCCATGTCAAACCAACAGAGCTGTGCTTTAAAGGGGTCATATACTGTAATGCAATTAAAAAATTGTCTTTCTTTTTTGGAGAGTTACAAGCTCTTGGTGCATGAAGAAGATCTGTAAAGTTGCAAAGACTAAAGTCTCAAATCCAAAGAGATATTCTTTATCAAAGTTAAGACTTTGCCATGCCCCCTAAAATGGCTCATTTAAACACGCCCCCACATGTCTACATCATTATGTGGAAATATCTGCATAATGCCGTCCAAACATTCACGCAAAGAAAGAAGGCGTGATTTCAGTAACCGCAGTTAGTGTTGATGCAGCCATGACAGGGAGATGCTGTGTGTATCTAGGAGAAAACAAAAGCACTTTATTTGGCCTTCAGAAAGTAGATGCATTTAGGATTCTTTAAGATTACTTACAACAGAACAACAACGCATTTTATGGATTAAACGTTTCGTGAACCTAGGAGAGGAGGTAATTCTGATTTTGCTATGACAATCTGGTGCTTCTGAATCAGCTACTGGAAGTATATTTGGTTATTAGTTTAAGTATTTGCTAGTGAATGTTCAAATGCGGAGTTTTGAGCATTGCGTATGTGTGGTGCGCGCATGCATGTGTGAGAGAAAAGGAGAGAGAGACATACTGCAAACACATACAAGCTTCATCACTGTGTCTGTCACACAACTGAGAGTAAAATTATGGATATTATTAACTGTCTTTAAATTTATTTTAAAAGATGAACTTCCAGTTATGGAAAGGGACGTAACATTTCCGATGAGTGCTTGCGGTGTTCGGCCAATCACAATGCAATGGGTCAGTTGTCCAATCAGAGCACACTGCACTTGTCGGAAGGAGGGACTTTGTAGAAAAACACTCATTTGAGAGAGGCGGGGCATAGAGGACCTACAATAGTGTACAGTGTTTGAAAAATAATGTGTTTTTTGAACATTAAAGCATGTCAACATATTCTGTTACACCAAATAGACCAAATAATGATCTTTATAAAAGCTAAATAAATCCAAAAGAAAGACATGAAAAAAGTTGAAGTTGAAATTGCAGCAGAGGATCATTCATTAGCTCTGTTGATATTTCACCTACCTGTTTTTTTATGTCTTGCTTTTAAAATGACTATGAAGTATACTGTATCTACTGTATATAATGGTAATTTCATCTTAAGTTTTTGTTTTCCACCAGGAGACAATCCAAATTCTGTCATAAAGATGAAGATTTATATTTTGTTAAAAAATAAGCACTTTGTTTAAAACTTTTTACAATTTGTTCTATTATATGTGTTTTTACTACTTTTTATGTTGTATAAATATATTTCTAGGTAACAAAGATATATTAACAAAATAATCTTTTAGAAGGGCATCATCTATTAATTTTGCCTGGGGCCCCCACTCCATCTTGGTTCGCCTCTGAATGTATGTTGTGCCAGATGAGGCTTGCACAGCCTGAGTGAGTATGAGAGAAACAGCACACACAAAATACCTCACAGAAATGTATAGATGCATACATTTGATGCATATATAAATAAATAAGATGCATAGATGCATACAAAAAATATTCATTGCAAAATATGATTTGGGTAAGCAACATTATACAGCCATGATGTTTTCCAGAATATCAATATTAACACAATTGCAATGTGACACTAATTTTATACAGTAGTATTTCAATAAACAAGAAATACAAGTTAAAATTAAATGACTTATATAGGCAGTCGGCTCCACCCATAGTGGCGGGCTGAAAAGCCCTTTGTTCATGCAGTTATAACGTAAACAAATAAGGCTTCAGTATTCAGAGTAAACAGGAGTTTCCCCAAACCATTTTGTGCAACGCTCATTCCCTGGTCCCGTTTTCTTAGGGAACCAAGGTTACATTAGTAACTGGATGCAATTTGCAGCGAGTGGAAAAATGAGCATCTACTGTAACAAATCAGTTCAACACAAGGACAGTCACACAGTTGCTTCCATCCATTAAACTGCTCCCAAATGACACCGGGAGCTCCATATCTGCTATTTGGGCCAGAGAGAAAGAGAGAACTCAGCATTCCCTGCTGAAAGAACAGAGAGCTTCTGTCTCTTCCCAATCCTGCTCTCCGCTAGGTTTGGAATGGCCATACTAGGATAGCATATAAATGTGGCCCATTCTTTCAGACTGTGTGTGTGGGGGGTAACTGCTGCTCTTGCTTTGACCTCTCCTCCCATCAAATGTTCGGCACATCAGTGAACCAGCGATTACTTGTATTTTATATACGATGATAGGTTTATGTTCCACTGTGTGTGTGTAAGTGTGTGTGTTGCAGCAGGTCAGAGAATGATGCTGAGGGCCAGAGTGATTCTTTGATAATCTAATTTTCGCACTCTATGACGTCAAAGCATTTTCAAATATACCAAGAAAAAAAAAAAGAGGGTGTGTTCTAACACCAATTTAACAAATTGTACATGGTCTACATGGGGTGAAATCATTACTATATATATGTGTGTGTGGGTGTGTGTGTGTGTGTGTGTGTGTGAGTGTGTGTGTGTGTCTTAGATTGATCAGCTAATCAATTTATATATTTGAATCCAATTTTATTTTCTGTTTTGAATTTGAATACATTGCATAGGTGGGTAATAGTGATGTGGAATGGCATAGAAATGACTCAGAAAAAGTATAATTGACCAATAAATTCCTGCAAAGAATTTACAAATCCATGTTTTCGATTGGTAGCCTATTTCAATGCAGTGAGGGATAGCTACTCTCTGCACATGACATTTTTTAAGTTATAGCAAATTAATTGCAAATATTATATCAAAGCTTGAGATATAATGCAAAATGTATTTATTTATTTTAACAATTATTATTATTTTTTTTTAACAAAATGTAGGAAACCGGTGTCGTATTTCTCCTAAAAGAATTGGAGGGAACGGGGATATATGAATCTGTCCTGGCCAAAAAGGAAAGACACATTTAAAGCATTTCAATGCTTAGTATTAAAATGGGTCAATATTAACGTTTAATATCCCGACACACACACAATCATGCACGATACAGACACCGCGTGCCCGTTATGCCCCAACTGAAACGCGCACGGATGATGCGCCTGTCGCCCTGCATTTCAGAAAATGCTTTAGAACAGGTTGCAGCATCACGCAGTTTCAACAGCAGAAAGTAGCCCTCTCGTTTCCCCTCATGCCAACAACATTGTATGTACTTTCCAACTAAAAACCCTGCTTAATATGCAATAGCTTAAAAAATAGTAAGAGCAGAAAAAGATGAATTTATCATATAGTTTCCAATATTAGTTCCGTTACCTGGGAATGAGTAGCAGTCAGAAATCCGACGTCTGTAGGCTATATAGGAGATGTGTGGGTATTTCCTCGTTTTCTCAGTCGTTGCTCAGCGCAATTCCATCATCCTGAGCTCGGAATAAGCCAAAAGATTCTCCGCTGCCCGACAACAGCAGGAAATGTTTCACGGTTTATCCCGACAACACCCAGATAAAACAGATTCAGGTGAAACGATCTTAAAAGTGAGAAATCTTGTACGCACGCCGCTCGATCAACAGAACGTCTACGTAAATGAAGTCTAACGTTAGTTGGATTTGTCCGTTGAAAAGCTTGTTTGGAAACGACCGCCAGCTTCTGTCATCATAGAGCAAATGGGGAAAATTAAACGACAAAAACGAATTCACTTCTATGACTTGTTTTCCCCCTGCATGAGTCTAAACAACTCTCTCTTTCCATTTAAACGTATTTGACGTGATTTATTTCGGTTTTCCGGCAACAAACGCCGATTTAACGCGTTGACTTTAGCACTTAAGTCTCGAGTTTAATCTATCGGCATCTCGAGCGTCTGACTCCGGCTACTGGAGGTGGTCATAGCGCTCACCGGCTCCGCTGTCGGTTCCCCGTGATTCCGGGAGCTTTTGCCACGAAAGAGATGCTGTGAGGTTTTTGATTGCCCAATGCCCATCTCTCTCGCCCCCTCTCTGTCTTATGCGCGTTCACGCTCTCTGTGACGCTCTGTATCCAAGCTGCTCTGTCGCTCTGTACAACGCGCGCATTCCACACGCGGGCCTCAGCATCCCTGCGTTTCTATATGATACAGCTCCACTGGACAGTGGACACAACACTAACAGACCTCGACGAATAACGGCGTGCTGACGGCCGTGGTGCTGTCAAAAAACATGGCTGAATATCATATGATATGATACGTTTGATTTCTCTCTCCTTCCTCGCACACGAGGTCATCCTCAGTCCTGCATCAGAATGACGTCAAGGCATATTAAAGTGGCAGAAGCCCATCTTGTTCACCATCACACGACCGCGCCAGATGATGGGGGACCTTCGTTTATATCCCTGTTGTGCTAAGGCTTATTGGTTTGTTATTTGTATGAAAACGCTTATTTATTTATTTATTTTTTATAATGGTAAAATTATATATATATATATATATATATATATATATATATATATATATATATATATATATATATATATATATATATATATGTATATACACACACACACACTATGATGTCGTGATATTTTCAGTAGGCTAATATAATATTTCACCATTAATTCAAACCATTTATTTTCTCAGAAAATACACTGAATATTTTTTTTTTTTCAGAAACACTTTTCGCTAATAAATTGCTAATAAATTTCTGTCAAAAAAAAAAAAAAAAGTCAAGTAACATCGAATTAAAGGTGAAACTAATTCACTTTCTACTAAACAGAATCAAACCAGTCAAATAATAATAATTTATCATGGCACGTGGGGACACAAATGTCACCTGACAAAGACTTGCATAGTTTACAGGACTTACATTTACAAAATAGAAAGGAAACATAATAACATCCATTATTAATTAAATTACTTAAAAATCATTAAATATATGCAGATTTAAAATTAACTCAGTAGACTCGTAAACTACATAACATGCAATAATTTCACAATCCTCCATCACTTAACATCAGTCTGAGAAAGCATTCAGGAGATCTTAAACTCATGTAGACTGGTCTTACCTTAATTGGTACTGAACCTGAAGGCAGCAGGTGTGTCTAAATCTATCAAAGCAGTAGAAACATCTGCTCTGGGCAGAAGAGGGATTCATTCCTCCTGCTTCTCACAGCAGGAGGGAGACACTTACTGGCCTGCCTTGCCACAGTATCCCTTACATACCTTACAAGACCATACACACTAGTAAACAAAAGAGGCAGTTCTCCAAATGCTCCACAGACAATTTATCTACAGTGTGAGCGCTGGAGTCAGGATGCACTATATAAAAATAAAAATGAAATCATGATATTTGTTACAAAACAAAATTGGTATATGTGGTTTCCAGAACAATTTTGTGAATAAGCAAACAACTCTACATTTTAAAACTGTAAAAAATAAAATAAATAAATAAATTAATTAATTCAAAATACATTCAACAGCCCATTTCTACTGAATTATAACCATGCTGAACATGGTGAATCAAAGTTCATCACAAGTAGCTTTTCATCAAGCTGAGGTATAGAAGATTCACATTGTCATGCACACATATACAAAACTCATGTTGGCAACACACTTGACACTAAAATAATGCAAACAAACCATTTTCACCTGTCTCTCCTTTTCTTAAAAAACAAAAACAAAAAAACAAGTAGATCCCACAGACTACTCAAGTTTGCCTGAGGATGCTTGATCGACTGAAATGTTGCTCATTAAAATTTATGTTATGATGAAAACTCGAGAAGTGTGCAGGATCTATATTTTTTTCTAGTTTATGTTGTAATTTCATCACCTACAATTGATTCGAATATGCAAGGCACTATATATATATTTTAGGCTTGAAGAAAAACATTTAAACAATTTGAAGTTATATTCTGTGTACAACTTTACATAGAAACCCTAAAACAAATGTAAAAAATTATTTAAACAGTTTCAAACGATGCACATTTTAATAAAGAAATGAACAACTCTTCTGACCAAATTACAAGCTCTTCATTTCTTTTAAATCCTCCAAAAATCATCCCCATTTACCTTCATTGTAAATATTCCCTAATCTTCAGCATATATTTTTTTAAAGGTTATTTAAAATAGAGAAAGAAAGAAATGGCATTTTACCAGTGCTAAAAACATCCATCTTATGCGGTCCTTTGTTTTGGTCACATTTCTATAATGACTGATATGGCATTTTGCAATAGTATCTTTAACGGTCATGTTGGCAATTTTTCAGTGATGAAGACAAAGAAAAACATTCAAGTCAATGGACGAGAAAAAGGGAGGACAGTGTTAGATGGATGCAAAAGGGTGAACAGAAAGGAGCAATTAGGTTGGGGGGGGGGGGGTGGACTATGATTGACGACACTATCCAAGATGGTGACAAGGAAGATACTGTCCGAGACAGGAAGAAAGCTGTCTGATGTCCCTAAAACATATTACCTTTATATCATGTTTACTGCACTAAACCAAAGACTGAGAGCTCAGAGCTGAGGACGCACGGCAGTTCTCAGTGGATAAGAATCAGCCATCAAAGGTTATGGTCCAAAGCTGAGAAGACCGACATATGTGCAGAGGTAGAGTTGATGTAGCCACACAACCTCTTTGATATTCGCAACACAAAAGCATCTCACACACACATACACATCGTTTGCCCGTTGGGGGTCATCTACAACAGGAAAGGAAACCCCTGGGGAGCTGTACATTCTATAAAGAAATATTTTGCAATGCTCTCTCTCTCTCTCTCTTTCTCTCTCTTATTTCAACTGAAGAATGTTTGATCTGTCTCATTCTCTGTAAGTGACCAGTGAGAAGAATCTTTGATGTGACTTAAAAGATCCTCTCTTGCTGTCAGCTCCCAAGAGGATGAGGGGGCTTTGTTTCACAAAGATGCTTCAAACATGCATGCACGCATTCTTACAGATTGCTCACCCTCAACAATTTATCCAAACTAATGCTCACATTGTAATCTAACAGTGTTTTTTTTTATTATTTTTTTTTTGTATACAATCATCATTGCTCTTATACAATGGTAATGTAATAAGCTAAAGTGAATTTATATATTGGAATCTTTTGTCATCATCATTTAAATTTTGGGGTGAAATATGAAAGGCTTTTGAAATTCACCCATACTGCATACAGATTTATTTTCGTATTTTAAAATAAAATACTGTTAACATTCAGATCCGAAAACATTCTCAATAGTGTATTGGTAATGAAATCACTGATGTAATTATCATGCTGCTGGGAGTCAGAATACAGGGTCAGCTGCAGTTCAGCAGCCCTCCGGAGAAGAGGTCAAGAGTTCAGGGTTTAAGAAAGATTAAATGTTGGGCCCACTCTGCTGTCTGGGACCAGGTTTTCTAACCACTTAGTCACTGCCTTCCAAATGATCTGCCATCCAACATGTTCACCAAAAATAAAAGATGTACTGTTGAAGCAGTGAGATCCTGCAAAAACATTCAGTTATCCTGCACACAATGGAATTGTTTTTCTTTCTTTCAGTTTAAACAAGCAATGTCTCCCTGGAACAATACTCTCACCCCCGTCTCTATGTTCACCAGTCACGCTTCAAATGCCTCACAAATGTGATTGAGTCAAAGCGTATGCAAGGAGGTGCTGCCGTATCACACGTATACACACACACACACTCACACACAGACTGGCATGAGAACATGAACAGGCAGATAAAGATCACACACCCAGACCTGCATGTGTTCGAATGTGTGAGCATCACACTTTCCGATCAACACGTGGGACTAAATTCTTCTTTACACCCCGGTGGTAGTGACGCATCACAGAATGGTGTTGGTGGAAAATGTAATCTATCTTTAAGCATTAACTTCATCAGGCTTTCATTACCTTGCTGATGGCAAATTTGTTTTAGACAGACAATCTGACAGATCTCTTCTCACACAGTGTTTGAACGGTGGGGGTGACACCTGTCAAAACTCAAAGCATCTGAAAGTATAGCAGCAACTGTCAAGACACATTCAGGGATGTGCGTTACATATAATGAAACTGTGCATTTAATGAATGTAAATTGTCTGGTGACTTATAAAATTAGGAAGATGGCATGATGTTAATATGATAGAAATACGAAAGCTTATGTAACAGCATTTGAGACACAAGTTAATGAAGACTGGATTCATACTGAGGAAGACCATGCGTGATGAAATGCTATTATTAACCAGAATGTTAAACAAATGCAGCGCCTCTTCGATTGTTTAATTGTGTTAAGTAAACCGTGATGTTCTTATGATTTAATTGTGGGGTGTACTAATAACATTACATGTATGTTTGTATTACCTGAGCTAGATTTTAAATGGCGCTTGCCTGTGAAAACCTCAATGCCGCAATGCTTAAGTGTTAAACCTTAGCAACCAAATAGCCATGCTATTGTATTGTTATTAGTATGTTGTTCCAGGGATATCAAAGCAATTCATTTGGTGGAAAGAACTTTTAATTCTACAGTTGAATCGCATCTTTCAGCATCAACACTGGTATTAAACTGACTTGAACTGAATATAAACATTGCTGCCTTTTGTAGATCTGTTTATAGCTGAATTGAACTAATTTCAAATCAATGAATTATGGATCTGAACTAAATCTAATATGAACTGACTTGAGATAAATAATGACACTATTGACTCTTAGAGCTACTTTAAAGCAGAATTTGAATTTCTGCTTTATCTCAAGGAAGCTACATTAACACGATCTGTATTGTACCATAGAAGGTGACTTGACTGACTTAAAGCTGTGGTTCACCCAAAAAAATTAAATTCTGGCATTATTTACTCACCCTCAAGTTGTTCCAAACCTGTATGAGTTTCTTTCTTCTGTTGAAAGCAAAATAACATATTTTGAAGAATCTGGTAACCAAACAGTTGATGCTAGCCATTGACTTCCAGAGTATTTTTTTTCTCCATATAGCCTACTTTGGCAATGACTACCGTCAGCTCTAAATATCTTTGGAAGTCAATGTGAACCCTGTTCTGTCAGCTGAATATCATTATAAAAAACGTTCAGTATAATTGTTACTGCCACTTGTCAACTGCATCTGTCACAGTTGCCAAGTAATGAGCAATTCTAAATAGACTAGACCATAAATACTGCTTGGTTCGAACTTCATGGACTTGGCATGGATCTGTGATCTTGTAGGGATGCAGCTCCTGAACTTGGACACAACTATTTTAGCTAACTATATTAGCATCCACACCATCCCACATTAATGTTCTGTTTATTATAAGCAAGTGTGCAGTAATTGCATAGCTAAATGCTTGAGCAGTTATATCAGAATGGGTTCTGATTGGCTGTTTTTATTGTTAATCAGCAGGAAAGTGATTCCAACAATATCATTCCCCTGTGCTGTTATAGTTGTGATGTGGTCTCCAATATTCTAATAAAATTAAAACTATTATTAAAACTTTATAATTATATACTTATCATTTTAGTTATTGCCCTTGGTGAAGACTGACCCTTATTCATGACACTGGACTGCACACTGGTAAAATATAAATGGTAAGTATGTTTCTGAACAGAGATAAAAACATACTATAGAGTTTGCAGTAGCCTCAAAGGCAAATGGTTGGGTTTCTCTGCAAGAGCTTGGATGAAACGGCACTTGTTCTTTTATCTTGCTGGAAATAAATAATGTTCATTACATTCAAGGCCAGCTGGGTTGACAAAACCATACTGGAGACACTTTAGAGTGCCTTATCTTAATGTGATTCTGGCAAGTAGGACATGTTCCTAGATCAACATCCTCGTTGTTCCTGGAACAACATTTGCATCAGCCAATCAAAATTTAGGAATTGGTTTAGGACCTGCATTATCATTTCCTTTTGACATTAAGGAGTTATTAATAGGTAACACTGGGTTAGTTTCTTTGCAGATGTTTTTTTTTTTTTTTCTGAAAAAAAAAAAAAAATGCCCGGGAACACATTGTGCTTGGCAAAACTGTGGTCTTCAATCTCTAGTTGGGTAAGCACGTCTCCACTCTGCCCTTCTTAAATCTTAGTTACATATCTCTGAGTTCTACCAGTCTGAGAGCAGTTCCACTAGCTTCAAACAAGCAGCCATCAGGTGTCCATGAGTCAATACCACATGGCAGGGTCACAGGGCAGTCACCACAAGCAAGAAAATGGGCATCCCGCTGTGCCCTACTCTTTCCTGCCATTCTCTCTTTGTTTGTTTTTCTCAGCATGCATGACAAGAAACAGATTAATATAGCAGCTCTAACAGGACGAGGAGGGACACGCTTCTTTAGTGCATGTGTGCGCGTGTCTCACACTTTCCTGGCATCTGTTCATAATTGAACCCCCTTATGAGATCTGGCATGAGGAGAATAGACAGAGTTAGAAATGGATACCGGATACATCCACCTGCCCGGATGCCAGGATGGAGGGGAAATGGGTGAAGGGCATACAGAGAAAATGGAGAAGTAGTGGTGAAGAAGAGAGATGAGATGAACAGGTGGGAAGAGAGGAAAAGGAAATCATGGTCATTTTTCATACTGATTATACAAATATGTGAAACAACAGGGTGTACGACAGTAGTGACTCGTGTATGCATTTTACATACAGAATGAGCAATGTTTCCTTGTTTAGGCCCTGATCAAATGGCTTTAAGAAAATGAGACCCTTAAAATAAGTCTCTTAATTATGGAAGCTATTTCCACCTTATGAGGTAATTATTAAAGAAAATCACATTGACAATGTTTTCAGAACTGTAGATTGTTACAGTGTTGCACTTTCTCCTTTTTTTGGTTCACTTTCACAAGGCAACATTTAAAAGTGTAATAAAACGTGACACATGCAAGTCACTCGTTACTGTCTGATATAAAGTTTCAATTATGAAAAAAGTTGCAAATGTTAGGTGAAGTGTCAATTGTGAGAAATAAAGTAGAAAGCTTAAAATATTAAGTTGTAATTATGAGAAATTAAGTCACAAACTTACATTTACAAGGTTTAAACTTCACAAATAAAGTCACAATTTAATAATTATTTTAATCTGAAAGGGGACCTTTTATGCATTGGACATAAATGTGTGTTGGCATTATGTGTACACAACCACCCTATAATCATAAAAATCCACCCACTCCTTTTTTTTAAATCCCCATAAATCATAAGCAGTGTCTCCCATCTACTTGTTTTCTGACTTGGTGCTAATGTGATGTCACATACAGTAAGCCACAGGCCCTGCCACAGCCAGATTAAGACCAAATTGGGCCTGATGCTGCAGTGCTTTTCTCAGCATTGGTGCATGTGCATTCGACAATCACTGTACATGTGCACTCAGACCGACCAAGAAGCGACTCAACCAGCCTTTATTGAACATGAATAATAATGACATATAATCATAACAACTTGAGATTAACATCAAGCTATGTAACATCAACGTTCAATAGCAATTGTCTAAAAAATAAACTTAATGCAGAAAAGGCCAAACCAGATCAACTTAACCAAGGCATATTGTCACTCTTACTACTGCGCTAGTGCTGCTTACTTACATTGCTGTTTTTCGAGCCATAGCAAGCGAAAATTCTTCGATTGTGTCAGTGAAGTCAAGGCTGCACAGCAGCTCATGCTCAATGCTCATAAGCACCAGCATGCTTAGCCTTTCCTGCCCCAAGATTGCATTTTTGGCTTTCGGCCGAAAATATATGTTTTGCTGCTGTCGAGCACCAGCCATCACTGTGATGCTTCGCTCAATATTCTGCACTATGAATATGTGTTCCGCTCATGTACCGCTCATTCTCACTTGAAAAGCAAAGTTCGCTCAACGTGCCGACAGGAAATTTCTATGTAGTAAACTCCCAACAAGCACCGTCTTTCGGATGAGACGTTAAACCGAGTCTCATTCCTCCCTGATTATCCTGTGTTTAAAAGCGCCAGTCCAGTTAGTGTTTGTCGGTCCTTGAATGTCCTAATTAGGATGACCACCCGTCCCGTTTGAAGCCCAATTCATGCGTCCCCGCAAATTGAGACTGTGTCACGCATAATCAATGCTTGCTCAAAAAAAGTTGATGGCTCTATATCCTCGAGCCCCAGGCAGCCAAACGAACATTACTTGACAGTTCAGCACGCTACTGCGAGAGCGGGAGCGAGCGAGTTTGAATGAGAGATGAAGTTTAGTACATCTTTATTATTTCTGTTTTAAACGTTTTTCCTAAATTATTTATATTAAAATATGTTATGTAGGCAATAATTCAGTTTACTATTTGACTAATTTATTGAGGTGGCATTGTTCTTAACTTACAAAAATGATGATAATTTGGTGGATAATTTAAATTTTTCCGTTAATAACAGGTAGTGTATTCTGATGTAAACAGTCGCCTGAGGACGCCTGAGGACGCTCAACAACCATCTTATCTGAGCTCAAAACGCTGCTTGAGCAAGTGTCAAGACACTAAAGGTAATAAATACATAATTATGAACGTTTATGTATGTTTATTTTGTTCTCGGTACGTTATTTTAATAGCAATTAATGATTATGAACATAAAAGCATTACAAAAAATATATATATATTATTATTACCATATAGCCTACGATCGATGAAACCACAAAGCTGACGTGGGAGGTATGTATAACTGCAATATAAAGTAATTTTGAGTATTATTGCTATTTGTATTATTTTCTAAAATTAGGTACATGTAATATAAAAGTACACATGGCAATGTTTTTGCAACAGCTCCAAGTCTCTCTCCGAATCCGTTCACTTATTTATTTGTTCACTCCTTCCTTATATAGTGAACTCAACTGCCATACACTATATAGGGATTAGTGAATGAGTGAATTCCCTTCCCTTGAGTTGTGATGTTAGACTTTTTTTTTTTAACTGTTCCTGTGGTGTTGAGCAACTACAATTCATTTTAATCCTATAATTTTATATTATAAATTATGTAAAAAAAAAAAAGTGAATAAATTGTAATGAAAAATAAAATAGCTAAATTAAATCGTAAGTGGAAGTGCATCTGTCAATGTTTAGGGGAATAGGGCGTTATTAATATACCATTTAAGGTGGTATGTGCTAGAAATGGGTAAACCAGTGAGTCTGCCCATGGGGTGTCCCACATTGTCCCTCAGAAACATACCCCTTGTCCCCCCTTGGGCTTATTAGCAGGTGGTCACCCTGGTCCTACTAGTTCACAGTGCTAATTTTATCATCCAACAATCTTAGGCTAAAGATTTTAAGTGAAGGCCACTGTGAAGCAACATATGCAGAACACGAATAAAACACTAAACATTTCAGTTTAGTGCATTTATTAATTAATAACATCACAATACAATAAACAATGTTCATGCCCTTAATTGTCCTTACTTTACTGATCTTCCACAAAAGTGCTGCTGCATGACTACAAGAGTGTCCTGGCCCTGCAATACATGATGTTATCTGTTACTGATGCCTTACCCAAGCCTTATGATGTGATACGTGTAGACTCTGGATCAGCCCAACGTCCGCTTTCAGAATCATAAGGTCGTTTCCGACATCCTTAACACCTGACTGACTTTATCATTGTGTAGATACTGATATGCCTCTAAGCTTTTCAAATTGTTAATCGTCTTATCCACACAGGCTAAGTTACTGAATCTACAAAATAGTTAAAAATGATACAAGGCCATCCTCCCAACCATCTACCATGGAGGGTAAAGGTACTGTTATTTCACCCTTTTAAAGTTTGTTGAAGTTGTGTTCCCACATCGTTAGCTAGTTTAGATCACTAAATCTTGAATGACTGACTGTCAGCTGTTGAATGAATGAGTGTCACGTCCCACTTGTTTACTTTGAACTGGATGATGCTCCCACTTTTGATGACTTGTGGATAAAAAAATTATCTGTAAGGTATTTTGAGCTAAAACTAAACACACACACTCTGGGGACATCAGAGATCTATTTTACATCTTGTAAAAAGGGGCATTAAAGGTCACCTTTAAGCAAAAATGAGCATCCATTCTAAATTTTTTAAAATGTGTTTCTTCTTCTGTCTTAATTTTGCAACTGGTTAGATGTTTCCTAAAAAACAATAGTAATATAATAATAAAGATGGAATCAGATTTATTACAGTGTGTTAGGATGCACAGTGTGTGAGTATGCACTGACCTGCTGCGTGAACAAGTGTGAGTGTGTATACATGTTTAAATATTGTGCGTCTATGTGTGTATGTGCACCTATGTTAGCACATGTTCACACTCTCATGCATTCCCGGGGTCAATGAATTATTCATCATACATATCTTGTTAAAGAAAAAAATCAAGGTTGGAGGAAATATGGTTGTTAGATATTTCCATGAAAGAAATGTTCTCTATCCCAGTCCTCTGAAGAAACAGGAAGCAAGAGTTTGAACACACCAGCGGTTTGAAAGTAGGCCACCGTGATGTTTTAACATACTGATTGATGCAAATCATGATGACTGGTGTTGTCTCCTGCTTTCATTCCAATTTATGACTGAGTAACTAGATGCTGTACATTGTTTTAGCATTTCTGTGTTTTCGGTGTGTGCGTTTTTCACACAGCTCCTCTTTAAATAGAGCACAATTTCACAGGTTATTAAGTCAGCTCATCCTGCTCTTTACATAGTGCTGATTCCTGTAATTAGCCATAATCATTTATTTATTTGTTTATTTAGTTAGTTATTTCATCCAGTGCACTTGTAATTCAGATTCATTATTTGCATATTAAAGACGCAAATTAAAATTCAGAGTAGGCTAAATAATGAAGCAATTGCCTAAAATAAATCACGACAAACTCAACAACTATTTCAGCCCTGCATTTATTTGAATAGGCAAAAAAACTGAAACAAAAAAACAAAGGGATCCTTGCATGGAGGGATGAAAGAGAATGTGGATGATCTAAGGGAAAGGGGCATAAAAATATACAGGACAAACCAAAAGACAGATGTGGTAAGATTAGTTCAACCGAGATCATTGGCACAATAAACAATCACTCGGAGAACTCTTTACCATCACACTTATCGCTGTGTCCTCTAAGATGTCAATATTTCTTTAGACACAGCACCAGTCCCTCTGACTTTGCCCAGATAGGCTATTTATCTAGCTACAAGATAGTACAGTTATCTCCAAATGTACTCCGCTGTGAATGCCAAATAGAATAACCTGCATGTTGCATGCCAGGATAATGTTATCACACATTGCAATATGTAAGGTTATATAAAGATATAAACTTTAAACTTTATTTAAAGATGAAATGTGTATTGCCTGAGTCACTAGTAGCAGTAAATAGAACTGTCTAGACAGTTTTTCACCTCTCAAACTCATGGTTCAGCCAGAAGTGTTCACTGGACTTCTCAAACAAACTATCAAAATCACTAAAGAGTTGTGCTACTTTTTTATGCTACTTTAAAAACCACAGTTAATTAAGTCTAGGTGTAGTACAGCAGCAAACATATTTAATAAATTGAGTCATCTGCATTCTTTTCAGCTCATTTCCTTTCTATGTAAATTTGGCTCATTATAGATTAATTAAAAAAGACTCTTATTAATAAAAGTCAGTGCTATATTTGTCTAGCACAATTACTGTAATTAGTGCTTGCAAAAATGCTTTTGTACATTTTCTATTGATCATGGCTGCATTTATTCATCAAAAAATGTTCAGATGACATCTTGTAGTTTTTCTGGCCAATAATTAAATTAATAAACTAGAATTGCAATTTTGATTTATTGATCAAGAATCATTTTTAAATATTTCATTCCAAAAAAAAAAAACATTGTGTAAATATTTTCACATTTACTTGAATTTCACAAAGAATTACAAAGAAACAGCTAGCAACATGTTGAATCTGAGTAGAAAGACTGAAATTGTATTATTGTAAAACATACTTCATTAATCTTTATTTACAACTTTGAAAAAAAAAAAGTTCTACATTGATGTCCAATGGCCCAAAATTATTACAATTAAAGTAAAACAAGAACATTTTTAAGGTGGACGTGTTTAAAATCTTGATATCACTTAAAGAGTTAGTTCACCCAAAAATCAAAATTATGTCATTAATGACCCTCATGTCGTTCCAAACCCAAGAGACCTCTGTTCATCTTCGGAACACAGTTTAAGATATTTTAGATTTAGTCCGAGAGCTCTCAGTCCCTCCATTGAAACTGTGTGTACGGTCTACTGTCCATGTCCAGAAAGGTAAAAAAACATCATCAAAGTAGTCCATGTGACATCAGAGGGTCAATTAGAAATTGTTGAAGCATTGAAAATACATTTAGGTCCAAAAATAAAAAAAATTACAACTTTATTCAGCATTGTCTTCTCTTCCGAGTCTGTGAGTGCCTTCATGACACTGCTGACGTGTTTTCTGGTGCGCCCAATAACAAAGATAACACGTCAGCAGCATCATACATCAGCAGCGTCACTGCAGTTTTGTGAACACACTCACAACGGAGGACTTACGGGTTTGGATCAACATGAGGGTGAGTCATTAATGACATAATTTTCATTTTTGGGTGAACTAACCCTTTAATAGGGGACACTAATTCACTTTTAACTAAGACTGTTGCATCTTCTTAATAGTTAATAAGGTAGTTGTTAAGTTTAGGTATGGGGTCAGATTAAGGGATCTAGAATAAAGTAATGCAGAATAAGGAATTAATATGTGCTTTATAAGTACTTACAAACAGGCAGCATGCTAGTAATATGCATGCTAATAAGCAACTGGTTAATAATGAGAATAGGTCCTTAAAATAAAGTGTTACCAATCTTCTTCGTAAATGAATCAGAATCCAGCACAATCTCATGACAGTTCATAATTTTGGAGAATTGATGGTTTTAGTCTGACTCACACTTACAAATTAATTTAATCACCACCACCATCATAATTGTAAAATAGCTACGTTTTCTTGTAAGATTAGGTTTTCAGAATAGATTATTAGCCAAGTAATATTGTAATTAATATTGTAATTAAAAAGTAATTTGACTACAGGGTTAGCTCCAAAGGGCACAGTAAACTTGTCATATCAAATGGATGGTTATACAACACACAAAATATACAATATAAACTCAGAATGCCCAAAAATACAACATATGATATTGAATACAACGTACAATACTGAGGACCTCCAGGGTGCAATGCTGTAGGTGAAGAGAGCAGCTCCACTGAGCAGAATAAATAAAGCAGCAGGATCCAGTGCAACAAAACAAGCATCAGAAATCCCGAAGGTGCAAAATATTCTCTCGAATATCATTTTATGAGGATGTGAATCTATCCAGATGGATATTTTTTACAGAAGCAAAAGTTTGAGTTTTGTGGTGCGCTTATGGAACCAGCTTAACAAGGCAATGACAAACAGCAGTGGGGATCTGCCCTGAAGGGGGCTCAGTGAAAATCAGCGGAACTTGTTCTTCTCTCCCTTTTTTCGTCTCTTTATCAGAATAAACAAGGTGTTGATTGTTGCCCAGCAGTGCTGCTGAAGTCTGTCTCCAGATCCGTGACTGCATCTCTGGGTGTTTGTGTGCATTAATACAGTATAGGGCTTGTGTTTGGGGGGTTGTGTGCATGTTTATGTCAATCCATGAATGGATGTGTACGTGGATGAATATGAATGTAAAAGTTTCATGGACAATGTTAGCAACATCCTCATGACCAAAATCTGTCCACTGCCCCTGGAAACAATACAGCCTCTCTCTCACCTCTTTTAATTAACCTTGTTAATGAAAGTCAATTTGAAAGAAAGGGATTGAGATAATGTCTTGCTTGAGATAAACAATGATAAAGTATTGCTTGAGAGGCTGCATCAAACCTCAAGAGGATCTCTTAAGACCCTCATAGCGCATCAATCATCTCTGAAAAATGAATTCAGATTCTGCTGGAATTTATCTTAGAGATGGTGAGAACTCAACAGGGATGCCATTATTTCTGTCTGCAGCACAGGCTGAGGCTGGTCAGATGATGTAAATGATAGCCTCCTGCAAACAGCCTCTTAAAAATAAGATGAATCAGTTTTTCTAAGCCTACCACTGAGATATGTCACTCAGTATGAGGAGAGCGTCACCTGGCAACCATCCAAATATCTTTAGAACCACAAGATGGGTTGCATAGCAATATGAAATTGTCACTACAGAGACAACAGCTGGCTGACTGCTGTATCACCAACCTAAAAAGAAGCCTTTGGACCTCTTTGTAGTGTGTCTATATATTTATTTTTTAAATATATACTTATTAACACTACTTATTATTAACTAATCAACTCTTATTCACAAAGGATGCATTAAACTGATCAAAAGACATGCATAATATTATAAAAGATCAAGTACAGTATCTTTCAAGTAAATGCATTTCTTTTGAACTTGCTATTTATCAGATAATTTGGAAAAAAAGTATCATGGCTTCCATGAAAATACGAAGAAGCACAATTGTTTTCAACATTATTAATAAGTAATGTTACTTGAAAAATAAGCATATTTCAATTCTTTCTGAAGTATCATTTGATACTGAAGAAGTAATTGTTCCTGAAAATTCTGCTTTCTCATCATAGCAAAAAAACAAATTAATAAATATTAGGCTAAATATATTAAAATACACAATAATTATTTTCAATTTTAATAATATTTATTTTCTTCCTTTAATTTTGTTTACATAAATCCAGCTTTAATAAGTATAAAATAACTCTTTCAAAAGCATAAAAACAAATAAAAATCGACTCAATCAAAGATAACATTTTGGATTAACTAGTAAAATATTTAATTATAATCAGTCCTATGGTATTTCTAAGCAAGTAAGCGCTACAGGTCTGTTCACCACTAAACTTTCAAAATGAAGCTGTTGGATAAATCCTGTCAATTTGCATGAGTTGCCTTTGAAGAAGGATGGAGATGAGCTTAATGAGCTTTGCTAATTACTGTGCTGATTACTGTCCCTATCTTTTTCTTGCTGTCTCTAACATCTTCCTTTTCCACACTACTGCTAGGCCAAATTTTAGACGTAAACCATCTAAATCTTCATAACCTCTCTTTGTCCAAAGCCTCTGAGCAAAGGTTAAGGTTGTTCTCATCCATAAAAACATTTTAGCTTTATTGATTGATTAATTGACAGACAACAGACCAAAAAAGGAATATACTATCGAGATAATTACATTAAAGTACCTTTTAATAGTATATATTCTATCCCTTATCATTGCAAAGTCATCACAAAATTATATGGATTTATGCTGATACTGTCCAAGAAAGCTGTTCGTTCATGAAATCAATGCTCCAGATTGATAAATCACATGGCATTTAAAAACTGGGAGAGATTGGCTCAAAAACTTACAGGTTTGAAACAACATTTAGGTAAATTATGACCAAATAAATAATTTACCCTTTAAGTTGAAGTTATAGCATTGCAAATCTGAGTGGTGAGCAAGATGACATCATACCACGATATAAAGGCTATTGATTCATCAGCTTTGTTTCCCAAAAATGAAGTTTCAAGAGACAGATGTTTGTGTGGCATTAAGCTCAGAGCCCAGAGTCAGGAAGATAGCCGAGTATCTATCAACAGCTTGATCCCTGCTGATAACCGGTATCTTCTCTTGCTCTGACACTCCCTGACTTGGCAAAAGTAAAAGTTAGAGAAACTTACAGTGCATTCTCAAGCCCTCAATTTCCACATAACAGTAAACCAAGAAAGCTGATCTCAGACCAAAGCTACGCCAATCACACACCATGTGCAAAAAAAACAATCCACTGAATCGGAATCAGCTATTGGCACCATGTTGTTTCTGCTGCAGAGCTCATGGTGCTCTCTCTCAAACCTGCTGTTACCAGAGGTCAGGGTTTTCTCCGAAGCTCTGCCAGGGATCTTTATAATTTAACGGCATACAGAGGGCTGCATCCACACACCTGCCGCACTCACACAAAGAGAGAATGAGCGAGAGAACCTTATTTTTGATCTATTATTGAAGCTTTGTATTTGAGAAAGCTGTCTATGTTGAAGGATGAAGATATATCCATGCATCACAGAATTCACAATGCTGAGGACATCTGTCAAAGGATGAAGTTCTGAAGTTTGTTATTGTTTCTGTCTTTTTTGTGAGCATCTGTTTTTAACAAACAGAAATGACTTTGTCACATTAGGATTCTGATGAAAACTAGCAAAGGACAGGCTGCAGGAGGAATTGCTTCAAAGAAAACTGGTGTTTGGGTTAGAAAGCCTTGACAGAGACACCCACGGTGCATCAAGTGCATGTGTTAATACTATTATGTTTCATGGTTGTGCTATACTGCTTGTCATTTTGTCTACTGTTAGGGGCTAAATAGTAGTAGTAAATAAAGAAGAAAATAAAGCCATTTTGCTGGAACAAACTGTCAGGTGTAGTCTCTTAATGTACTCTGAAACGCACTGTACATCTCTCAGCATCTGCCTGATTGCATCATTCCTACACACGCTCACACATAAAGAACATTATGCAGCCTATTAAGGGAACTGTCCTTGACAGTACAGAATTTGCTAAACAAGAGTATGCAAACTAGCACACAGATAATGCAGACACAAGCACATAAACATCATCCTATACACTAGTACTGCCAAAGAGGCTCATCTATAAGTGGGTCAGGCTGTGCCTACATTTTAGGGACCAAATCTCTCCACAATAAAATCCGAACTCACCTGCATCACAGGGACCAGCCGAATATGGAAACGACTTACAAAACATACTGTAAAAAATTCTAAATGGTTTGTGTGAGTATAAACATAAAAACACAATGGGTCAATGGGAAATTCTAAGAAACAAAACAAACAAACAAAAAACATTTACTGTATAATATACATATTTTCAAACCTAAATCTAACCTTTATAAGGAACTCATGTACACTTGTGTACATGGAGTAGGCAGAAGGCATGGAAATGGTTTAATTGACTGCAGTTAGAATGTTTACATACTACTGTACATCAGCCTTTGCACAAATGCAAATAGAGGGACTAAAACTTTTTGGTTGTTTTTTAACAGTTTAATTATTCTGGTACATTACAAATTTGGACCAAAACCTTGTATTTAATCAAGGACAGGATTTTTTTAATGTAATTTTCTAGGTATGAAAGGTTTGTTTTGTACACCCACAGAAGTTTTACAGAGATTTGAAGGACTGCATTTTAGCAACAGTCATAGTAAAACAGCGCCCCTCACCGGGCATTATACACTGAGTACACTGAGAGAAATCTAAACAAGCTCCAAAATGGCTTTATTCCCCCAACAGATGAACAAATAAATAAATAAAAAATCACATATTCTAACAATTCTGTGCATATTCATGCAAAAGTATAATTTGTTTTATAGAATCCATTCGAATTAGAATTTGCATTACCAGTCTGCGTTTTGAGTGGAATATACATATGTGCACGAACCTATGAAACACAACAATTCGATTTAAAAAAAAAAAGTGAAGTGAAATTGTGGATTATAAGTAATTCAAAGAGTGAATGAGCCATCACGGAAGTTTCATGCCGGGGTTTCAACAGAACATGGGGTATATGGGGTTGCATATATAAGAGAGAAAATATATTTATATATTGTTATTAAGGCCTAAGTGTTTCTGCACATATTTCCGTGAAGTGTACTATTTTAAACAAAGACTATTTATATTTTAATTGTTGTACTTACCATTTTGCATAATTTGTTTGATCTTAACTAGTTACCTCACCGAAGAGCTTTATCGCAACTCTCACGTGACGTGAAACTGTACCTATGGACGCCATCTTGGCTCAGCGCTCGTAATTGCGAGTGGATAGCATCATTCTTCCTGTTAGATCCATAATGACATCAGTTTCCTGCATGTGCTTACAGTTGTTTCATGATTATTTCAGAAGTCATGAACGCTGCTTCACTGGTCCAGAGGTTAGCAGGGATTTCTGGAGCACTTGCTATCGCAGCAGGTGCATATGGTGCTCACGGTAGGTCTCCTTTCTAATCGATCGTGTTTTATTGTATTTGGAGTTTCGTCAGGCGATTACTGCGTTACTCTAAAGAACACTACTGGGGCATTGGACAGATCGAACGTGACCGAGCGCACGCCAGTGAGCATTTTCTGAAAGTTTTATAAAGGTTTTCTGCGACTTTTTCGTGTCTTTCTCTCTTCTGTGCAGGATTCAGACACAGCGAAGCGAGTGATTACCAGAGAGAGGTGAGCATTTGGCTAACGTTATTTATGTTATGCTGCTTTGTCACATTCTTGACATTATTAAAACTGCTTTGATAATGAATAATTCTGACATGAAAAGTCAAAACATAATTATGACGAACATTTTTACTGTCCATGTCATAATTTAACCCCTTTATCTCAGTTATGACTTAGTATCAGGATTTCGATTCATAAGCAATTTGACTTTTTTAGGGCTGTCAAATGATTAATTTTTTTAATCAAATTAATCAGAATTTTCAGTGGATTAATCAGTTTTAATCACTATTTGCAATTACACCTGAATCCTAAGCATTTTTTTTCTGAAATGCATACCAAAAGATATTTTCATGTATTGATTCATCAATATGTGGTTCTTTTTTTCTGAATTTCAAAAGTTTAACATTTACTTAGATCAAATTTACCTGAGCACTATATCAAACCATGCCATTTAACTACAGATAGTGTAAGGGTTTTAGGTGAACCAGTGGTTAAATATAGCCACATATCTATGAAATTATGCATAGAGAAACTCGAAAGAATGAACTCAGAAACACAAACATGCGCCCTCTGCACTCTGGGCACTCTTGTTTTTGGGAGGTGTTCATTATCTCTGCCACAATACTTTAGGATCGATATTTTCATGTTCTGAAGGCTTCAAGTGCAAGTAAAACCAAGTAAAAATGCATATGCTTTTCCAAACAGCTGTAATTTTCGCTGCATTGCCTATAGGCGTTCTGCGCATGCGCAGTGTGAAACACAGGTCGCTATAACAGGAAGAAGCTCCAGCGTGTCAACTACCAAAGTCGTCTCTGTTTATCGAGCTTGGCATGAATGTATTTGAGAGTAACTGGGGTAAAACCTTAAGCTTCTTCGGTGTTTTCGTCGCAGCGCTCGCCGCTTTTTTTTACTATCTTGAGAATTCAGAGATCGACGAGACTTCCTGACCTGAATAATTTGTCACACTGCGCATGCGTGAAATGCGTTAAAAAATTTGACGTAATTAACGACAAACAACTAATTAACGTCGTTAACGCACTATTTTTGACAGCCCTAGACTTTTTATGTCATGATAATAACTTATGGTGACCTATATCATAATTTCAACTTCTTACTTAATTATTATTTACCAAAGCATTTTTTTTTCTTGTGTGGTGAAAATAGGCCTCCATAGTATGGGCCTGGAATAAACCAAGTTTTTAACGATGTAACTTACATTATTGACATTAAAAATTGTGGAAACCTTCCGAATGTCATGCATTATTCATAGTTATTTATTATTATTTAGGATAAGGTGCAACACTTTTAGCCCATGTTCTATTTTTTCTTTTCTTTTTGACTCTTCAGTTGTATGATATGGCAAACAAGTATCACATCTACCACAGTCTGGCGTTGTTAGGAGCCGCTCGCTGTAGAAAACCTGCTCTGGTAAACAGACCTCTTATCGTTCTAACATTAACATAAACATTTTCAGCTGAAATCTGAGTTTGACAACTACAATGATTACAGATATTGTTAAAATCTAGGCTGGTTTCAGGTAAATCCTGTCACCTAGCCTAAATATCTGAAAGATTCCCAAATTTATCTGAATTAATTTGTTACATTATAACCCTTATGTCTACTATACACCTGTCAAATATATGGCTGTTTGCTGTATTTTATGACGATTGGTCAGAGGCAGTATTCTGTGATGTAATATTGTCTAATTATTCTAAATTGTATAAATTAGCAGTTATCCCTCCCAGGCAAAACCGATTTCTTAATAGCAGTGTTTAATGTCTCTCTTTTTTCTGGCCCTCTCTGGTCTCTCATCTCTCGCATTATTAAATAGTAGATAATTGTATTTTTAGATGTCTATTTAATAATTTATTTGCTAAGTAGCCTTGTAAAAAGCAGGATAATGTGCTGTCAGCCTCTCATCATAAAATAAATCCCTTTAGGGATCCGGGTGATACAAGTCCCCTGCACTTTGTGCATTGTTAAACTGTAATCTGTCTGTGATAATGAATTATAATGGCATTGAGAAAATTTCACTGCAAACCTGTATGCGGTTACATTTTCTGTGCAACAAAAACATAATTTAATTACACTAGGATTCTTTAAAATGGCCTTCAGAAGATAAATATGCTTTCACCACCTGTAATGGTTTAGTTAAGGCATCTTGACCATTTGAAATTGCATATTCTCTTGAGTAGGTACTTCTTTTAAGTAATTACTCCACGACTGCTAAAAAAAATTCTATATGGTATGAATGAATATTTGACTATATATTTATACATTACTATATTCCGTACTATGTTGAGGAATATATGATATATTATAATATATAATATTATATCACCCGCCAGCATCAGTTGAGTCACTTTACTGCCATTCACAAATCCTCTCCCGTGGCCTCGTGGGATAGTAAAGATCAGAGCTGTACTTCAGAATCACTCTATTAAATTTATTACCATGTCTGTATGTATTATCAATCTATCTTGTTTTATCAATTTCTATGTTTAAATTCACACAACACAACAAACCCATTATTCTTTTAATCATTGTCAGGTTGAATAACATACCAAGTGAATGAATAGAGTAGTAAAAGAATGATACACATTATGCTCTATTTTACTCTATGACCTCAGTGGAAACAGAATGTCCGTTGGTTTGGAATTAACTGAATAAAGCACCAAAGTTTAACTAGAGTTTATATTGAGAAATGAATGACTTTGATAAGGAACAAATCAGTTGCAGTCACATAAATGTACACACTTCTTTTTACGTTCAGGCAGGTGCAGTCCTCCTCGCTGGCATGGGTTGCTTTTGCGGTCCTCTCTACCACCAGGCCTTAACCAATGACCCCAGCTTCAGCAAGCTGGCACCAATTGGAGGCTCATTGCTCATCGTTGGCTGGGCTGCGATGGCTCTTTGAACTTTGACCCCATTTGGCTGACCTTGACCCTGTGATTTCAACATTCTCAGAGTTCGTTCCATTTTGCATTTAAACAAGAAAAGAAGAGCTACAGGGTGGATGAAGAAGAGAGGGGTGGAGAATTTCACATCTTATCTAACCCCTTTTCAGTCATGTCTGGAAAGTGGTGATAAGGCTTTGGGATCAAACATAGTTCTTTTTTTTTCCCACACTGTCACAGGCATCTTTATTTTGTCAGCATAAGAAAAAAAAAAAGCTTTTAAGAAGCTTTCCTTTATGGCTTATTATTGAGAGTGAATGAGTCAAACTCTGGGTTTGTTCATGTCTTGAAAGTGTATGTACATGATTTTTCTTTGTTTGAAAAAATAAAGCTGTCTGCGAAGTTGATTGCCAGTTTGACCTTCTGATGTTGGAAGAAAAATCTCTCTGAACGACTCTCCCAGGTCAATGATCTAAATAGCTTTCAGGCTTTTATCCTGTAAGTATGACAGTGCAAAGCATTCCATTATCGGCAAGCAACTTTGAGCACTTTCTAGTGTCCAAACGTATCTTTATTCAAATGAAAAGTGAAATCCAATGAGGTTCTAATTCCAGGGCCTGTGTCTGTCGGCACATAGAAAATTGCTTTATAAATCCTCAGGTCAATTTGCAAGGGCAGCTTCATAAGCCAACTCTATTGAGGCGTGAGGCTTCTATTGACGCTGCAGCACGCCCCAATAAAGTGATCACACCACTCGTAAAACCCTCATTAACTGGGGCTATTAGCAGAGCCGTGCAGATCAGGCCAAGGCAATCAAACCAGTTCAGTACTATCTTCACTATGCTGATGGAAGAATAAGTAAATTCTCAGTGCTTGTAGAAAGAAAGACATTCATACTGGAAGGACTGTTCAATATAAAGGCATTTTTCGGTTATGTATAATTAGGTATGATTTTGGTGTCTGTATGGCACCAAACTGAAGCCTGTATTGAAAAGTTTCTTGTTTCCTCTTCCTCCTCCCTGACATTTCAGTAGCGCTGGGAATTCCACCAGTCGCTCATTACTGAAGTCAGATCAGGGTCTCCTCGTTAAAATCCATAAAGGCGTATCGCTGTCTGCTTCATGAGGCTGTGTTAAGTGTCTCCTCCCTGGCTCTGTCCGGATAGATGCAGCCAGTAAAAATCTATGTTTAAAGCAACCAATACATTGCAGTGGCCCTGCGGTCATTCGGTCGTTAAATTCTCATCGCGCTTGAATGATCTTTCTGTGTTTGAACCAGCATCTAAGGGGCAGCGCTGTGGGCAAGCAACTTTTAGCTTGGTTTTGCTTCAATTGGGCAAGAAGCGGTCAGTGGCAGTATTGTTAATTGGGACTCATGGGAGATTAAGTCTCTCTTTGTCGGTATACATGTGGTTTAACTTCCTCCCCTGAACACCAACTGACATTTTGCATTTACCCTCAATGCAAGTTCTTTTCCCAGTCTGGTTTAGTGCGACCCTGGTTGTCGAAAATGGCATTCTCTGAATGTCTGGGAGGTTAGTATTTTATTTTTTTTTTTTACTTTGAATGAATTGCCCACACACTTGATATTGCTCAAACTATCTCTTTCCCGTCTCTTTTTTTTTTTTTTTTTGAGGTGCCAATCATAGCAACACATCCCAATGAAGATTACTAAAACAATTTCAACATAATGTCAGTCAATTTTCAATCTCTGCACCAAAAAGATCATCATTCTTTGTGATGTGCTGCTTCAAAAGCTGTCACTAAACATTCTTCAATGTTAAAATCTCATTCGAACTCCTGTCCAGCCTTTTTTGGGCCATAAACATGGCCACTGCAGTTTTGTGTGAGAAGCAAGTGGATTGTGTCTGTACAAAAGCTTAATTAAAGAACTGAATACAGAAGAGTTTTGTATTATAAATGAAGATATAATTACATGTGCATTAGAGTACAGGGTTCAGTCGTTAATTAGTAGGTGTAGAGCTTTTGGGGCTGGTGCAGAGAGAATGATATTGCAGAAGTGAAGAATTAAAAGCACTTTGCTGTTTTTGGCCTCCTCCGTTTCTTCTATGGCATCATTTATCTGCACTGTCAGCCTCTCAGATGCTGCTTCAAAGTGGAGGGATTTCAAGGTGACACCACAGCAGAGGGGGTCGGAATGGGATGGGGAGAGCTGGCGAGGGTTTTGAAAATCTTTTGATCACTCTTCACATCCTGGAATAAAGTATTAGAGCCGAGGAGAGGAGGAGTTTAAAGGCTGTCAGGGGAGTACTTGACTGGAGTCCATGATGTCTGTCTTTTAAAAGCTTGTGTCCTCAAAGAGCTGCAGTTCGCAGACTTTTTCAGGTTGCAGACCAGATCACCAAAAGCAAAAGATGCGGACCACCTAAAACGCCAGTTATAGTTTACTCAGTCAAATAATTGCAATCTCATATTGTCTTTATACTTGCATTGTGTTAAAAGCCTTTACCTTTTAACAGAAGTAAAAACAAATCTACATTCAGTTTTCTGAAAAATAATGTTTATGAAAATGTCTTTCCAGGGAGTTTCTCCTCACCTTTATCTTGCTCTCTGAAGATTCCAAGTCATCTCATATTCTCGCCAAGACTGCATTGATCAAAAATACTATAACAGTAATATATACTAATATGTATGATATATATATATATATATATATATATATATATATATATATATATATATACTGTATATACAATTTAAAACAGTTTTCTATCTCAGGCTATTTTAAAATATATTTATGTGATGGAAACATTTAATTTTCAGTCCTCAGTGTCACATGGTTCTTCAGAAATCATTATAATGCTGATTTGATGTGAAAAAATGTTTTGTTTTGTTATCAGTGTTAAAAAAAAATTTGCTGCTTCGTGTGGAAACTTATTTTTTTATTTGATTAATAGAAAGTGCAGAAGAACAAATGTTTGTTACAAATGTAAAGAAAATTGTATAAATACATTTTTCAAATGGGTTAATCTATATATAATTTCAGAATTATGTTTACCTATTAAAAAAATCATATATATATATATATATATATATATATATATATATATATATATATATATATATATATATATATTGCTGCCTTTCAGGAACGGGTGTCCACTTTTTACCAATGATCATTTCTGTCCCGGTTTCAAAATTAAAGTAAATTATTATTTATTAAATTATTATTATTATTAGAATAAAATAAAATAGCAGAACTTAAATATTTAATATAAATACATAAATCAGTGCACATGTACTATTCTGTGTCGCACCTAAAGCTGATGGCCTGGTTCGGTTTGTGTCCCATTAAAAGTACTACTAATCCCAAGATTCTCGGTGGAGCTCCGTGATATATATATATATATATATATATATATATATATATATATATATATATATATATATATATATAATAGGCTATATTACATATTGTAATAGTAATATAATATAATGTTTTGCGCTATCTGTCACGCCCACTGAAAGCTCGCTGAAGTGAACTAACCCTGGAACATTTGAGGTTATCCTCAAGGTTATATCATCGCTGAATCTGGTGAAGTTTAGCTGGTTAGCTCGCTCCACACCTGCTAGTCGGCTCATTTGGGCTGACTGATTATATTATAACACGCATTATAACACGTCATGTACAGTAGAATTCTTGTTTAGACGACATAAGTTATTTCTGAGGTGTTCCTACGTTTATAATAATAACTTGTCAACTAGTTCAGTAGTTTCGCTTGAGAGACATTAGCTGGCTAATTAACTTAGTTGATTAATCTGCCCACTGACCTACATTCCGCCTCCGTCGCTATGAATAACTAACCTGCATTTAACTATTTAGGTGGTATTAAAAATTTAATCTGAGTTTGACTTGGGTAATTAGTAGTAACGTTACAGATTTTTACTTGGGGAACTTTTGACGCTCTAGCGGTTAATAAAGAGAACTGCTTGTATCTTGCGGAAGAGCATTGTAGCCGGAGCTACTTCTCTCTGTTTATGTCTATGAAGAATCACAAAGGTACTGGGTTACTCCGCCGCGGTATCCCCGAAGCAATAAAATAGTCCGAATATAAACACTTATTATAGGTGCACCCTAGAGATTCAGGACAAGCCAAAACACGGCTTGGAAAATGGATTCATGGTGTACTCACTTATTATATAAATTTTTCTACATTTTGAACACAAACAAAGTTACGGACCACAGCTCTGATTGGTTGTTTTTTACCGGGAGCGGATGGCTTTCTGCAAATGGCAATAGGACCACTGGGAGGAGCCAGAGGAGCTTGATTTTTTTCACAAATTATCTGTCTCATATTCTACTGTCAGGACATAATGACAGGTTTAACAAATATGTAAAAAATATATATATTTACAAAAGTTACCTACTGCAGCTTTAATGCTAATGCTATTTTTTTGTTAATGCTGTCCTCCAAACATGCTAATGTTACTGCTGTAGTTGTTTGAGTAAAGTCAGAACAATAAAATTCCATTGTTATACATTTAGTCATGGTCAATTTCATAATGAAGATGAAAGTTGGCACTGTCTTTTCAGAAAAAGGGTAAAAAATTCAGAATTGCCGTGTATCTCTCTCTCTCTCTCTCTCTCTTTCTCTCTCTCTCTCTTATACACACACATATGTCTAAGTAACGGTTAATTTATCTTTATATAGAAAAATATAATATATACAAAATGCTAATATCTACATTATTCGTATTCACATTCAGTAAAAAAGGATGTTAAGAATAAAGAAAGCTCTTCATGGCAATTGTGAATTTTCTAAAACAGATGTGAAAAACCAAATATGCTATTTCTTCTAGTACGTAGAAGTGTTATATTATGGAGTTAGAAATGTGTCTTTATTGCATGCGAGAAAATAAAAGATCTGAGAGAAAAAACAAAGTTTGAGAGAAAAAGTTATCACACTGATAGCAAAAAAACATTTCATGAGGGAAAAAAGAATATTTGAGAGAAAAAGTTTTCATGCCAATAGCAAAAAATAATAATATTTGAGACTAAAAAAAAGTTTTGAGAGAGTATTTTCTCATAGAACATAAAAAAATATACATTTGAAATTTTTAAAATTATTTATGAGAAAAAAAATCTCTCTCAAAATACTTTGAAAAAAACCTCAAATATATATTTTTTGCTATCAGTGTGAAAATATTTTCTCAAAAAAAAAAAAAAGTGTTTTTCTCGAAACGCTTTTCTTTGCTCTTGATGCAATTTCTTGCTCTCGTGTCAGGATTTTGCTTTCACTGTGAGAATTGTGTCATGGGCGGGGGCACGTTCCAATTGGCCAGTCGGGTGAGCATCGTCTTGTCTTGGGAGTTGAACTGAATCATTACACCATTGTTCGGTTCACCTGCATAGATGCCGCCTCTGCCTTATGGCTAGTTTAGTTGAGCACGGACATATGACACTCCAATGTTTGGGTAAGATGATGACACAGCTGGCTGAGCAAGTTCAGTATCACTGAAGATTAAACATTAAAAAATAGCACTCATATTCATGAATGAATGTCTATTATATTATTTGCTTGCTAATCGCTAGTAAAGCTAACCAGCCATCATGCTAGGTAAACTTGCAAACTCACCTGGTTTATACTATGTTTAAATCAAATGCCAAATTAATGTTTTGATTTAGCTAGTTTCTACCTATGCACTTGCTAGCCTCAAAGCACCTGAAGAGTAACTGCTTGTTCATACAACCTCCCGTACAACTTTCAACTAACGTTAGTATGCATGGAAGGTGGCAACCCTACAACTAGCTAACGTTAGACAGTGATTTATAAACCGTTTGAAAGATTTAAAAGAAAAAATAATTACCATGACAGTACAGGCACAAACATATTTGTGGGTTGCTAATGTAAGAGTTAGTTCTAGACCTGCAATTTACCTTGTCAGCTCTAGACCTCGGCTAGATGGTAAAAAATATTTAGAATAAGCCCGTGTAGCTGAGTTTGTGAGCTATACATGCAGTGTAGCTAAACATGTAGTGCAACAACCATACAAAGACTATTTTAAACAAAACTAGGTGGGACACTTTCAAACGGTATATCAATCACTGCTCACTCACTACTCACTAAATAAGGCGTGAAACTATCTAAATCAAAACATTAATTTGGCATTTGATTTAAACATATTATAAACCAGGTGAGTTTGCAAGTTTACCTAGCATGATGGCTGGTTAGCTTTACTAGCGATTAGCAAGCAAATAATATAATAGACATTCATTCATGAATATGAGTGCTATTTTTTAATGTTTAATCTTCAGTGATACTGAACTTGCTCAGCCAGCTGTGTGTCATCATCTTACCCAAACATTGGAGTGTCCATGCTCACTGCTCAACTTAACTAGCCATAAGGCAGAGGCGGCATCTATGCAGGTGAACCGAACAATGATGTAATGATTCAGTTCGACTCCCAAGACAAGACGATGCTCACCCGACTGGCCAATAGGAACGTGGCCCCGCCCATGACACAATTCTCACAGTGAAATCAAAATCCTGACACGAGAGCAAGAAATTGCATCGAGCAAAGAAAAGCATTTCGAGAAAAACACTTTTTTTTTTAGAGAAAATATTTTCACACTGATAGCAAAAAATATATATTTGAGAGTTTTTTTCAAAGTATTTTGAGAGAGATTTTTTTTCTCATAAATAATGTAAAAATTTCAAATGTATATTTTTTTATGTTCTATGAGAAAATACTTTCTCTCAAAACTTTTTTTTAGTCTCAAATATTATTATTTTTTTGCTATTGGCATGAAAACCTTTTCTCTCGAATATTCTTTTTTCTCTCATGAAATGTTTTTTTGCTATCAGTGTGATAACTTTTTCTCTCAAAGTTTTTTTTTTCTCTCAGATCTTTTATTTTCTCGCATGTAATAAAGAACCAAAACTCACTCCATATTATATGTCCATGCCTCTGATTCCGAGCTTGGGTCAAGTGAAGCTGTTTGTCCAGCAGATGTCTCTAGTTCCCCTTTTTTCTCAGTACATCACACCAGATCTCCCCCAACACCCATTTCATACTCTCCCCTGCCACAGTGTAAATACAATAAATGTCATGCTTTTTGCATGACATAAGTGAGGGAGAGACAGATTTGCACAATTGTATTGTTCTCTAAAAACACCACTGAAGCTGCTTCAAATAATCCATTACATGGATTTAATTTTGGGCCTTTGTTTACTGACAAGATTGAATTATATATATATATTTTTATGCCATCCTGCCAGTGTAACTTTTGTTTCTTTTTGTCTGTTACATGACAGTGTCTTGTTCTGAACCCCCACCTCTCCTGTTGCTTAAATTTCCCTTTTTTGTGTCATCTTTAACCCCTTGATGTTCAGTCGAAAGCCTACTTATTATTGTTGCTCGCTCTTTCTATCCCTTGCTCTCTAAAAATATGCAGACACCAATACTCATCACACACCTACTGAGAGTGATGTGTAGAAAGCTTTTCATCTGCAATTCATTTTGAAAATTCTGCCTTATGTATGAATAAAATACATATGATTTAGTTTTGTTGACCCTTGCATATCCATCAGGATTTCGATGTTAATTCATTTCAGAAGTCCTGAATAGATACATACCTTGATTTAAATTGGCAATGATGTTTGCTTCCTTTAGAAATCATCATGATTTCTATTTTCACGCCTCCATGACCTGCAGACATTTACATACCGTTTGCATGCCAGCCTCTAGACTCACTACAATCCTGCAAACCTATTTCTCCCAGAGGAGCTCATTAAATCAGAACAGTGTACAAAATGTAAAAGACAAAAGAGATCATTGTTATTGTAGAACAAAAAACCATTAAGGTTTGTTGTCCTGGAGAGAAGGTCACAGGGTCACTGCAATAAACACCATAAACATTTTTAAATTGTGAAGATGTGTATTGTTCTTTTCTTGTAGTCGTGTTGGTTTTCGCTAACTGTTTTAAAAATGTATTCTTTCATCAGAACAAATAGTAAATGTGTTACATTTTAATTTATTAGGGAACATTTTGTTAAAGGGGTCATATGATGCTATTTTTTATGTATTGGGTGTAATCGAATATGTAAGTGTAACGGAGGCCAGCGAGTATTGCTGTGCAGGTAAAACCTCACTCCCCGATCTCAAGAGATGCACTAACGATTGAAGCTAGTGGCTGTAGCCATTTAGCCTCCTTGTTAGTGCGTACACCTCCCATGCCGGAAACCCGGGTTTGAGCCCCACTCGGAGCATCAGAGGGGAGCCGAGAGAGAGGGGTTACATTGGTGCCGTGACCCGGATGGGAGTGAGGTTTAGGGGGGTGAGTGTAACGGAGGCCAGTGAGTAGTGCTGTGCAGGTAAAACCTCACTCCCCGATCTCAAGAGATGCACTAGCGATTGACGCTAGTGGCTGTAGCCATTTAGCCTCCTTGTTAGTGCGTACACCTCCCATGCCAGAAACCCGGGTTCGAGCCCCACTCGGAGCGTCAGAGAGGACCCGGGAGAGAGGGATTACGTAAGTATGCTTTAATGTAAAAAAAAATAATAATAATAATATATATTTCACATACTGTACATTATTGTAGCTCCTCTGTCCCCAGTCTTTCTTTCTATTTTTATGGAAATGCAATGCCCCATACCCAAATTAAACTTCCCAAGCGTGACGTGTCACAGTGATGCCACCAGCATGAAAGTGCAATGGGCTCATGCTGCTTCAGCTCTCGTTGAGCGTCCAGTGTGAAACCGAACACGTAGTGCATCTATGTTTTCCGTCTTTTTGCCATCAGTTAAAGCGGAGAACAGAGGAAACTTTTTGTAAACACACATCCTTTTCTGCAATTGTGATCGTAAGAACGACAAACAATATGCATTACTCACTTCTCCAAACTTTGCATTTGAACAGTCAATAGCAAGTAACATACTGATTGAGGAACATACGTATGTGAAAGTACTGAAGCATTTTAGGCATGTCTGGATCATCCTTCTCTTTTAGATCCTTTTGTGGGTGACTTTGAGCTTTGTAACATTCCAGATATTATACATGCACAAATGGCTGCATACCGCACTAAAGAAAACGGAAAACATGAAAAATGCATCATATGAACCATTTAAATTAAGGAATTTAAAAAAAGTCAGTCTTAAAGCTCTTCATTTAATCACCCTCATGTCATTCCAAACATGTCCCTTTGTTACAACTGGCATAGAATAAAATGAAAGTCAGTGGAATTCAAGGTTGTTCATCCGTCATACAGTATACATGCATTAATAATAATTTATGTGTGATTAGACAGATTACATTGCATCATTATAACTTTGTGTCTTCTGTTATTTAAATCTGTAATGTTCCAGTTATTTAACTTGGAAACCTCACAAATGTCCTGTAGAGGTGAATGAGTTTAAACTCTTAGGCCTTTGTGTAACTCATGCTTTGACAGCAGTGCATGCTGGGTTCTGATATATGACTAGTACTCATCTATGCTAAAAAGCTTCCCTTTGGCGTCTGTCATGGAGAGTGATGTTTCATATTAAAGGCATTATTATTTTGTTTTTGTTTTCAAGTGGTCAATAATGTTGAACGTATGAAGAAGTGATGAGTGAAATGCACCTGGTGCTGTTGGCTTCTGTCTTACGGACTAATGGACATAACAAATACATTTGTATTAACAAACTGGGATTTAGTAAATTTGTTGCTGCTTGTGATAGAGGAATTTAACAGAATTCAAAAAGCTGGGTTACATCTGAAAATGAGAGCAATGGCTTGAATTGTAATACAGAATTGAGAGACTATTCATTTTTGCATAAGTTATCTGCCATGTTTGTTCCACAGCCTTATATTCTTAAATATTTAAAAGTATGAAATGTGTCTAAATGGCAGGAATTTTCTTTAAATTGAATCTTGCATCATAATCAGTTGCGTGCCATTGGGATGCACATTTGAATGTTTCTACCCTTCTTTTCAAAATGTCATTGAAAGTTGATGGGTACCAGTAACTGTTTATTACCAGTATTTTTGCCAATATCTTTTGTCTTCAACAGAAGAAACTCAAAGAGGTTTTTAACTACATGCCAAACATAATGAATGATGATTTTTCTCCCTTTTTTTGTTTTGTTTACTATCCCTTTAATTTGTTTAGAAGTATGATACCATTGTCCTTTCTTCTCACTCCTTCCCATTCAATTTCTACCCACCCTTCCATTTGTCTTTTAAAAGTCTGGTGATATTACCTCTTTTTATCATGAATATTCTTCATCTTCACAGGCCTGGTGCAGGAGGTAGACCAGCGACTGCCGGTTGCCAATGAATACCTGCTTCTATTAGGTGGGGCCAGGGAAGGTGTCGTTGACCTTAACCCAGAGGACCTACAGTAGGTGATTATGCCAAAGATGTTGACTTTGATTTAGACTTCACTCTTCTGGTGCCTGCTCTTAAACTGCAGGACCGCAATCAGCCCATGACGCTGGACATGCGGCATTCCCCACCTTGCCATTCGTGGCTGAGCCTGTGCCTCTGCGAGCCTGCAGTGTTGACGCGTTGGAGTATCTGCTGTCAAGACGAGAAAATTAGAGACAATAAAAATGTGGAAGATGAGGAGGAAGAAACTGATGCAGTACAAGGCTCAATCCCAACCCTGCAGCCTCCTCAGTCATTAGATGGATGTTACTTCTCTCCGTTGTTGCTTACTGATTGGTTCTGGAGTGTAGTTGGGACGGCAACATGCTGGAGCACCTCACAGACAGTGCTACCCTGCTAGTGGCATGAAAACTTGCACATTTATGTTCCGATCCCGTAGAGCACCTAAGAGCAGCATTGGATCAGGCACAACATGGATGCCAGCTCAAACACAAGGCCGCAGTAGCTGCAAGAAATGGCCATGGGTTATCATCCCCTAGCTATGGATATGGTGCAGGATCATTTTCCGCTGTATTTCACAGTGAATCTTGAGGGCAGTAAAACTGGAAAACCAACTAGGCCAAGGTACATTATGATGAAATCAAATGTAATATTTGTGTCTGTGTATGTGTGGAGAAGTTTGCGATCACAATCTTCTTTTTCTTTAGTCTGTCGGTTACCCCGCTTGCTCTCATTCCCAGGTACTTTTCTTGTTTTCTTTTAACTGGCAAGTTCTACAGTCAAAAAAAACAGAAGCAGAAAGAGAGAAAAGGGCAAGGAATAACTTGCAAATCTAGGCCTTGTCCTTTATGCGTCTGAAGCTGTTTTACAGCCCATAGAAACAATTATTTGGAACAAATGCTGTCCTGATGCATATTTAGTATCTTCTTGGTCCCTGATTGGATTCTAAGCTGCACAAAAATAAGCAGTATATGTTGGTGTTATTCTAAGAGCTTTTCTTTGCCATTCATTGTTGCCTATGTCTGGGTAAAATGGAATATGAAAGATGCTTTGGAATGTGGGATTTTGTGGTGATACAGGTTTGCCAGCACTGTGTGAACTAGAAAGGCAGATCTAGAGCGGGCAACAGAGGTTTAGAGAAAGGATAGAAGGAACATGTAAAGAGACAGAGACATGCATCTCAGTAACTTTTGTGCTAGTGAAAGGGTCCTAAAATATCTCACTCCTGCAGATTTGCATTGGTAGCTGGTGGAGGCAGAGATGGATGGAGAAAGTCAAACACGTCGTCCACTGGATAGATTAAGCTGAACCAATGGTACTCTTGGGACTGTAGACATCTGCTCTCCCTTACTCAATTTTGTTTTCTGTCTGCTTCCTAAATCCTTCTCTCTTCTTTTGCCTCCATCTCTGGCTGTTCTTTACCCATCTCTACCTTTTTGACTATGCTCAAGGATTAAAGTACAATGCTACTTACAGTTCATGTGTGTTCAGCATAAAGCGCCTCAATGGAGTTGGCAGACTATTCGTGTGTGCTGATGACATGGCTGCTGTGCATATACAGAGCAATCAGTTACAGCGTTGCCTTTGAATGATGGTGAAAATGGTGAGAAATAGGCTTTTTCTAGTGGCTTTCTGATTCCAATATGAGATGTGCTACTGAAAATAATTTGTGTAGCATTGCACATGATACAGGTTGGCTACTATTCACAAGGTCTGCTGTATGCCAAGGAAAAGACACCAACGAGCGTTTAAAAGACCGTTTGCTTGGATTAAATGTCGTGAAGCAAAACTGATTTATCTCTATTGTATATTTTGAGGTTTTGACACTGTATATCTTAAAAGGCCTATTTAGTGGGTTTAAAATTGTAAAATGCCTGAATCAATATTTGTAATGCTATTTAAAAAAAAAATTCTGCATATGTTATAAACTCTCATTTAGCACAATGCTAGATATCAAATGAACAGTGGTACTATGCAAGATTTCATAATCATCTATATGAATGAGATATTAGGGCCTGCCCTGCCTGTGATAATTACCAAGAGTGTTTTATACAATGATTTCATTGTGGGTAAAAAATTATGTTCCTGCCTCAGGTCATAATGAAATGTTCTGGAAGCATTTCAGGTGAAATAATTGAAGGAAACCAAAAACACATTAGTTTTCCTTCCCGCCTTTTTAATGATGTGGTTCCAGTCTTTAACTGACGGCATAGTCCCTAAAAAAAAATGAATATGTAAACAACATATTTTACCTCTTGTATTAATCTGGTCATCAAATCAAATTCCCTGAATGGAAATGTAACGTTGCATATTTAAAAGGTACCAGATATTTATATATTTCATATCATTTCTCTATGATAATTCTATCATTGTTTTCCCTCTTGTTTTCTTTTGTGTATTTATGTAGATGATGCTGGTCATAACATGAAATAAAACATTACATCTATGAGGATTTGTACTGTTTATACTTGATATCTAAAAATGTTGGTCATCTCAGATCTCAAAAATGTTATCTATTCACTAAAGACCATGTCATGATAAATGTATTACTCCATTGTATGATGTATAATTTTGTACTAACAAATCTATTATTGTGTGTCTGAGACTCGACACACACTCTGCTGGGCAAACTTATATTTTTTTACTAAAACACGATAGGAGCTTTTAAATATGCCAAACTCCAGTGCATTTGTGCTTCATGATTTGTAATAGTGGGAGAAAACATACAAAATAATATTTAGAATTAAAAAGGAAGGATAATCCTACAAAAAGTCTCATATTGGTTATTTTCAATTCAATATTGGTCCAACAGAGGATGCTGTTTGACTCGAAGTGTTAGCTTGAACTGTAACAGTTCTATGTCATACAGTATCTCTGCTCAGTCTCACATAACATTATTGTATAATTATATGTATAAGAACATGGATATATACACAGTGAAAATAATTGTTTCTTTTATTTTATTTTCCATTTAGACTTGAAAAGAAACTTTTAGGATTTAGAAAAAGTGAAACCCAAGATAAACGGTGATATAAAATGCAGAAGAAAGAAGATTCTGCCCAAATTCTTGATCACTAATCAGAGGTAGTTTGTGGTGTTTACCATGTTAAGTCTGGATAAAAGCTGGGATAACATGGACTTTCAGGATTTACACAAACTTGCGGAGTCCATGCTAGCTTGAGTGCTGCTGTCTTTCAGGCAAAGGGGAGATGTACCAAATACCAAGACATTAAAACTTTCAAATTACTCCACTAATATCATTAATTTGTGATTTCTTTTTTTAATAATATTAAATTAAAGAGGAGCAAATGTGGAAGTGTGTTCACTAATGGACATTTGGAACACACTGTTGTACATACAGTATCATAACATAAATTAATTGTAATAACTAGACTGACCCTAACCATAGTTATCTTGCTTTAACATTTTAAACGAATCACGACATTATTTATCCCCTTTAGAAATGTGGTTTGGTCACGGTTTGCTGTTTTACCGGATTCATTTTGGCATTCCATACCCTCTATATGACAGAATCTCCTCACACTTTCTCATCTCAGTTGACACACACTCCAGCCAACCTGTGATCTCATGTCAAGATGTGCATGTTTGAGGTTGATTGTTTGTGAGATTGACTGAACATTCATTATATAATGACAATTTTTTTTTTATTGCAAATGAATTTGTCTGCTATTACCTGTATATGCTATTGAGTGTTTAAAAATGTAAGGCTGTGCAGTGGATAAAGGGTATTTTGGTTGTGGTTGATGTATGAATGAATGAAATAATCATGTTAAGCAGATGCTGAAGAGCTTCACACACTTCTGAGAAAGATGAAGTTGCAGGCTCATATTTTCCCAAATATTGGACACACGCGCATAGTCTCACTGATACCTCAGCAGTCTGTCCTGTTGGGGAAGTCGTGGCCTAATGGTTAGAGAGTCGGGCTCCCAATCGAAAGGTTGTGAGTTCGAGTCTCGGGCTGGCTGGAATTGTGGGAGGGGGAGTGCATGTACAGTTCTCTCTCCTCCTTAAATACCATGACTTAGGTGCCCTTGAGCAAGGCACTGAACCCCCAACTGCTCCCTGGGCGCCGCAGCATAAATGGCTGCCCACTGCTCCGGGTGTGTGTTCACAGTGTGTGTTTGTGTTCACTGCTCTGTGTGTGTGCACTTCGGATGGGTTAAATGCAGAGCACAAATTCTGAGTATGGGTCACCATACTTGGCTGAATGTCACGTCACTTTCACTTTTCACTTTCATAAAGAGGATTGCGTATCCAAGCACGAGGGGATTTCCTGTCAATCATTCAGCTGTTGTCATGATAGCACAGCTCTTGCTGGACGTTTCTTCAATGGAACCGCCAACTTGACTCATCCCCCTCAAGGTTGAGCAGGGGACAGATGTGAGATTTGATGCTCCAGGGTCACTGAGGGGAGGGACATCTCTCTGTTTTTGTCATCCTGCTAGCGTAATTCATTTCAGTATTCTTGACATGATGTTACTGGAGTGATCCTAATGGAATTAATATAAATGACAGTGATCTCTCTCTCCTCTCCTTCCCTTGATATAGTGTCATTAAACAGAAATTGAAGGCCCAGGGGCCAAATCAGTTCTAATTTTGATGATGACAACAAATAAGAACCTTTTTTTTTTTTTCATGATGAAAACAGTGGTAATGACGATTCTCCAAGGGTACATTTTTGGTGCAGTGGCTTCTTCAATTGGCTGCTTAGGCTTACAATGCTTTTGGGAAAAGAATCCATGGGTTGTTTTGCACTGATGAAAAAAATGTTCCCAACTCAGCCAGAACAGCTCTCAAATCCATAAAAACTACTTTTCCTCAAGCATTCATTTCACAACTATTCATGGCCATTTATGTTCTTCACTCCTTTATGAAACTGAACCCTTTCTTAATATCTTTGTAGTTGGATCTCTGCACTAGCTTGTACCCTTCTGGCCAATTTTGTATTGCAGTACTTTTAATGTTATTATTTCCTTTTGATGAATAGTTTTTGTTTTATTATTCCTCACTTGCAAGTCACTTTGGAGAAAAAGTGTCAGCGAAATGATTAAATGCAAACTGAAATCAGAGTATTTAAAATGCAGGTCTTCAGATTCTTAGTTCTTAGAGAGTTATTATTGTATGATTAGTTGAATATCTTAACAAGAAGCTAAAGTAGAAACTTTGATTGAATTCACAGTATTGGTTATACGGGCAAAATTGCTTTCACTTATTTCATTCAATACATGTACTTTGAAGGTCTTAATTTGTCCATATACGTTTACGCATTTGGCAGACATTTTTTATCCAAAGTGATTTACATTGCATTCAAGCTATACATATTATCAGTTACATGCATACCTTGGGGACCAGACCTTTGAAATAGGTGAAGGAATATCCACATTCACTGCCAAACAGGTAAACTACTTCATTTGTTTGCAACTGCCTTAGGTGCCCTAGAGGTGAAGATGTTGCAGAACCCATACAAACAATTTCAAAACTAGTATTCAGAAACTGGGATAGAAGTACAGAGGTTCTGACATTATGAATATATATATTTGTCTGCTTAAAATTTTTAATTAGCTAAATATTGTTATCTGGGAGCTGATGAAAATGTGCCAATTCATCAAATTCTTTATAAAAGATGTCTCTAGCATTTAATTGACTGTTTCATACAGTGAGTAAGGTTATTTGTGAGCAACATTTGTTTGGTGTCATGCTAAACACCTCTACTCACAAGTAAAAGGCATTGCTTCTTGCAATTATAAAAGTTTACCTGTATCACAGTGCACAAGTTTCTTGCCAACTTCATCCTGAACAATTTTCTTGGACTACACACCTTATAACTCTGCAATGAATTTCCAATCTCTTTTTGCAGTGCAGGTGCATTGTCTAGGCCTGCCTTAGCTGTTTATGCTGACAACAGGCCATTAGCCCTCACTTTGTGTGTGTGTGTGTGTGTGTGTGTGTGTGTGTGTCTAGCTACAGAGTGCCAGCTTTGTTACCTGTTCCAGGTAAAGGGGACTTGGCCAGAACTGAGCCCTGGGCATTCTGAGTAATTAGGCCACTGTGTAACTTTAACTCAGCTCATAGAAATCAAATTGCCTGGCCAGTATTGTTGACGTTTATTTTCCCGTGCTCTACTGATATTTGAATAGTTTTCCCTACATCTGTAACTCCAATTACTGACTATTCTAAGATTAAGGACTTTTTAGTTCCTGTATCCATAGACCTGTTTGAATTGTTTCAAGACCCATACGGAGATTTTGGTGGAGTGAAGTGTAAAAAAAAATGGTTCGTGAGTTATGCAGCTTGTACTGTACGTCTTGAAAATGAAAGAAATGAAATTGTGTAGTTACATAAATAGTTAAAATAAGTCAAATAAATTGTAAAAAAAAAAAAAATTCATACATGTATATATTTGACATTATCTATTAGGGGTGTAACGATACGCGTATTCGTATTGAACCGTTCGGTACGACGCTTTCGGTTCGGTACGCGGTACGCATTATGTATACCGAACGGTTCGTTGGAGTAATTAATTATATTTGAAAAAAAAAAAAAAAAAAGAGAGAGATAGAAATATAATGATATGCGTTCAACAAGGTAGCCCAATAACCCAAACAACGTAACAGGCAACGCCCCTGACACTCCCGAAGAAGAAAAAAACACCATCTTATATGTTTATGTTAGGCTACTCAGCAGGCGCTCGCTCACTCAGTACGCGCTGAAGGCTCGTTGCAAAATAGCCAATGCGTTTAACAGACTAGAAATGAGAAGATCCCCCAATAACCAACAGGTCTGGTGTTTGGGTGCACTTTGGATTCCCTTTAAGCTATAATGGTGATGGCAAGAGAGTGGTGGATAAAAAAACAACGGTATGTCGCATCTGCAACATGACAGGGTACACCAGCGGGAATACAAAAAAAAAAAAAAAAAAAAAAACACCAGCGGGAATATCTGGGATATATGCGTCAGTACTATCTGGGAAAAGACGAAAAAAAGGAGAAACATGCACGCAGCAAACTATCCCTGCAGCATTTAGACACTATAGCTTACAGGGAATCCAACCCAAACACCAGACCTGTTGGTTATTTTAGGATCTTATATTTCTGGTCTGTTAAATGCATTAGACATTTTGCAACGAGCCTTCAGCGCGTGCTGAGTGAGCGAGCGCCTTAGGGGCCGTTCACATATCGCTCCTAAAAACGCGTGGAAAACGCTAAGCACGTCTTTCTCCTCCTTTCCAAAGCGCTCGGGCAGAAGCGCTCATGAGGCGTCTGTCTTTGCTAAGCAACAATGACGTGCTCTCTCCATGAGACGCGGAAATTTCAGCGAAGGATAAATGGATTTGCAGCTCTAAAAATCGCTTGCAGTAGCTCTGCTACTAAATTTATTTCAAAATTGCAATCCATATACAACTACGATCAGCTGTTCCTTCATCTTGGCTGAGCTCTCAACCTTGTTACGGGAAAGGATGAAGCTGATTGGTTGGTTCTTGTCACATGACCCGCGGTGCGCTTGCGGCATTCTGAAAAGTTGAGATGTTTTTACATTTTGCTGTATCTAAAACGTATCGAACCGAACCGAACCGAACCGTGACATCAGTGTATCGTATCGAACCGAACCGTGAATTTTGTGAACCGTTACACCCCTATTATCTATCCATCTATATAGTTTATATAATGTAAAATTACTATTATGTAATTCAAAGTCTGTAATATATTTATAGTTTATAACTTATATAGGGGAAGTCGTGGCCTAATGGTTAGAAATATGGACTTGTAATCCAAAGGCACTGAGCCCCCAACTGCTCCTGGGGCTGCTCTGGGTGTGTTTACGGTGTGTGTGTGTTCACAGTGTGTGTGTGTGTTCACTGCTGTGTGTGTGCACTTTGGGTGGGTTAAATGCAGAGCACGAATTCCGAGTATGGGTCACCGTACTTGACTGTACGTCACGTCACTTCACTTCACTTTTTTATACATATATATATATATATATATATATATATATATATATATATATATAGTTTATATAAAAATTTTGTTTTAATGTAATTTTAATAAAGTTGTCATTTATTATGACTACTCTAGTCTATTTATTACCCACAAGCAATAGAGTCTAAGTGAACTGATTGTCTATATACCCTTGTGCCACTTCGGCACAGGTCAAGTGACACACCTGATATAGAGTATATCTATTTCACATGCTGTTTTGTCATTTATCTTTCATGTTGTTAGATGGAGAGACTTGTGTTTTTCCACCTCCAAAGCAATATTTCTCTCTTTCACTCCCTCAACAACTAATTCCCTCCATCCATCTTTCATCCTTCCACCCAGCCCCCCTTCATCCATTTCTTTTTCCCACTGTCTCTCTCTGTTTTACCCCCCTGCTCTTTTACTGGTCTACATCTATCTCCCTTAGAGATGCACATGTATTAATAGTGAGGATTCAAGGGGAACAGAAGATCGTTCATTGCTTTCTTTTATTCTCTCTTTGTTTACTATAAAAACAAAAAGACTCGACTAAGTTGAGAGGCTTTCTTCCATGAGACTTGAATTTTTGCTATAATCTTGTCTTTTTCCCTTGTAAAACCTTATTTAGCCTTGTCTCACCTCAGTGGTTCTCTGGTTTAGTTTGTTATCATTATTTCACATTTGACATTACATTTTCTGGTAAGTTGGGTCAGCCAAGTCTCTCTCTCTCTCTCTCTCTCTCTCTCTCCCTCTCTCTCTCTCTTTGCCTTTATAAAATTGTAATTTATAAAAACAGAGCCTCTTCTATGTTTGTTCATGATTACAGTCTGAAAAACACATGCCTATCTTGTATTATCCATTTACACCGTGGGCCCTGATTGGTGGTCAGGGGTCATGTGATGGAGATAAGATAAGAAAAGGATGGAAGGCATTAGTAATAAATTAGTGACGTGGACCATTCCTTCCACTGAATGCAATTAAAGTTTATTGATCAAGATGTTGCTCGTCTCTCCCTGTCCTGGGATGTGCTGCTGTAGGTTCTCTCTCTCTCTCTCTCTCTCTCTTTGCTTGCTTTTGGCAGTCTCATATCTTCCCATTGTTTTCCCAGGGGACAAAACGGGACTTATTTGAATTACATTTCCTCTGTTTTTCTTCTGCCTGGCCATTTCCGTTATTATCACTGTCAGGCAGCCCATCTGTAGCCTACTTACTAAGTTCATTTACTCAGTTGCTGGATAAACTCATACCTTGTCTTATCTGTATTTCGACAGCACTGACTGATGCAACTCTCTAGCATTTCCTCCAGGATTTTCCATTATAGTCAGTTTGCGAGTCACCATTAATATGGCTTTGTCATTTAATAGTGCTTGTTTATTCAGGCTATCCATATAATAATTAAATGTGCACTCAGTCAATTTTGTTTGTTATGTAGGTTTGGATTTACATCACCAGTGAAGTGCTGCAGATGCAGCATTGTGGAATAATAGTGCGAAACCGTGAATGGATCATTCACAATTTAGAAATGGCCTGTTTATAGTGAGCCATTAATAATTTACTGAAGGAGTTGAAATGTTTGGAGGGTTACCTAGATAAAGCATTTAATAGGTCACATGATCTCAATTTGTTACCCCCCTATGAAGTGACCTGCTCTATCTATGTGAAGTTTTCATTACTCTGATTGCTGCAGTTTTAATTGTGATTATATAAATATATTTTATATACTTTTATTATTTTTCTTTATTATAGAATTACTAAAATCTATGCTACTGTACAATTACACATTTCCAGGTCAATACGTTTTTTTTTTCTTTAATTCTGAAAAAAGAAAAGCAGTTTCCACAAAAATATTTCAATTTTAACCAATTTCAACACTTTATAATAATAAGAAATGTTTCTTAAGCATCAAATCAGCATACTATAATGATTTCTGAAGGATCGTGTGATACTGAAGACTGGAGAAATGACTCCAGAGTCACAGGAATAAGTTAAATTATATTTAAAAATATATTGAAATAGATACCATTAAAAAAATACTACTAACAATAATATTGCTATTTTTAATGTGTTTTTGATCAAATAAAAGCATCATTGTGAGAGTAAGAGATTTTTCCAAAACTTTTTTGCTGCAGACCCCAACTTTTTCAACATTCGTGTAATTTTATAATTTAATCTAATATTACAAACCAGAATATCAAATTTGGGGGAATTTTTGGCTTGACCCATTAAGCCTCTTAGCAACCATTCAAAGAACCCTAGCGTGGCCTAGCAACAACCCAGTGCACCCTAGCAACCTTATAAAGCAAAGCCTGTCCTGGCAGAACACCTTAGCATAGAGTCATGGGCAAGCGTCTAACATTTTCTTCAGAAAATATACATAGATATGATGGAAAATGCCAGATTTTATTCAACATAACAAATTATGTTATTAAAATAATGAATTGCAATGTTTTATTTAGATATTTGTGTGCACAAAATGAGTTTAACCAAGGCGCTGAGCATCAGAGGACCTTCTCATTTATTTACAGATGTTCAGGTGAGATTTGGGAAGTGGTATGAATGTAAAGTTTGAGGCTCATTAGTTCCTGCTTGCTTGAGTGTGAGTTTAAAACTTCATTATCCTCTTGAGGAGAGGGTGCTGAGACTTGAAGCATCAGCCTCTGCCTTCTGTTGCTCCCATCGCCTGAGTCACACAGATGTACCGCAGAGAATACTCACGAACCACGCACATGCACCATTTGCCTTCTGCTGTCTAGATGAATGCAAGGGAATACTATTCTCACCCTCCTTAAACGCATACATTCGCACCTTTTATTTTTTGTTAAGTTCTGAAAAACACCAGTGAATACTAGGAGAGACACTTAAGTGATTACGGTCTCATCTGGTCTTAAGCTGAAGTTTTAATTTTTGGATCTGAGACTAAAAGACCTTTAATGCAAAACTGCTTGTAGCATATGAGCTGTGGACTGATCTGACTGAGCTGCGGCGCTCATGCTCATGCAGTGTGTTCATTGATAACCTCAATAATTTCTGTTCTCCGGTGTTACTTCAATCTTTTATATTAGATCTCATTTCTTATTGTGGCTTATTTGTCCATTAACATCTAAAGCTGGGCAATATGGTCCAAAAAAATCATATCCCAGTATTTTATGGTTGAATTATGATGTATGCTACTTTTGGATTAAATCTAGGAACATTTCTTATTATTATCAACTTTGAAGAAAGTTGTGCTGCTTAATATTTTTGTGGAAGCATGTTATGCATTTTCTTTATGGAACTTTTAATAAATAGAAAGTTCAGAAAATTGATTTTTTTTTTTTTGTAATAGTAAAACATTTATAAACATCTTACTGTTGCTAATGCATCCTTGCTGAATAAACATACACATAGATACATATATATATATATATATATAATTCTTGGGGTTTCTATAGAATTGTTCCCACCATTCATTTCATCAGCAATGGCCCTGTGAGTGTGTGCATGCTGTATAAATCCTCAAGGGCTGATGACTTTACCTCAACAGTCCAATCTTTTTGAGCACTCGTGCACACTGGTTAATGCCCTGTGAGACCAGGCAAGTCCAGCTGCTCCAGCGGTGGCTAATGGACTAAATGTGATAATGTTACAATCAATACACTTATGTTAATGCTAACCACACTAGCTCCCTACAGGCATCAAATACACTTGCTGTGTTTACAAATAAGAGCTTCATGCTGCATTAGCTGGTAAACCACAGGGCTGCATTTTCCCAACACTCAGTCTGGGATTGTTACAGACCTCAGACTGTGTGGGGTTGCAGTGAAACAGACACTGGTAAATAAGAAGTGTCACAGAAGACATATAGTTCAACAATTTTAATAACATAATGGTATATTAATTTACAACTATGACCCAGATATCTGCTGGTGTGGTGGTCATTGTGGTGTTTATTCATCTGTTTATTCCCATGTATTAGTGCAGAGTAATTATTATGGCTGCCATTATTGCAATGGTTAGCCAGCAGGCTGACAGACCGTTTCAGATTTTTAAAATGCTAAATAGGTCGGTGAGGTTTTCAATATACTCAATTGCAATAAGAGCAATTATGCATGAAGGAGCTGTTTGGCCAACCAGTTTGTTGATCAGCATTTATAACACCTCATCCTACTATATACAGTATAGCTTTTTTTTTTTTTTTTTTTTTTTACTTACTATAATTTATTTGAATTAGTTAAATTAAAGTTTTTGATGGAAAGACATTAGTAGTCCTTAAAATAGTTTTGAAGCTTGCAATTATATTTTTATTTTGGAATGCTTTGTCATTTTTTGTTTTGCAATATGTTTCGGTGATTTCTGAATGGAAGTGTATTTTTTGAAAGTAATAAACTATCCTATGTGTGATGGTGTCAAAATCAAGTAAGGGTCTGGTTCCTCCGGTCTGGTGATGCAGTTTTGTGTTAGAAAGTTTAGTGCAGAGTGGCTGAATGTCTAGCCACAATGTCATGAATAAACCACCAGTCCTGCCTTTTTTACAATTTAGTCGTGGCATTTTTGTCTGCATTACATGGCAAATTCAAATGTCAAACCATATGCAATTAATTGGACAGCAAAAATAAGCCATAACAAACACAGAATTTGACATTCGGACAATTTTGCTCCACATGGACTGGTGAATTTGCCTTTGTCGTGTAATTCTCTTCTACTCAATCCAGGGCACCATGGATTACTGTATATTGAATTTAGTTATTTATGTAAAGTTTTTCTTGAATATTATGTTCTTATTGCATGTGAAATGGGCATAATTGAGAAGTAAACATGGTTTCATAATTTTTTTTAAAGACTGGTTAGCACTTTTGATGCACTTTTTGATAATAGCAAGTCAATTATAAGTCAAGCGTTGAAATCAAGTATTCAATCAAACATGAGCCCACATTGAAAACTGCTCTCAAACAGTGAAATTTGAGATTATTTTTGTAATTGTTGGCATATGTTAACAAATATTTTTAGACACTGATGGAAAAAGAACTACACACATTCTCAGAACAATTTAAAGGCTTTTTTATTGATGTAACATACGTTTCTTTATTTTTTGGACCCCCACTTGCATTGTTTGTGCTTTCACTCTTCCTCTTTTATTCTGTCCTCTCTCTCTTCTCTCTGTGTTTGGTAGTAGAGGAGCATGACTAATTCTGGATCATTGCTGTATTTATTATTGCACTTAGGATAATGGGACTGCATTTCAGAGCCAGAGAAAGAGAGTGAGAGAGATATTACTTATTTTTGTCCAACCCTCCTTCCTATTTTCAATCCCTCTTGTCTGAATGAGTGAGCATGCTCCACCCACCAATCGCATTGCTTTCCCTTCATCCTCACTTCCACCGGAAGAATTGATTGTGCAAAGGAAAAGACATTGAGAAGAAATTAAATGGCACTAAATTTATGTGCATATATACACATGCATACACAATAGATATGCATTATTTTGTGCCACAGTCATGCACAAAAAAAAAAAACACGGCGGTTCATTAGGGCACACAAAACCGCCATACATACTCAAATGCACATGAAAACAAACATGCACACTAAAATTAAAATTTGATTCTTGTCTGTAGAAAATGGATTCTATAATGGGGTGGCCAAACCCTGAGCCATGTTACAGAAGAGAGAGCCATCACCGGCGGACCTGCCATCACTGACATTGAATAGGGGAGAGAGGACAAGGGGAGAGAAAGAACGAAGGAAGGAGAAACGGACAGAGAGATTGGCTTGAGCAGTGATGTGGTAGAGCAACATCTATTGCAATTTAAGGACATTCTCTATATCTAGTAGCGTAATCAAAGCAGAGAGACCGATGCTGTTTTTGTCTATATGTGAGGTATATAAAACATGTTTGTGAAAACAGGACATAAACTTGCACTTTCAATCTATTGACACAGATGAGTGCACAAATATTTTAAGATGTTAACATGTCAGCTAAAAGTAATAGAACACATACATGAATGACAGGCGCAAGTCACAGTCAGAGATCATGCTCATTCAGCATCATAGCAGAGCAGATATTGCAGGCTTAATGCTGGTTTGCAAGAGACTGAAGGAGCGGGTTGAGGGGATGTAGAAGCTGCTGTTTGTTTTATTTCTTGTATTTTGCACGGTACAATGACTCATCTTACCCATTACTACGAAGAGAGTGGTTAGTGGGGGAGCCCTGGGACAGGTCTGTGAAATCAGGGAGCTATAGCTGCTTAAAACAGTAGTGTGTGTGTGTGTGTGTGTGGGCACCAGCAGGAGAGAGAGTGCACCAGTTCTGCCTGTCATCCCCCATTCTGATATACATACATCTCACACTGTATTCAAGGCCGGAGCAAGCACTTCAAACACACACACTCTGACTCTACAGAGCGTAGTCGTACCTCAAATGCCACAGAGGCAGAAACAAGACCCACGCCCTTCCTGGACATGCCATGCTAGTATATCAAAGAGGAAACAGTTACGCACACACATTCACATGCTTTGTAGAGCACTGTGACTAAAATCACTTTAGCACTTATGCGTTCAAAAATCAAGTGTCCATAAATGCCCCTGTAAAGGTGATTAAGGATGTTGTTTTCTGTTGTTCTATCGATCATTATCTGTCTAACTACCTATCTATAATTTGTTCATTCGTTCATTCTGTAAATATGTATTGTAGCATTTGATTTATCTGTCAGTCTATCATTTATAGTCTATATCTGTTTTGTCCTATCGTTATATATTGTTCATTCTTTTTTCTTCTGTTTGTTAAAACTATCATTCTACTGTCAGGGGAAGTCATGGCCTAGTGATTAGAGTGAGGTGAGGTGACCGACTGAGGTGCACTTGAGCAAGGCACCGAACCCAACCCAACTGCTCCTCGGGCGCCGCAGCATAAGTGTGTGTTCACGGTGTGTGTGTGCACTTTGGATGGGTTAAATGCAAAGCACGAATTCTGAGTGTGGGTCACCACTTGGCTGTATGTCACGTCACTTTCACATTCGTTCTATTAGTATGTCATCTGTCTATTATGTCATCATGTCTGTCTATCGTTTGTTTGTTCATTATTTTTATTGTTTGTTCTATCATTTTTTCATTCTTTCTATTGTTCTATCTTTCTGTTTGTCTATGTAGAGTCTATTTGTCTGTCTTTCTATCTGTCTTGTATCAGTCGTTCTGTAGTTCTGTCTGTCATTTGCTTGTTCATTTGATTCACCTGTCATTCTGTCATTCTGTCATTTGTTCCATCTATTGTTTGTCCGAACCAATTAAAGTTCAATTGTAAGAGATCTGTAAGTGATGTAATGATTATATATGCGAAATTGAAATGTACAGTTCGCCATGCACAGTGTGGTGCATTTGTGCCAGGGTTAATATAAAATACATATTTGGGGCATCTGTTTGCCAGTTCTTTTGATGACCTTGCCTCACATTTAACAAAAACCCACCAATTCGCTATCTCAACAAATTAGAATATGGTGACATGCCAAACAGCTAATCAACTCAAAACACCTGCAAAGGTTTCCTGAGCCTTCAAAATGGTCTTTCAGTTTGGTTCACTAGGCTACACAATCACTGGGAAGACTGCTGATCTGACAGTTGTCCAGAAGACAATCATTGACACCCTTCTCAGGGAGGGTAAGCCACAAACATTCATTGCCAAAGAAGCTGGCTGTTCACAGAGTGCTGTATCCAAGCATGTTAACAGAAAGTTGAGTCGAAGAAAAAAAGTGTGGAAGACATGTCAAGCAATTTGCTGAACTACAGACAACGTCAGAGGCGTCTTACCTGCGCTAAGGAGAAGAAGAACTGGACTGTTGCCCAGTGGACCAAAGTCCTCTTTTTAGATAAGAGCAAGTTTTGTGTTTCATTTGGAAAAAAAAGGTCCTAGAATCTGGAGGAAGGGTGGAGAAGCTCATAGTCCAAGTGTTAAGTTTCTACAGTCTATGATGATCTGGGGTGCAATGTCATCTGCTGGTGTTGGTCCAAATTTTGGAGAACTTCATGCTTCCTTCTGCTGACCAGCTTTTTGAAGATGCTGATTTCATTTTCCAGCAGGATTTGGCACCTGCCCACACTGCCAAAAGCACCAAAAGTTGGTTAAATGACCATGGTGTTGGTGTGCTTGACTGGCCAGCAAACTCACCAGACCTGAACCCCATAGAGAATATATCTGGTATTTTCAAGAGGCAAATGAGAAACAAGAGGCAAAAAAGGCAGATGAGCTGAAGGCCACTGTCAAAGAAACCTGGGCTTCCAGATCACCTCAGCAGTGCCTCAAACTGATCACCTCCATGCCACACCAAATTGAGGCAGTAATTACAGCAAAAGGAGCCCCTACCAAGTATTGAATACATGTACAGTAAATGAACATACTTTCCAGAAGGCCAACAATAAAAAAATGTAATTAGTCTTAGAAAGTATTCGAATTTTTTGAGATGGTGAATTGGTGTGTTTTTTGTTAAATGTGAGCCTTCAGTCTGTGTGCATTATATTTATTTAATTCATTAGTTTCACAATTTGAGTTGAATTACTGAAAGAAATGAACTTTTTCTTTCACAAATTTAGATTTATTGAGATGCACCTGTATATAGCAATAGACATGTATATTGTTCTGCTGTGTACTGTATATTCTTCTTTTTCTGTGTCCAGGTAGTTTGACCTCGTTGCAAAGCTAGTTGAACTGATGAAGATTTAATACAGCTGTGTGTGTGTGTGTGTTTGAGTGTCAATTAGGGTGTGGGGGTGGCAGATGTCAAAATCATAACTGCTGGGATGGCAGTGGGGTGACCTTGAGAAGTGGTGTGTATAAGTTGGTCAGGTTTTCCCTACATTGTGAGGACAAAATATCTTCAACAAAGATATTACAACCTCAAGTCAAATCAAGAAAAATAATAAGAAAAATAAACATGTGTGATATTGATTCATCTGAAAAGAAAGTGCCTTGTAAGCTCTTGTCATCTGTCTTTTTTGTATGTGTAAAAAAAAAAAAAAAAACTGAGTGTGATATACTGTACACATATGAATCACCTTTGGAGAAACCTAGACAGAGAGTAGGAGAGTCTCTGTAAAGGTCAGTTGAACACTATACTCTATATAAATCACTTCAGAACACACACACTTACACTCAAACAAAGCAAACAAGATATATCACTTGAAACCAGTACAGAATTACTACTGTTTTCATTTGCAGTATCTTTGCATTCTTAAAATATTCTCCTGCATGCTCGCTGTACATGAGTGTTTGATCATTTTTATTAGTTCTAACCTAAGAGAAGTGTGTGTGGGGGGAAGGGGAGTTACCCCTGAATTTTATCGTTAGTGGAAAATAATGAGAATCATTCTTCACTATCAAGGCTTCCATTTCTCCCCTACACAACACACACATACTCCCCAGTGGCCAGATGCTTGCAATTTCAACTCTGTCGACTTATTTACATCTCTGCAATCAGTTATATCGATATTCATATAATCAAATCAGCACAAAATAGCCACCTACACTTGCTTGTGTGTGTGTGTTAAACAACATAATTATGCAATATCAAAATAAAGAGCTTAGTGGATATAAAAACATATTTGTTAGCAAGCATTGCATTTTTAAGGAAGTATGTTTGTCTGTGTGTAGTCTCAGCTCCACACTGCATGGCCATGGACCATTTACTAATGGTCTGATGCATATTGCATTCAAAAGCTTTCCCAAAGGCGTATTCAATTCTTATTGGCTGTCTTTATGCAATTTCCATGAGTCAGGGTGCAAAGGTTTGATCGATCTGCTGTGATACAAAGTCCTGGTTATAAGCTCCCAGGCTGCTACAGTGAGCATTCATATTAATCACTAGAGTATCCAGTTTTTTAGTTTGATGCTGTGCAGTTGTTAGGGTGTTCTAATTGTGTTCCTTAAGTAAAATTTATATATGTTTCCTCCATAGAAATGGCATATACTTCCTTTGAAGCCATTAGTTAGCATATGACACACTATAAAAACTACTGTTTATACAATATGATATATATATATATATATACACACACACACACAAACTCGATTCCAAAAAAGTTTGGATACTGTAAAAAAAGAAATATAATATTTTACAAATCTCATAAACTGATATTTTATTCACAATGGAATATAGATAACATATCAAATGTTGAAAGTGAGACATTTTGAAATGTCATGTCAAATATTGGCTCATTTTGGATTTCATGAGAGTTACACATTCCAAAAAAGTTGGGACAGGTAGCAATAAGAGGCTGGAAAAGTTAAATGTTCATATAATGAACAGCTGGAGGACCAATTTGCAACTTATTGGGTCAATTGGCAACATGTTTGGTTGTAAAAAGAGCCTCTCAGAGTGGCAGTGTCTCTCAGAAGTCAAGATGGGCAGAGGATCACCAATTCCCCTAATTCTGCAGTGAAAAATAATAGAGCAATATCAGAAAGGAGTTTCTCAGAGAAAAATAACAAAGAGTTATCATTTGATGAAGTTATCATAATCTACCGTGCATAATATCATCCAAAGATTCAGAGAATCTGGAACAATCTCTGTGCGTAAGGGTCAAGGCCGGAAAACCTTACTGGATACCCATGAACTTTGGGCCCTTAGACAGCATTGCATCACATACAGGAATGCGACTGTAATGGGAATCGCAACATGGGATCAGGAATTCTTCCAGAAAACATTGTAGGTAAACATAATCCACCATGCCATTCGCCGTTGCCGGCTAAAACTCTATAGGAAGCCATTTCTAAACAGGATCCAGAAGTGCAGGCATCTTCTCTGTACCAAGGCTCATTTAAAATGGACCGTGGCAAAGTGGAAAACTGTTCTGTGGTCAGACGAATCAGAATTTGAAGTTCTTTTTGGAAAACTGGGACACCATGTCATCCAGACTAAAGAGAACAAGGACAACCCAAGTTGTTATCAACACTCAGTTAAGAAGATGACAACAGGGATTGGATGATTAAAGATAAAAGTCTGACCTTACTGATCAGCACCCATCAGTCTAAGATGTACCTATTGCTTTTTACTTGAAAGCCAACATGCTCTGATGCTCTGATGCACTGATGTATTGATGTAAACTCAAGTATTACACCTGACAACACAACCTTTTTTCAAACCTTCTCACAAATCGGATCCACTTAACTCCTCTCAGCATCATCTCATGTCATCATTATTTTAGTCACATATGTCACATCTTAACGTGACATGTGACAGGGACAGTAGTTGAGTTTAAATTACTATTTTGTTTTAAGTACTGTAAAGGATCACCACTTTCATTTTCAGGTTTCAGGTATATGTCTATATAGGTTTTCAGGTTTCAAAGCATTATTGTTATTATTATTATTATGCAAATTCTAATAAAGTTGTTCAACCAACAAATTTCACTGGAACATAATTTGTTGCAAGAACAATTTTATTGTTCATTATTCATTTCTGCCCAGTTTTCCGTTATCAAGACAATTTAATTTAGTTAGTACAAATTATTTAGAAAAATAAAATAATAAAAGCTGAAACTTGTTTAAATTACTCACAATACTGATCCACATTATTATGTCAATAGAACTCATCGAAAAATTTTGTAATAATGTAGTAATAGGCGCCCTGAATTTCCTTTAAGAGTGTTCAAAACAAAATTACATTATTAGATGTAGATGTAAAATAATTTGTGTGTTTGCAGAATAAACTGAGCATAATTCTCTATTGTAACAGAACCATGGTCACACATCTCTCTCAATTCAGTCTTTTGAAGGATCCGGTTTGATATTTATTCATTCTGCATGCATTCAACATTGTATATTGGCTTGATTCTCTCACCTTTAATATTTTGTTGGGCCTGCCTTAGGAGAGTATTTGAGACTCTGTTGAAACTTTGCTTTCCGAGTGATTGCAGCAGTTGGCCGTTAAATGGTTTCTGATGTTTGCTGAAGTGGTCATTGACAGTGAACATGAGTGTGCATAATAAGCATGTTGGCTATCTCTGTCAAAGCTTGTCAAGTCACACCATCTGTCTTGTCTCAGCCATGAGTAAACACACAATTTTTACTAGCTTGCATAACAAACAGCTGCTGATTATATGTGGGTGTATTTCAAATAGTTCCATATGATACTTTTGTACCATGGACTGTATTGTAATTCTCAGGTCAATCAGATTCTTATGAACTTTGGAGTCTTTTGGAATGATTCACTCAAAGAACCGTCTCGGTGTGGTGTAGTGACAAAACCTGAGGAATTTGATACATTAATATATAACATACTGAAGAACAAAAGTATTTTTTTAAATTAGATACTTTTGATCATTTTTAATTGAACTTGTTTATTAATACATAATGTAACAGACTGCAAAGGCAACAGTGGTGAGAAATGTAACACAATGCTACACATAAGGTAGTTTTTCACCAGTACAATAACTCCGCTGTTTATTATTAGTGAAATAAATCACAGAAATGCATACTTCCGTGACTGACAGAAAACAAGCTTCTGAGTCTGTTTTTGGTGCTAGGCCGCTGCCGGTTCGATTGAGTGGAAAAAGGATAAAAGAGAGAGAGACTCAGATGAGGTCTGGGAAAGAGACGCTGGCCTGGCACCATATCTGTGAACAACTCTCAGTGGGACCAGGCGATCTGTCTTCATTGAAGTCTGTACCAAAGGTAAATCCTTCTTAAAAAATAAAAACTTGGCAAGATGCCTCTATTTCTTCCCGTCTCTATGCTTTTGCCTCACTTTTTGGAGCATAAGCAACTAATCTCGATCTATTTCAATGTGATATGACAACAGAGCTATTGTCGCTTTGAAGCCATCTGATTGGCTGAGCAGCTATGTCTCATTCAGCACATCTCCATGTCCAGGGTCTCTTAATTGCTTTAGGGGTTTATACCCCTCTAAAACTTTCCCTCAATTCGTTTCTGATCTGTTTTCTGTTTCCCTCCATGTTCCCATTCTCTACTCCTTCCTTTTATCTACATCTATCCTATTCTCATCCCCTCACTCATCTCCCTCTCAATCTCTCCAGCTTTTCCCTTCTCACTTCATGAAGCATGATGATGAAGCTAATAATATATTTTCCCCTTATTCTAAACTGTCAAAATCAAATCAAATTGACTTGTCATCATTTGCTCACCTTAATGTCTTTCCAAACATGTATGTCTTTATTTTTCCTGAAGAACTCAAAAGAAGTTATTTTGAAGAACCGTACAGAATATTGGAATATATATTAAAACTGATATTTTGAAGATGTCAGGATCCTGCCCTGACAGCCCTGTCCATCTTGTCTCTGTTCCATGTTTCCTTGTTTGTTTTGTGTCTAAGCACATGGTTCTGTCTTTGTACGTGTCTGCCACGTGCTCCCCTTGTCCCACCTCCTTGTTACCCCTGGTCACGTCCCCTTGTTTAGCCCTTGTCTGCTTGATTGTTTTCACCTGATCCTCATGTGTACTGTCCTATATATTGGGGTTTCTTTCCTTGTGTCTCTGCTGGTTCGTTTTTGGTGTTTACCGGTTTCTTGGGCCAGAATTGATCCTGCTTAAGTTGTTTTTGATCTCTTGTCTAGTTAATCAATATCCTTGGTTACTTTTTGGCTTTTAGTTATTTTTTGATTGTGCACATCCTAATCTAGTTTTAGTTTTATCTTTTGATTCAGGGTTTCATTTACTCCGTTTGAGAGTGCAGCTCCTTTTTGGATCTTGGCTTTTAGTTTTTAAACTCTTATTTTTTTGGATAGTTTTGTTTATTTTGCCTTTTCGTTCCCTCTTTGTTTTCAATCATCTGTCATTTTGAGTCTAGTCTTGTTTTAGTGTATTGTCCTGTCTTGCCCCCATTCAGATTTCCTGGCCACTGAACCCCACTGCCTGGAAGCGGCTCACCTCTCTGACGTGTCAAGTCTCTCGTCTTGTGAGTCTCTACCTGGTGACTAGATTGGTGACATTTGAGTTTCGCTTGAAGCTACGGGTTTCCTGTGTCTACCTGGCCCTTCCTCTGGAGCTGCCTACTCAGTGCTTGGGCCCATGGTCATCTTGGACTGTCTCAGTGGTCATCCCTCCTGCCCGCATTGTCTGCCCTGCCCATCTGTTTGAACTTTCACTGCTAATTCCCCCAGCTGTTCAGGTCTACGTTTTGTTAATAAAATACCCTTGTCTGCTCATTCTGCATTTGGGTCCCATTTCTTGCAGAACCCTGACAGAATAATCTTACAATGCAACCATACAGTTTCCGTCCGTACAATGAAAGCCAGTGGAATCCAAAATAACATTGGACATCACTGAGTAAATTGTGACAGTTATCTGTGTGTAAGAAATATCCCTTTAAGATATTTAGCATGTTTGTAATCCATTTTCCTTGTGGACTGTTTGCTGCTTTCCACACTGTAGGTGATTTCAGGTTTTACTATCCAAGCGAGGACATTTGGTCCCCACAATGTCGGCAGAACCTAAGCCACACATGCCCACACAGCTGAGCTGGCTGCTTTTTTTAGGCAATAACAAGACGTGATTTGCTCCTCAGTGGACTGGAAGAGGCAATTACATTATCGGACCTTAGATGGATTTTAGAAATCGCCTGAATAACACTTCTGCTAAGCCTTTAATCCAAATCGTGATAATGGGATGGTTGACTCCCTCAGCATGTACTTTTATGAGACTTGACCTTTCTGTTACAGTGTTGGACTGTAAGAAACCTCTGGTCAGCCATGACTGAAACCGCATACACGCACACAGATAGACAAATTAGCTTGTTCAATTGAACTATAGTAATCCTTGGGTCACCATGTTCTCCATTTCTATTGAATTATTCATCTCTCCTAGCTCTCTCTCCATCATGTCTGTCTTTTTCCATGTAATCTATTTATGTCTGCACTCCTCATCATGATCCTTTCATCTCATGGTTAGAGAATGTTTCTATAACAGCAGTCCTTTTTAATCATACAAAAAATAGCTTCTGCCTGTTAATCCTCTGACCAAATGAAGCATTTATGTAACACTCTCAAACACTTCAATTAAAAATAAAGAAATAAATAAAAATTTTAAACGGCTCTTATTGAGGCTGGAAATTTGGCAAGGGGATGAAAAACCCTCAAAGCGAGTAAGTGAGAGAAAAACAATCCCTCTTTCTCCCATGTCCCTCATTCGCATTGCAGTGTCTAGCAGAAGGAGAAATTTTATAAGCGCTTTGAACTACTGGGAAAAAACTAGTCAAAACTAATTCTCAGACCAACTGTGGTTCTCTCCATTATAGTGGCACAAATCATGTACACAAACAGATGAGCGAGAAAACCCCATCTGAACCTCACTCTTTGTTCACACATACACACACGCACACACACACACACACACACGTTTGTTTTGTGAAAAGTGGGGACATCCCATAGGTGTAATGGGTTTTATAGTGTACAAACTGTATATTCTATCGCCCTACACCAACCCTACACCTAACCCTAACCCTCACAGGAAACTTTGTGCATTTTTACTTTCTCAAAAAAAAAAAAAAAAAAAATCATTCTGTATGGGTTATACATGGGTTATGTCCTCATAAGTCATCCTCTCCTTGTAATACCTGTGTTATACCAATGTCATTATACAAAGTTATGTCCTGATATGTCACAAAAACGAGAGCACACAAACACATATGCTGTTTGGCTACACTAAAACCACACACACACACACACACACACATGTATACATACAAACACACATACATACATACATACACTGTAGCTTAGTAGTTTGATTATACATATTTTGGGAATAATACAAAACTTCAGGTTGGGCAAATTTTTATTATTATTATTAATATTTAGTTTGGTCAAGTTGCATTTATTTGATGAAAAATACAATAAAATCATTAATGTTGGGAAATTGGATTACAATTTTAAAAAAAAATATTTCTGTTGCATTCAAGAACATTTCTTGTTATTAATACGGATTAACATGGTTTTGCTGCTTTTATTTTTGTGGAAATCATGATAAAATCTGTTTTTCAGAATTATTTGATGAATGGAAATAAATGGCATTTATTAGAAATGGAAAATATTTTGTAACATTATATTATAATTGTTTTATTTTAATTTTTTACTTTAATGCATCTAAGCTGAATAAAAGTATTAATTTCTTTAAAATTCCTTATGAATTACATTTTTTAAATTTATTTTAAATATTATTTTTCAATATCAGATTGAATATATTAAAGTCTGTATGAATAGCATTTTGTATGCATTTTTAAATACTTTGATAAATCAGGACAAAAAAAGTTCATATATTTGTAAAAGTTTTTGGGTCCAAACATTTGTCTTTGTACAGTTTGTGCAACAAGCACATTCTCAACACTCTTACTGTGTGAAGATATTGTGGTAAAGTAAATTATGGAGAGTGTTAGAAAACACTTGCACTTTTTTTTAAATCTATAACTGAACATGTATAACTGTAATCTATAACTGAGCATCCTCCCATCTTTAATCACCCATATATTTTCTCTGAGGTCTGTTTAGCCCTCACACTTAAATCAGTGTTCTTTTGATTGACAGCTCAACAGATGGGTCCTGTATTATCTCATTAAGTAGATACTGAAACAGCTGGAGTCATCTCTGTAAAACACACAAACACACATGCAGCTGGACACTGGGAGAGGATGGCGCTCCATGATCCACTTATGATCCCCCTGCCATTTGTCATCAGGCTGCAAAGGCGGACGTTTCTCCTCTTTCCACCCCACGGGTGAGTGCCGGATTGAGCGATGTACTGCTCACAGAGCTGTAATACATTGCACAATGACTCTCATCAGTTCATTTACTGGATGAACAGAAATTGAGATGTTATATTATGTTGCTGCACTGCTATCTGCCAGCTAATAACTAGCCTCAGGCTAGACAGACTGGACACAAAAAAATAGTAATTACACACTTGCTCATGTCTCTGCTAAATTCACTTATATATATATATATATATATATATATATATATATATATATATATATATATATATATATATATATATATATATATATATTTATTTTTTTTTTTATTATAATTTTTTTTTTTGTGTGTGTGTGTGTACATTGAGTCAATTTTGCGACATGTAGCTTTGGGAAGTTGTGGCCTAGCAGTTAAAGAGTTTGACTCCTAACCCTAAGATTGTGGGTTCAAGTCTCAGGCTGGCAATACCACAACTGAGGTGCCCTTGAGCAAGGCACTGAACCCCAAACTGCTTCCCAGGGGCTGCAGCATAAATGGCTGCCCGCTGCTCCGGGTGTGTGTTCATGGTGTGTGTGCATTCACTGCTGTGTGTGCTTTGGATGGCTTAAATGCATAGCATGAATTCTGATTATGGGTGACCATACTTAGCTGTAGATCACGTCACTTTGTCACTTTTGATACATGTGGCGCATGTGTGTTGAGACTATTGGCTAGTTATACCAATATTTAAAGTAGTTCAACGGTCACCAAACTCGGAACGGTGTCCTGCTAAGTTTAGCTCCAAACCTACTTAAACACACCTGAACCAGCTAATCAAGGTCTTACTACGAATATTAGAAACTTCCAGGCAGGTGTGTTGAAGTTGGAGCCAAACACTGCAGGACACCTCCACGATCGAGTTTGGAGACCCCTGATGTAGTTGTTTTTATTGGTTTTGGGGATTTGATTCTACCACTTACAGTAGGGGCAGTGATGAAGAAATCACTCAACCTGGACAAAAGTGTGGCATAGTGGACTGATGATTGCTCATTTGAGTCTCGTAAGGAACACAGCATGAACTATTGCCACTGTGCCCTTGACCAAAGCACTTAACCCCAGGTCTTCCACAGAAATTGTTCCTGTAAGTGTCCTGTAAGAGTCTTTGGATATAGTGAAAACATCAGCTAAAACAGGGGGTTTAAACTTAAATATTTATAGAATAATTGTTTATATTACAAATTTAAAAAATATTATTAAATAATTGCAATAATCTCATAAGTATTTATGAAAGAGAATACAAATGAAACATAAATATGATCAAATTTAATAAATGTGCTACATTTAGTTTGTAACCCTGTAAAGGGTGAAATAATAGTCATTTTTAATGGAATAGTTATTGAATATTTAGACAAAATATAAAAAGAAAATATATACATAAACCATGTAGTTTGAATGTTTTTGTTCTATTATACATTATTTTATACTTTTTAAGGCTCATATAGTGTGATATGGGAGATTATGGAGATCACATTCAAGGAGGATAAAAAAACAACCCAGTTTTATTTTAACTGAGCAGAATAATAATAATAATAATAATATTTGCCTTAAATCCATATAAATATCAGTTGTCACTCTATATGTCCCAATAGTATTTTAATTATTAGTTAATATCAGAGCCCTCTAGTTTTACATTGTATTGCAAAACATATAACGCAATGCAATACAATGATGGTTGAGATATGTAAATAAACATTCCTCAGAAACCTGGGGCCTGTACCATGATGGTAGCTGAACAAATTCAGAGTTACAGGATTAGTTTTGAGTTGACAAAACCAAACCTCTCCAATCCTGTTTGTTGGTACCATGATGCTGTTCATCAACTTTCTTTGTCAATTCAGGCTTTGATCCTGAGTTTGTGGAGCGCGTGCACATGAATGTGTGACATCACTGGCGAACAGCCAATCACGAGCCTTGCAATACAAAGCAAGTTTAATTTACTTCTCGTGAGAGACCCAGCGAGATTCAAAACAAAAGGTTAAAGGTTTTGCTAAAGGTTAAGAGATTGAAGAATATGACAAATTTAAATGTCATATGAAAAATGAAGGAGGACTAAAAAAATAAATGATCTTGCTCCATCAGTGTAGTCACAAGTGGAACTTGTTAACTTAGTTTATACATTTGAAAAAATATAGTGATAGAGACTTGAACATGTAAGGTCAGATTTGTAATTTTTAAAATAGTGCAATCTTTTGATACTACAGCTTATTTACATTACATTATATGTATACATTAATATTTATTTAAAATAATTTATAATAACTGTTAAACTAAAATTGCTTGTGTGTAAGAGATAAATAATAATATGAATCACAATAATTATATAAATTCAATTCAATTCAATTTTTCAACTGAATTGAATTGAATATAAATTATAAAATGACTCAGTTATTATCATTAAAGCCAGACTTCTATTTTTTTTTTTTTTAGCATTAGTGACCTTTAATTTGGAGCAAGATAAACTGGAGTGACTTTGTGTCAGACATGTGTCACTTCTCTCACATCTGATTGATTCACCTTCAGTCTGAGATCTTGAATCCAGAACACAACCTGCCCTGGAGCAGGTTAGCCGTGCAGCGTAAGATACCATGGCAACGAACACCGATTAAAGCTGAGCTGCTTTCATAGTACCTAAAACCCAGGGTTGGCGGAAACTAAACTGAAACATAGCTGGCTAGCCACCTAATCCAGCTTCATGGTACAGGCCCCTGGTGTATGATATCTGAAACTCACATTCATTAATTTTCTAAAAATGATAATCAAGTAAGCCTAAGTTGATTCAGACCAGTTTTACTGGCTAAAAAGGTATAAACAATCAATCCAACATCAGAAGACATGTAGATTGTGTACTACTGGATTTTAGGCAAAGTTTTGATCATGTTCAAAATTTAAAGACCTTCGAAATTTGCGTATCAAATGTAATACAGTATCTCCCCTCTACACTTCCCAATTCCTTCAATTTCTCCCTTGATTTCCCACCGTCTTGCTTTAAAGCCCAAATATAAAAACTCGCTAATTACCTCCTATTTAGAAGCTGTAACTCTTTAGGTGAATAATAGATCTTTTAGAAGTAATCTGGCTGGCGTGCTTGGCTTGATGAAATATTTTAATGTAGATGAGGCCATTTACTGGTGTTAAAACAATTTCCAGCAGGGACCAGCAGCCAGTGAAGCAATCTGAGCAAATCTTAGCAGGCAGATAGCTGAAAGCAAAAGGATGCAACCACGTGGCAGTGAGCCCCGCAACTTCCCCTAGTTAGTCACTGCTGTACTGACATGCATGGCATGCGTCCTGAATAGACACACTAGAGATCCGCTAGCACACACAAACACACATGCAAATTCATGTCTAGAAACACACTCATGGACATTCACATCTCATCCCATCCCTCAACACAAACATATGAACATGAAGCACCTCCAGCATGCCTGAAGCACTTTAAGACCACGTTCCCGTGGAGTGCTGAAGTTGCTCTCTCTGCTTCTGTGTGTGTGCTGATACCTCAGTGAAGAACTGAACGGAACTGAGAACTAGCACATCCTTGTGAATCTTTAATGCAGTTTTCATCTTTGTTCAGCAGATTCAGTGTTTTGTAATGTGAAACAATGAGAGGGAAACAGAAGCCTCTGTACTGGCTGAGATAACTTTACAAAATAAAAGCCACTACTAGACATGTTCCCTCAAGTGTAATTTAATATGTGAAACAGAAGGCGGCTTAGAAAACAGATACTACAGTAGTATTGTTGTGTATGTGCTGAAGCTCTCATATAAACTCTTGTTAAAATGACTGTTCTATTGTGCTCATTTTGTCATGTTTTTCAACTTTGGTCTGGTGTGACAGTTTCTTGGAGATGCTGTATATTGAGAAAAGGGACATGTATCTACATTGGGAAGCTACATTATAAGTATAAATATGTAAAGCTTCAATTTCAATTTATAGTAGTTGTATAAACACATTCATTTACCGGAATCATCTGAATGAACCAGTTCACTAAAATAACAAAAATAAAGGAACGTTTTGCAGACATTATAAGAATTAAACTATAAAATAAAGTTTTAGGAAAAAACTTAGCATGATTGATGTATAAATGTGTTTGTGCTAACATTTGTAAAGATCAGATAACTGTGTGCAATCAGATGAACAAAAACAACTGTTCATAAATTTGAGAGAACCTTGCCAGAAGCTGCTGCTGAGCAATCACTAACTCACCAAGGGCTCGTTCCTCCTGCAGAACAATCAGAGCAGAGTTCCCACTGAGTTCTACCATTATCTCTAATTTGCTGTGTCTCCTCCTTATACCGGAAGGATTGTGACTAGATTAAGGGAACCAGTTGTGTTGTGATTTAGACGAACATGCATCTTTCAGATGTTCATTAAGAACTGCATATATGCAATTTGTGACTTCAATATTTATACTACCATTTATTTTATTGTTTTTTAAAGAAGTCTATTAATGGCAGTTTTTTTTTTTTTTTTTTTTTTGGAGAAGAAGAAAAATAGTACAAATGTAATCATTTTGAATTATTACCATTTAAAATAACTGTTTTCTATTGGGATATATTTTAAAATGTAATAAATTCCTGCGATGGTAAAGCTGAATTTTCAGCAGGCGTTACTCCAGTCTTCAGCATCACATGATCACGTCATTCATTGAGAATAAACTGCAGACTTCATCGGCTCAGCACTTTCTCCCTCCCTCTCATTCTACCTCTCTCTGTCTATCTACACTCCCATAGATGTATGCAGATTAAGCATTATGCTAATTACCTCTACCCAGCTCTGTCTTCCTGATTATTCTTTCACTGCTTCCGTTTCGTTCTGTTTTTTTTTTTTTTTTTTTTTTTTTTTTTACTGCAATCTTCCAAGTCCATAAGGAGCAGATTACAGTTGATGCTCTTGCCATAGAATGGATTTGAAAGCCCAGGCAGTTAGAAAAAATATTTGGACTCTCCTGAACTAAATTTCTGCCTTAATAGCATCTTCTTGAAGCTACATTTTGTCAGGGAAGATAGTGTGTGTGGGTGAGTGTGTTTCTCTGTTTATATATATGGTTTGTGACTTGTACGAAAGTGTCCCTGAGCTAAGGACATTTATAAAGTCTTAATCAAAAGAGTCTCTCCCATAGGAGCAATGATCACCCTCTCAAGGGACCGTGTGCTCAGTGAACACATTTGAGGAGAAATGAACCTGGATGCGCTCTTTGGCATGTTCCACTGAGACTGAGAAGTATTCACTCCCTAATCTCTCTGACAGACACAGTCTGTGTCTGAAGAGGATTTTAAACCTTTAAATCTGTTCCAGTTTTTGCATGAAATACAGATGACTTTTGAACGAGTGAGAGAGAGAAATAGAGAGGAGAGACTTTCTTTATAATAGCATACAGTATACAAAAGCACTCATGTGACTTGTTGTTATTTAATATTTTATTTACATTTTTATATGTATTGGTGGTTATTATAGATATTTGATATAAATGTTTTAGGAAATGCAGTTCTTCAAGTATTTGTGGATTTATATATATATATATATATTTACATGGATTTTTTGGTTGTATAGACATTGAAAAGTTCATTAATGACAGAATCTACAACAATTTGCTTATTACAAACGCACAGCTTTTCACTTTACAAGACATTAATTGATGGACTGGAGTTATCTGAATGACTTGTGGATTATTGTGATGTTTGTATCAGCTGTTTGGACCTTCATTTTGACGACACCAATTCACTGCAGAGGATCCATTGCTGAGAAAGTGAAGTGATTGTAAAATTCTCCAAATCTGTTCTGATATAGAAATGAAGTTTACGTCTTGGATGTAGGTCATCTATGTGTAGGTGAATTTTCAGCTAATTTTGATTACAAGTCCAGCTCTCTATCCATCAGGCCATGACTGCCCCTGAACAGCGGCTTCAAAACTGCAGGTGGGCTCGTCTGGTATGAACCCGGGACCTCTCACACCTGAAAAGAGAATCATACCCAAGACCAATTAGCTACATATATTATATAAATACTGATTAGAACAGCCAGAATTTTTTATTAGCTGGAAATCTTTCCTACCAGCACTATTTAATACTGAATGAAAAATATGTTTACATTTTAAGTTAAAAGTTTTTTTTGTTTTTTTTTTTACTTTTTTAAAAGGGGATTTATTTGTCAAATATCACGGTGCACTATGAAAGATACATACACAGCTGCTTTACAGTAGTTTCATGCCTGTGATGTCTGAAATTGCTATCTAGGTAGGAACCTCCGTATGTTTTAAAACAGAGTCTATCTATCTGTTTGGAACTTTTCAATTATTGAACCGGATTAGATGCTTGAGATACACATGAATGTTTGTGTCTTACTGCTTTATAATGCTTTTTGCAATCTATGGTATATACTGTAGTCATGAAGTCTATATAGCAGCAGGAGTGTAGTGCTGTAATTTAACAGACTGATTAAAATGAAATAGGTCTGTCCACTCTGCCAGTGTAGTCTCCATCCTTCACTGGACATGCACTATTAAAATTAAAGCACAGACATTTGCCAAAAAAGAAATACGCTCGTTTATGCCCTACCCTTGAGTAAGGCCCAACATTTCTTCAAAGACATCACAAAGACTGCAGCAGTAACTTTTTGGTGTACAGACCTACATATCCTGTACATTCACATGTTATGTTATGTTATGTTATGTTACTAAACATCCTGGTTGCATCATATTAAAGAAATGGCTACATGTAACTGTTCATCTCTAAGTCCTCTGTGTATCTTTGTCCTTTCCCAGATGTTTTGCTTTGCTCGTCTTTGTCTAACATCACCACTGGATGTCATAGTCATAACTCTGATGATTAAAATGGCTTTGACTCTGTGCCTAGAAAGAAAATCCTCCACCGCATCAATAAGAGCACTGGCGGGCAGAGCAACACGCAAACAGAGGCGTCACAGGCCATGACTAATTTAGACTTGCTGTGGGTTATAAAACCTTATTATAACACTCATTTGAGTTAGGCTGCTGGTGAAGGGATCAGAACCCCATTCAACCTGTTTGCATACAGCCAGCTAAATGTTTCCCCAGTGAACTGAGGCACAGAAGGAGAAAAGGAAGAGAGTGGTATTAAAATCAGTATTCTCAGCATGTGTTTTAAAAGGTGAATTTAGAGCATTCCTGTCCTTTATAAAGCTGCTGCTGATTTTCTAAGTTGAATGAATTTTGTTTTTATCAGCTCAGACATGAATATGAGGGGAAATGTGATTAATTGAGAGTGAAAAATGGGAGAGAAGGGCATAAATATAAAGTGAGTAATTTATTTTGTATTCCAGGTAACATTTGAGTATATGTGGGGCTGATGGTGGCAAGCAGAATTTCTTTTTAATATACCTTTTGACTTTTGTTCTGTCTGTTGTTCTATCTATCTTTTTATTTATTTTTATATTTAATATTCTGTCATAATTTCTATCTGGAAGGCCTATAAACCTTTAATAAGGTCTATGAATGTATTTATTTATTATTTAGGTAAACAATTATAATAGAGAACTTTGCATTTTAATTGTAATACCATGCACAATTTTAATTGCAGTTCTGCATCCTGTTTGTTCATATTCAGGAACCAAATTGGAATTTAGAAAAGGCATTGTCAGTTACACTCTTTCTCCCTCCCTCCCTCCCTCTCTCTCTCTCTCTCTCTCTCTCTCTGTCTGTCTTTTCTGTCGCTTTAAGGAAAGCATGAGGCAGGTTTAATTTTTTAATGCTCCAGACCACAACAGCAGCCAGCGAGCGAGAGAGAGAGAGAACAGAATAGGGGGAGGGAATGGAGGAATGAGAGGGGTGGGTGTGAGGACAAGAAGAGAAGGGGGGATTTTGAGTGATCGGAAAAGAAGGGTTCTGATTGACAGAGAGGGAGGGCAGAAAAGGTAAGGGGAGGGTTTACAAAGAGACGAAAAGAGAGAACGAGGGAGCACAGCAAAGCATGTTGCCAGTGTTGGCTCCGTAACTCACTGTGAGCAGGGACGGGAGGGAGAGCAAAAGAGAGACTGAGAGTCACACATTCACACACACTCTCAATCACTCTCATACACACACACATAAACTGTTACATTCTCGCATAGATTCCGAGGTGCCTTGCTGAAGAGACTCTGTTACGCACGCCTGCAGGGGTGAGAATACTGTGAATACTGGACTAAAGCAGAATACCATAGCACTGGGACAAGACCCGACAGCACCTAGGGACTTTCTTCAAACGGGACCTTTACAGCATGTGAAGCCGGACGAACAGATATGTGCACCATCTATCCTTAACATTCCTTCATTTCATCCCTCCATCTGTGCCTCCCTCCCTCCCTCCCTCCCACCTCTCCTCTCAAGTGGTGTGAAGGACACGGAGCTACGAGTTCCTCAGTGCTTTCTGCCTGGTTGCCTTACAGGAGTCTGGGGGAGGCTTGGTGCTCCCCTTCGCTCTCCTCCGCTCTCACTCGTTCATGAATGTCACCTCTATCTGAAGAAGCCCTTGGAATTTACAAACACTCTCTCGGGAGCTTGGGGAGAGGGTGCAAAGGGGAATGTCAGAAAGGCTGAGGAGGGAGAGAACTTGCGATTCCATTCATCCTTATCCATCTGATCATCCACAGACATGAGTTCCAGGGTTGACGACGCCAGTTTTTGACTTTTTACTTAGTGTGTCTGTCTGTCTTTAGTTTTTGTTGTTGTTATTGTTTTGCAGTCATACTGTCCTAAATGCGATACGTCGGAATCAGGTAATGGAGTTTCACTAAGGTTGTCTCAGGATATTGATCCTTTTCTCGGTAGGATCTGTATTTTAGTTTGTTTTATGTATCCATCGATCTCCGTTTTACGAGGATAGCAATGATATGTGGAACCGTATGGATGAAACGACTGGTCAATTTACACCTTTTTTTCTGAACTTGAAGACTGAATTCTGATCTGTGAGATTTTTTGAAGATCAATCCCACACTAAACTGTGGAAGGGAAGTGAGAGACCAGGGCTTCTGGAACTCGGATCTTTAGAGATTCGAGTCGAACAGAGGGTGTAGTGGTGCTGTGATGGCTCACTTATCTTCCAGAATTCCAGTACGGCTCCATGGATCATCTGGTGCCACTTGTCCGTATGCTGTGCAACGAGACCTGAAATACAACAAACAATCTCAACAACGATAGCTGCCATTCATCAGAATCACAACACAAAGAATTCTGCATCCCATTTTGATAGCCAAAGCAGCAAATAAAGTTTATTGTGAACTTCCCAAGTGTTTTGCCTCACCCCCTTTACCCCTCTGAAACCAAGCCCCTTTTTGTTCCGTATCAAGTTGTGACACATTCTCTCCTTGGTTATTGTGGGAGACCCCGCTGAACTCTGAACACCTACAGACTCCTGCTCCTGTCCTCTTTGGCCCTGGTTGATCGGACAGGTGGGTGGCCCACTGACGCCCTCTGCGCCCTACGGGTGAGTGGGGCACAGCAAAATGGCTGCCCTTGCCAGCTCGCTGATCCGGCAGCGCAGGGAAGTCAAGGACCCCCAGGCCAACCGGCAGATTTCCACCAAACGCAAGCCTTGCCCCAAGAGCAACAAGTCGCTCTGTGAGAAACAGATCCTTATCCTCATCTCCAAAGTCCGGCTTTGCGGCAGTCGAGGACGAAAACTAGATAAAAGACCAGGTAAGTTGCCCAAAACACTTCAAACCTTCTGTCTTGCTTGAAATACTTTTAGTTCTGCTATATTCTAAGGCCCAATCACACAGAATGTTTTTTTTTTTTTTTTTTCATGAGAGATGCCTTTTTTTAAATTGCTTTCTATTGGAAGTGAATGTTTTGAATGCTGTATATGAACCCCGGGTACGTGCTGAACCTCGCTTTTTGAGGCAGGGAAGCATGTAACGTCATTCACGTTTCCATTGTCCAATCAAATGAATGGAGAGGTGGACCTTCCATTGTGGTGACGGAAGTTTACAGTTGCTAGGAACATGGGAACGTGCTGGGAAAAAAACTTTTTTTTCAAGTTATGCTAATATGACACTTTACTTAACAGCAAACCAACGATTTTAGAGTGTTTGACTATAAGCCCTTGATTAGACTGAAGGGACAGCTGACTCTATGGTTGACTAGCAACATAAAAAAATGCAGCTCGCTGCTATTTTCTAAATTTAAAAAAAGTAAACTAAAAAAAAGGCAGTGAAGTGCACCTCGTGTTTTCAAACCTGAAAAAAAAAATGCTTTCTGTGTGATCAGGGCCTAAGTCTGTTGACTTCTATTGAGTTCAAACAGTGGGGGTTTAGCAAACAGGATTGACATGAGCATAAGAAGTAATCTCTTTGAGTTATGACATGTTAACTGATAAGTAATTGGTTTTGAAAGACCTCTGAGACCATGGAAGTTAAAAAATGAGGCTGTTTAGATGGCATATAAAATATAGTATCAGTCAAGGGTTATTGTTGACTATTCAGAAAGTATGTCTGATCATATAATGGCATGGCATTTAACAAATTAATCAAATCATTAACCAACCTTCAGATTGTGTATTGCTTTCGTCAGTGGGGTTCAATGTTGTTTTGAACCCCATTGTCTTTCACTGTATGGATAGAAACATTTGAAACATTGTTCAAAATATCTTTTTTTATTTTCAAAAGAAGATAGAAAGTCATATAGGGTTGGAACTGCATGAGGGTGAGTAAATTATTCATTTTAGGGTGAACTATCCCTTTAAGAATGGACATTTCCACTGTATATTATATAGTGTGTATGAGTGAATGGGATCCTTGAGACTTTGAAGGTTAACTATCATCTAGTCTCTCCTGAAGAGCATGTGTCAAAATAGCGAGTTTACGTTGTCTGGGACCCAGAGCTACACGTCGCTTTGAAATCGTTCTGATCATTTTGCTGCATGTCTATGTACTGCTATTGACAACACTTGGTAATTTATGTTCACCAACGAGCCTGATATACGCTGTGATCCTTAAAAACATAAAAGCATCACAGTCTCATTTACGATGAACGGTTCCAGTCTTTCCCTCCCTTTTGTTGCCCCACCCACCACTAGAAACCATGTGTTTGTTAGTTTCTGTGTGTGTGTGTGCGTGTGTGTGTGTGTGGGGGGGGGGGGGGTCATATGTTTACATAATTAACCCCAATGAGACAATGAGGAGCCAGGTTACATAGGACTGGTGGCTTATATTTTAAGATTTCACGGGAGAACTGATAAAACAGAATCACATCAGACTGTTTTTCTGTGTGACATAATATTTCCTGAAAGATCACTTAAGTCTTTTTTTTACTTTATTGATTATAGTCAAGTTAGCTTTATGAAAAGCTGCATTACATATAAATGTTTTTATTCATAAAACAAAAGCAAAATTTTGCCCTCCATATACATACATACATAAATTTTCTGTAGAGTTTAATACTTGATAATTGATACATGAAATTTACATTTATCCAAGGTGACTAATGCATTTAATCTTTAGAGGCACAATATTAAGTATAAGATACATTAGTAAATTATAAGGCAGAAGTGAAATGCAGAAAAAAAGAGTGAATTATTTATTTATTCATTTTATTACATTTCAGTATTATAATTATATTTAGTTTAATGTTAAATATTAGGTATAGGAAGTACTTTTGTTTTTGGTTGAATAAATGTGATTTTGTAATATGTATTTGACTTCATGACCCCTCTGGATTTTTGGTTAAAAGATAGGACGGGATTACCCAGTAAATTGATAATATATATATATATATATATATATTATCAATTTATCAATATGTATAAAGATACTTTATTTTTTTAATCCAAAGTGCAATACTTTGTATGGCCTGAAGGAACATTGAATGTAGATTTTTAAAACAGAACAGTGAGCTCCCCATGGCACATTTCAAACAGAGATAATGATGATAATGAACTGCCTATGAATATTTGCATTTGTGCATATGTTGCTAATGTAGAAGTACAGGTGAGACATGGGATGTATTTCTCACTTTGGCTGATTTTGGACCAGATTATTGACTAGACCTGTGGGTGCTGTACATAAGAGTTACTTAAGCTAGTTGAAAATATTAGGTAAATAAAAACAAAAATAGTAAAAAAAAAAAAAATATATAATGATGATTTTTTTTTATCAAATTAATGATAATGCTGATGAAGGGGTGGTTGAGCCTTGCTGATGGGACTTTGTGGATACATAAGACAAGAGAAGTTAAAAATATTGAGGAAAATATTGAGCTAGATTCAGTCATCCACAAATCCACTCTTCTGAGGGTCCCATTCTTTCTTAGGACCCAGCTGTGCATGTGCCACCAGGGTGGGATATTTATGACGTGTATCCCAAGTTAATCACTGTAATCACCATGGAAACCAAAGTCCCGTAACGTGGCATCTGCTGCTGCAAAGTGCCCCACGCAAAGTGGTAATTACAACTATGAAAAATGGTGGCAGTTGGTGGTGTTTGACGCAGTAAAGGAAGAAATGTTTTCTGTCAGTTCGGGGTGTATGTACAGTATAGTTTGGGCTGCAGCAGTAAAGCTTACATCCTCAGCTTTTGTTATAGGTTAGCGGTGACTGGATGATTTTGACTGCCTTTTGATGGAAAGGATCATAGAGAGAGCACTTATTTAGTGTTGGCTTCTCGAAAAGCACGCTTTTGCCTGTCAGTACAAAACTACAGAGAGAGCTGCTCAGTACATAGAGTGCTGTCTGCTTCTGTAGTTCTAGTTTTCAGTGCAACGGGTGAAACTGATAGACATTTCTACATGATGTATATCAGTAAATGTGGCATATTTCGATTTGATACACATTTACATTTTCATTCCTAATATAATGTAATGTAATGTAATAAGTATAAATATGCTGTATTATATAATAAATATAATATAATAAATTATAGTATTAATTTAATAACAATATTAATGTTAATTAAAGTATTACATCCTAAAGTAAATCCTACATTATATTATACAGGTGTATCTCAATAAATTAGAATGACGTGGAAAAGTTAATTTATTTCAGTAATTATTATTTACTACAATATTTACTTTGGATCACTGGGCAACAGTCCAGTTCTTCTTCTCCTTAGTCCCCTTACCCTCCCTGAGAAGGGTGTCAATGATTGACTTCTGGACAACTGTCAGATCAGCAGTCTTCCTCATGATTGTGTAGCCTAGTGAACCAAACTGAGAGACCATTTTGAAGGCTCAGGAAACCTTTGCAGGTGTTTTGAGTTGTTTAGCTGATTGGCATGTCACCATATTCTAATTTGTTGAGATAGTTAATTCGTGTTTTTTTTTTTGTTAAATGTGAGCCAAGGTCATCTTAATTAAAAGAACCAGAGACTTAAACTACTTCAGTCTGTGTGCACTGAATTTATTGAATACACAAGTTTCACAATATGAGTTGAATTACTTAAATTAACTTTTCCATGACATTCTGATTTATTGAGATGCACCTGTATTCATTTATCTGTAATTACTTTATAGAGAGATGGACACCGTGATTTTGGCAAGTAAGACACGTTCCTGGATCAACATCTTCTGATAATCCTGGATCAACATTATTGTCCAAAAATATAGATTTAACCCAAACCATAACCCTTAACATAATCCTACCCATAATTTACTAAAATCCAGAGGTGTCAAGTAACGAAGTACAAATACTTCGTTACTGTACTTAAGTAGAAATTTGGGGTATCTATACTTTACTTGAGTAAATATTTTTCAGCCGACTTTTTACTTCTACTCCTTACATTTTCACGCAAGTATCTGTACTTTCTACTCCTTACATTTTAAAAATAGCTTCGTTACTGCTATTTTATTTCGGCTTGTTTTCATTCTGGCTTGTCATAATTGAGAAAAAAAAAAATATCCAGATAAATCGCGCCATCCGGATGGAGTGAATTTGATTGTGGTTGGATGAGAAGTATAAACATATACCATTCCGACACCCTATTGGTCTGTAGGCGATCCATCCATCGCACCTGCACATGACACAAATCACATCACACTCCAGCAAGGACATAGACGGTTTTGGGTTCGTTTATCAAAAATTATATTTCTTAAAAGTAGGGTGGAACTGGCTTCCGATCGCCTCAGAGTCAGTCCCCTTAAATTTCATATGAAACCGGCGTCAGACCGCGGTCTCCTCTCTGTCTTTCAGCGCGTTCTGCAATCCGAGCTCAGTAATCAGCCGTGAAACAGTGATTCAATGCGAGCTCAAACAGAGACAGAGGACACAAGGTGTGTGTTTCTCGATAGATTGTTAGAATATCTGTATCCGTGCAGTTCTTTGTCATAAATACAGTTTACAAAAGGTCACGAGTGAGCAGTCGGTTTCTCATGATGAGAATCTCATCTAGTATAAAGTTTTCGCTTGTCACCGCGCGCTCATCACAGCCGTTTCCTCCAGCGAAAATCTAGCCCTTAACACATATGAACGAACGCATACTTTAATTACTCTTATTTAAATATACTTAATACACTACTGTGCAAAAGTCTTAGGCACGTTAGTATTTTCACTTAAAAGAATGGTGTTCGTCATGATGGTGTGTCAGTATAAAATATCAGTTTATATTTCCTAACATCCATTTTGCCGTCGTCAAACTGCTTGTGCATTCAAAATCGCACTAGATTATTATTAAAATTAATGGCAAACTGATTTTTCCTAAGGACACACTACAGCAAAATATATAAATAACTGACTTAAAACACTCTTTTTGGGGTGAAAATACTATATTTTCTTTTCCATAAAACTTTTGCACAGTACTGTATTTTAAAAACGACATTGTTGCTACTTAATAAAGAATGACCATACAGTAATTCACAGGACTGATTAAAGACAGTGACAGACAGCACTCATCTTAACTAAATATCAGAGTGAGTGACAGAGATACAGTAGAAACATTATGTGTACTTTTGTATTAAATAATGACCCAGATTGTGAAATACATTTATTAGCCTTATTAAGGGAAGCACAACTTGGGAAATGAGAGCATCCAAGGTGAAAGCTATGGATTTATTTTAAATATTTATAATATTCTCTAATGTTATCCATAGTTTTTTTAGGTTATTTTTTTTAAGTATCGTTTAAGGCACCGTTTAGGCGCCGGTACCGTTTTAAAAGTATCAAAAAAGGCACTGGACCCTTCTTAAAAGTTATTATTTCTCACTGGCTCATTTACCAAATGGGGGCTTTCTCTTCATCCTCCACAAATTAAGCTGTAGCTAGTTCGGTAGCGAGACGTTTTAATAAATTATCGTTTGCGAATGACGACGCGATTGACAATTTTGTGATAACTAGGCTTTACCAACTTTGTAACCCCGAACACTGGACATAGCAGACATATGTACCGAATACAGGTAGCTATCAATCAAGAAGGTATCAGGATTATGAGTTATTTTTAGTTTTTGATTAACAATGTGGATTCATCATTAATTTTGACAGCACTATAATATTTATTGTATATAGACAACCATACAAGGGTAATTGTTACTAAGCCTGCACCAATGTTCTTGTCCATTGCCCTCACAGATTCATGCAGCTAAGCTTGGATGTACATTTACATTCCATTAAAGCTTATTGATGACATGCCTCTGAAGTTTGACTTTTTGCACCATAACAATAGTTATTGGCAACTAGTCATCATATCTCTAGCTCTTTAATGTATTTGCATTGTACTAAAATGCGTTCATTTTCAGTGGGCATATATGCGGCTGAAAAAAGGTAGCCTAGCCCTAGTGCATCACAAATTTTTCAACATGAACATTTTAATATAACATTATAGTCATTATGGCCTTTAGAAAAAATTTTTTTTTTTTTGAGAGGTGGGGTAGTGCACAATAGGCCCCTCTGGCACGGCCCAAGCTTTTGTTCTTAATGGCATTTTTTCTTACATTACTTTTACTTTTATACTTTAAGTAGTTTTTTAAAACCAGTACTTTTACACTTTTACTTGAGTAACAAGCTTGAGTTGATACTTCAACTTCTACAAAAGTCTTTTTAAACCCTAGTATCTATACTTCTACTTGAGTAATGAATGCCAATACTTTTGACACCACTGATAAAAATCAGTGGGAAATGATAACTGATTAACAAGGGTGTAGAAGCACCTAACTCTGGTTGTAAGCCTAAAACAGATATTTTCTGAAAAGTTATATCTCAATTCTGATTGGTTGATTGGAATGTTGTTCCATGTTGTACTTTGTGAAATCACGCTCGCCATAGAGGAACACACATCTATATAGCTAGATAATTTTTTTTTAGGGAGGGTGGGATCGAAATAAAACAAATTTAACAGACTCTGATAAAAATGTTGACTATATGACAGATTAAACATGTGTCTACGTTCCTGAAATGTTTTGTCAGGTGAGATTAACAGACATTAATAACGAGTGTTGGGGAAAGTTACTTTTAAAAGTAATGCATTACAATATTTCATTACTCCCTAAAAAAAACTAATTATGTTACTTAGTTACTTTTTGAATAGGAGCAGGTCTCGATTGTTTTTAATATATGAGGTTCTATTTATAGCACATTTAGTCTAGAACTACATTGTGTCCACACAGCACACACAACGCCTCAAACTTCTGATTTCTCCCAATATGGAGACAGGAGACTTGTCAGTCAATAAATGGAAAAAAACTAAGTAAATGGCATTACTTTTTTGAAAAAGTAAATTTCATGTAAATTAAAAAGTAATGCGTTACTTTACTAGTTACTTGAAAAAAGTAAATCTGATTATGTAACTCATCTTACTTGTAATGGGTTACGCCCAACACTGTTAATATCCACTGACCAATCACAAAAGCCCACCCAGCATTTAACAAGGTCATCCACATCCCCTTCAGCCCAACACTGCACCAAAACACACACACACACACACACAGAGCTTGAGCTATGAAATCATTTGTCACTTTTAAATAGTGAGTGGGATTTTAATCAGCAAACTTGAAGGAAACTGTAATGATGCAAAGTGTCCTAATCAGAGACTGAACACACACACACACACACACACAGGATTGACAGGAGAACAACTAGCAATTGATAACGGATATTTGTATGCGTTGCGTTGTTTGCAGATCGTTGGAGCAGTTCATTGTTACTGGGTGATTCATTCGTCCACACAGTCTGCCTTTTATTAACACGCTCTGATTCATCAATAACGCTCTCCTGTCCTGCTCTCCTCTTTTCATTCATCTCTTTTCCAGCACTTTCCATTACAATTCCTAATCTCACCCAGGTCCATTTCCAGAGTCACCCTCTGTCTCATTAACTTATGGTGTAGCATCTCTTCTTATTGTGAGTCTGTCCTATTGTTCATGCTCTCTCTCTGAAGTTGTAATAATGTCAGCTGGTTAGGGCCGTTTGTCTCGTGTTGACAGTGGCACAGACAGTCATTGTGAGTATATAATGGTGAAGTTGCCTGCACTGTTTCTGGACTATTGTCCTGCTGTTATGGGGCAAGTGCAGACTACTGCCTTCAAACTCATTCATCTGTGTTTGTATGTGGACATAATTCTTTCTCTTTGGCTGTCAGTAACCCAGGTCACATGGATTCACCTATTGTCTTTCTCTTTTCTGTACTCAGTATCAACATAGATGTAATGTGGACTCTGTCATTAGAATGATTTTGAAAACCATAACTTTATTGTTTTTGTTACAGTTATCTTCCTTTGTGTAAACAGGCTTTTAGTCATCATATTTGTACCTGTTTCATATAAATAATTCAGTGACTTCTGTGAATTTATAGTGTCACAAATCTAAAATCTCCCTTGAGGAATGTGATAGAACAATATTAGATGACAGTCAATCATAACTGTGCCATTACATATAGCCTATAGTGTAGATTTATGGGATTTGGTGGTTTTATTGAATAGTGTTGTTAAATCTGTGACTAGAGTATGTATAAATGTTAATGCTGGCCTGAAATTGTACAGCATCCATCATAAGCTCTGCTGTTTGATAGATAGTGTTTCCTCCTCCTCTTTATGTCTTTCTGTCACTGTTTTCTCCATCCCAGGATGGTGGTAGGTCACTGCCTCACACTTTGTTTTATATTGATTGAGTGCTAGATGTTTTTTATCAGGCACATGTAAATTATACTGGGGAATCAGAGTCTGGGTGACCTCTTATCTGTGAGGAGCTTCTCATAAAAATGTGTGTATAGTTGTTTAATTGTGTGTTGTGGAGATATTTGTTGTTGTAAATTTAGCTTACTACAAATCAAATTATGTCCCAAGAAAAAGCCTATGAAATGTAAGCCTAAAATAAGTTAAATCTGAAGTGGTTTTTAAGAATTTACATGTTAGCATGCTTATTTTTACATTTATTAATTTTATCCATAAGTTTCTGTCCATAAAATATGTATTTTCTTATTAAACAGTTATATTTTTAGAAGGATAGTACACCTAAAAATGATTCAAACAAACTCTGATGCCTTGTATGACTGACGTTCTTCTATGAAATGAAAAAAAAAAACATATACAGATATATATATAAAAAAATTAAGGTAAAAAAAAAATCATTGCACTCCACTCTATGATTCTTTATGCATATAACAAAGAGAGAGAGAGAGAGTTCTCATTATATCTTTCAGTATTATATGTTTTGCTGAAGAAAGATTGTCATAAAGGTTATACATGGGTTCAAATTACACAATTTTCCTTTTTGGGTAAAATACCTTTTTGCATAATAATAAATTATTTTTGGACATAGATCAGCAAGCTAGACACTTACACACTGGTCAACGACAGAAACCAAGAACCTCATCAATTACAAAAATGACAAATGCTGGAAATATTACAGTGTGCAACCTCTAAAGTCAGCACAGTAGCTCTGCGCCATATGGAGGGTATAATTCCTTTATACTGTATATATCATAATTTTTGTGAAATGGAGGATTCGAAATAGAGATGTCAGTAAAAAGTATGGCAGGTCAAGCTAAATATTTTAGATCATTTATTAAAGGCAGTTTTCTTTTTGTCACTGTTATTGAAAGGATAGTTCAGATTTTGTTTTGCACACAAATATCACCGCCAATGTCTTGGCAGAGTAATTGATGATTTTATGTTTTGTCAAATTTATGCTTGACAGTCAGTGTACCTGGTGACATAGTTGCCTGTCAGTTGATCTAGGATTCAACTGCAAAATATGGTGCTTATATTCCAAATTTGGTGAGTTAACACTTGCGGGTTGACAGTGCAATGCTGTAAAACACATGAATAACATTCTGATGCAAATCTTTCTATTTCCCATATGAAGTAGGGTTACGATTATTTTGGTTATTATAACTGTTTTGAGAGTGGGTTAGATGTAAGGCTTTAGATCTGCAGGACATAATCTATGCAGCAAATGAGAGATGTGTATTCCTGTAGCTCTGAGACAGCCTCATGTACCAAAGGCTTAATATATATTCCTGTCTGAAAAATCGAAACAGTCATTTAATAGTGAAACAGCCCCTTTGGCAATATTATGCTGGCACTTGTGTCAGTTCTTTCATGCTTTTAGAAGCAGTAGATAAGCAGAGATTGACAACACAGAAGAATGATCTGAATGGCTAAAGTGGGAGCATGAAAGGGTTCTGTGTATGGCACGGAGGTGGTTGTAAACATGATCCAATGTTCTGTCCTTTGTCGTCAGGACAGAGTCACGCTGATAGAATTCTGCTGTTGTTATGTATGTGTGTTTTATTTGGATCGCTTCTTCCCCTCTTAATATGACCTCAATGCTTTCCTGCCAAACTCGCAGAGGGACCTTAGCAGAGGTCACACACACATACAGAAACACACTGAGAGCTTCTTCTTTTATGGTAGTGTAACCCAACACAAGATGACCAACTTAACAAGAGAAGAGGCATCAACAATTTAAACGCACTGAGAGCATCTTCCTTTTAAGGTGTGGTGAAACCTTCACCCAACATAAGAGGGAACAGATGCACAGAACAATGTTGTATATAGTAGAATTCAATGTTGAATGATGTCTCTGGAATATTTATAGTATCAGAGTAACATGGGACCGGTTTCACCCATATACAGTATAGACGGATACATTAATGTGTATAATACATTATATGCTATACACAGGTCTTCTAAATTAGTCTTGTGCACCACTTCCATCTGAATCGAGGATGCCTTTTAAATTTAAATTCAAATTAAATTCAGAATTAAATTTTAATCGAGGTTCACTATAAAGCCTAACAGTTATTTTAATTTTACTCTAACTACTGAAAATTCATTGTAGCCTACTTAAAAGAGTAAAGTGACCTCAATAACTGATTATATTATGCGTAATACCTGTTTCACACTGCAAGTGTGTGCCAAGTTCGATTTTGTACCTTAAACAGAAAATTCTGTCATCATATATGCTCCTTACGTCTCTAAAAAAACATGTCATTTCTTCCACTTTACAGAAAGGGGTTAATGAGAAAATGTCAAAGCTGCTCTTTTCTGAAAAAAGGCAATTTATGTAAGTTGTAAGTTTGTTGTAAGTTTGCTTGGTTTACCAAGAAAAGCATTTAGGTTACATTTGAACAATGCTAAATGAAATCAACTAGGCTAACTCTTTAAAACACATTATATAATTTAGTCTTTTGTACTTGGTTGTTGTATTGACAGGCCTTAACACAAAGCCTCCGATGTAAACGTATGGAAAGCACATGTAGCACCTACCCATGAGCCCTCATTCCCCTTTAACACACACAGACACACTTGATACATTTAGAGCACGATGTCCTAAAACAGAAATGTCATTGTATTCCAGAGAGGCGTTACTGTTAGGTTATTTGGAATTGAGTCTCAGGTTAAATCCCTCAGCGGATCAAATATACAAGTGAAGACAGAAAGACACGCACACGCACATACAAACACTCACAGCACCTCATCCAAGGAAAATTGCATGTCGTACATTCCTCTAGAAGTTTGCACCTGCTGGGGTGATTAATCCCTGCGTCTCTTGTGTGTGTGAGCCTGTGTGTGCATGTGTGTGTGTTTACCTCTGCACACATCTCAATTTTACAAGGCAGGTTTGAGAACAGGTGTGTTGGAGAGGGGGAAAGAATTCTTTTGATCTTATGCAATGCTTTTACACTCACAGCTTTTAACACAGGCTCATAGCTAGCAAATGTTTGCGTGACTTTGCCAAGTTCTTCACTCCTCACCGTGACCCCAATGTACTCTTGTGTTTCTCTCAGATCAAAAATAAATAAGCAGACCACCATAACATTGACTTTATATTATCCTTTATTGTGTGTTAAGGCCAGGGCAAACTTTTTTTTCTGCGTCTGTCTCGCGCACAACTTTCTAAGTATGCTCAGCTTTAGATGCAGATGAGCGCGGATGGATGAGTTCTGTCTCAACACTGATATCATGCATGTACAGTTTGTATGAGGAATCTTTTGATGATGAAAAATTACATCACGCGGACAGTGCGTGACCGTTGGAAAATGCAGACGACTGGAGTAGAAAATTTATATTTAGTAATGTCATCAACATGATGACACTGACACTATTGGATGAGAACAAAACTTAAACTTGAGCTGCTTTATAGCAGAATCAAATTTTTTTCACATTGATGAACATTGCAACATCAACACTGTTATTGGACAGAACTGAATTAACATTGAACTGATTTGAGCTGAATAATGAGTTAGTAATTTGCGCCTATAGGTGGGTGCACAACCTGCGTACACTTTGCTTCAGGGCCGTTTCTAGCCAATTTGACGCCCTACGTGAAATCCATATGTAAAAGTATATATGGTAACACATATATGCAGCTACTTAAAGGGATAGTTCACACATAAATTCAAATTTGATGTTTATCTGCTTACCACCAGGGCATCCAAGATGTATAGTACAAATCATGCAGTTTGATTGCTGAATGGAGGATGACAGACAGCCGCAACGGAAAGAGTTTAGGTGAACTTGAATTTAATGACTTAAATATTAATCTGTACCTCACATGGAACAGGTTCATAACACTTGAAATATGTCCACGAATCGTCTTGGTGCTTTAAAATGTTTTTGTGCCTTTCGTGGGGCTCAACAATAACACCGAATAGTATACTCACAATATCGGATTTGAATCAGTCTCGTTTGACCGATTCCCGATCTGCAGAAAATGCGAGTATCAGAGCCAATACTGATCCTGAGTATCGGATTGATCCATTACCATTTTGCTATCCTAGAAATAACCAAATGAGATATATAGTTGAGATATATAGTTGAGTATCATCAGCATAACAGTGGAAGCTAATTACGTATTTTCTAATAAAATTACCAAGGGGCAACATGTATATTGAAACTAGAAAACGACCTAGGACAGATCCTTGTGGCACTCCATATTTTACTTGTGATAAATGAGATGACACCCCATTTAAGTAAACTAAGTGGTAGCGATCGGACAGGTAGGATCTAAAGCATCTTAGAGCCTGCCCTCGAATACCTGTATAGTTATGTAATTGATCTATGAGTATGTCATAAATAAAGCTGACTTGACCAAATGTACATTGTATGTCATTTTTATACGCATTTTAAATATTTAGTTATGTAAAATATTCATCTAATTAATATAGTAAAATAATATAGTCAAAATAGATAATATTTCAAATATGTATCAGTGAATTTGCTGCCAATTTACATTTGTCATGCACATTTTTACTTCAGATTTTTACTTTAGCAAACTTTAGAAGAGGTAAATTACTTTGAGAAATACATATTCTCTTTGAATATTTAAGTGTGCTTTAGCATGCTATTAGATCATTACCATTGTAAACTCTTTCAGAAAAAAAGTATTTCTAAATATTCTAAATTTCATATTTTTTAACCCAATACAACATCAAAGCAATACGATTTCACAGTATTCAGAATATTATGATCAGATTTCAAATCTGGCAGCCATATCACCCTGGAGCCCAAGACCGGTTGCCCACTGAAGCTAAGCATGGCTGAGCCTGGTCAGTACCTGGATGGGAGACCTCCTGAGAAAACTAGGTTGCTGCTGGAAGAGGTGCTAGTGAGGCCAGCAGGGGGTGCCCACCCTGTGGTCTGTGTGGGTCCTAGCGCCCCAGTGTAGTGATGGGGACACTATACTGTCAACAAGCACTGTCCTTCGGATGAGATGTTAAACTGTGGTCCTGACTCTCTGTGGTCATTAAAAATCCCAGGATGTCTTTTGAAAAGAGTAGAGGTGTGACCTCGGCATCCTGGCTCAATTCTCCCATTGGCCTCCGACCATCATGGCCTCCTTACAGTCCCTATATCTGCTGATTGGCTTCATCACTCTGTCTCCTCTCCACCAGTAAGCTGGTGTGTGGTGGGCGTTCTGGCGCACTATGGCTGCCGTCGCATCATCCAGGTGGATGCTGCACACTGGTGGTGGATGAGGAGATACCCCCTGACTATGTAAGCACTTTGAGTGTCTAGAAAAGCGCTATATAAATGTAAGGAATTATTAAATCACCTGTTCCCATTATTAGGCATAATATGAATGTCTTTTGTTGTTGTTGTTGTGTTGTTGTTGTTTGTTTGTTTGTTTGTTTTTTAATGAGAACTTTAGTTTTGTGCAATAAAATGTTACACACTATAAGCCTTTTTATGTGCCAATCTGTGATTTTTTTTTTTTTTTTAGAAGATTTTCTTTTCAAGAATTGGGTTTTAAATGTTGCAATCTGTTCAGCTGTTTTTGAATGCACTTTTTTATTGTATATATTTTATATGATCAATGCAGATCAAGTAGTTTGTCACATGGTTTAGTTGTTATGTTAGAGGATACATTGGTGTTTTTGGTTTTAATAGTTTGTCCTAAACAACACTCAAAAATAAATTCGATGTGAAAGAAAGGAGAAAAGGAATTATTACTGTACTGCATTTGAGTGCTGTCAGGCATTAAAAATATAGACAACACTCAAAACAGAACATGTTTTAGAATACACTAGAGTTACAGAGACCCTAAGAGGGGAGCATGGGACTTTCTGTACATTAGTATGGTACTTATGCCCGCTGTGTGTACTGACTCAGACATGTGTATGTGCTTCAGCATGCATGTGTGTGTCTCATGGGTGAAAGCGTTTAGTGGAGTTGTGTGTAGATGCCGGTTGTTGTGCATATGTATGTTTGTGCATACAATATGTTTGTTGTTTACATAGTTGCGTACCATGGAGTCTAAAAGTATAAGACTGCAAATGTAAATATATATATATATTAGAAAGAGAGTGATATAAAATGAATAAAAAATATTTCAACACCCTTTAAGCTCTCATGCACATACAGGTTTCCTTCATGCACATAAAGCTAACACAGTTGAACATATTTATACTGACAGATGGCCCTTGGGGTTTTCATTTTTTCTGGAGGAAAACATTTATTGATATCTTTCCTCTCCAAAAATAAGGGATGAGTGGAGAATGGAGAAAAAAATATGAACTGCCCATCCATGCACAGAAAGAAATAAAGATGTGTGTATTGATTGCAAGGAAATGAGCAGCTCTTAGCATAACTGTATATAGTGTGCAGTAAAAAGCATTTAGATTGTATGGATACAGACTGATAAATTACATATGAAGTCAAGTTACAGTGAGATATTACTGAGATTACAAATAGCTAAAAAACATAATTATGATATTTGCTGAGAACCTAAATTTGAGACTATTTGTTCAATAGCTTTTTTTTTATAATTTATAATTTGTTCAAAAGATTTCTATGTATATCCCCTTCACTTTTGATATGATAAACAATGTTATCATGTGAAGTATCCTATTGTCACTATTTTTCAATAACTTTGCAGAGTCTGCATTATATTGTTGCAGGATCACAAAATAATCTGTGCTGAAATGTGCCATTTTAAGGCTGGCCTGGTGGTCAGGGACATTGTTAAAAATTTGTTTCCTCACTTCCAAACTGCAAAAAACCTGTTTTTTTTAGCATAAATATCTAAGCATTCTTACTTCACAGTGCATTTACTGACTTAAGATATTAAGCTTTGTTTTCTGGAAAATGTGTAAACATTTTGTTTGTTTTTGTTTAAAACAAGAAAAAATAATTGTAAAAATCTCTCATAATCTCTCAAAGGTAATACAATTAGGATTATTTTGCCTCATTTGCAGATGTTTTTTCTTGGTTTTATATTTAATAAAAAAAAAAAACAGAAAAAAAAACTTAATATCTCAAGTCATTTTGCCTCTCAAGTAAATCTGTCTTGATTTTAAGAATGTTTAGATACTTGTAATGGAAAACAAAGAAAGATATATATACATATATATATATATGTTTATTTATTTTATTTTATTTTTTTTGCAGTGCAGGAACAGCACATAATTTGGAAGAAATCTGGAAATTTTTCAATAATTATTTTATTTAACTGCAAGTTTCTAGTTTGAAATCAAATAACAATTCTCTTTACAAAGAGTAGTACATCAAACCTGTTTATTTTGAAAGAACAAAAGATGATATGTTCTGATCTTTTTGTACACGTGATAAGTCAGCTCAGTTTAGCCTTAGATTCAAAGTTCCAGTTCATTACGGCTAGTCTTAATTAATTCATGAGCTCCAAATGATGTTTGAAAATTCAGTTCAAGCTTGATCTAACCACTACTTTCTATAGAACGCAAAGGGTCAACAGGTACATGATTCTGTAGCCAACAAAGACCCAGAAAATAGCACTTTCATAGCACTTTTTTTCACATGGGAATAAAAAGGAACATTGATCATTTCAAACAATATCATTTTACTCTAAAACATCCCAAGTATTTGATCAAAGAAGTGCACCCTTGGACAGCATAAAAGACATTCAAAAATATACAAAAATCTTACCCAACCTATATTTTGAACAGCTGTAAATGTAGTTTCATTGTCATTAACTTAAAGTTAATTTCAGCCAACATATGTGTTTTTAACTGTGTGTCTACTGAGGTGTATAACATTCTCTCACTGAAACTAAAACAGACTTTGTAGATATTTTGATTCAAGTTGACAGACATAGCCTCTCCAGAGACAGACGGATACAAAGCATGAAGGGGAGTCAATTCTTGGGAAGATGGTTTGCAATGGATGAAAGTTCTCTTCAAACCCTCTCTTGAAAAATGTATGATTCACATTCTGCCAAAAGTTAACATAGTCATTAACTTTCTGCGATTCCTATACTGCACAGTTTATCCTCTGTCCCTGCCTGTATTGTTCCCATCATCTCAATGTCTGGAGGTGTTAGCTTGTCAATTACAGCTCTATTCACTTGAATCTCTCTCTCTATTTTTCTCCATCCTCGTCCAGAATTCATCTATCCATGCTCGCTCATCTTTAATCTGTTTTCCCATCTTCATATTTTGTTTGATGGAGGAGTAAGAAAGTGTGCGTGGACCCCCTGAGTTCTGTTAATGCTGACTCAACACACATTCACTTATAATTCAGACTCCTGTCACAGACTGACTCGCAGAGATTGGGATTTCATCTAATTGGATTGTGGGCCCCCCTGCGATGGTTCTGTGGATGGGCAGGGCCGCTCTGTGCTTTCAGGGTCTCCCTCGTCAGCAGAAAAAGAAATGGGAGGTACGATGGTAAGGGAGGGGGAGGCGTGGTGCGGTCGGGACAGAAGTGTCGCTCTGGGAGAACAAAGTGTAATTAAAAGACCCTTAATGGATCTATTAATGAATGAAACATCCAGGAGTGTGTGTGTGTGTGTGTGTGTGTGTGTGTGCACTCAGCATCTGCTATCACCACTTCAATTTCAAATGGTTTCTGCGTAAATGAATATGCAAGAATACGTTCTCCAACACTATTACAGCTTCCTTCCTTTTTGTTGTATGCTGAAAGTTAAAATCCAATTAAGGCATAGCACACCTCACTATTCAGGAACATGATTTGTGAAGCTTCATGGGATTTTAAAAATCTTGACTCACCCTTTTTCAATCTGTTTGGTTTTTTCTTTCAGTTTTTCTTGAAGAAGGTAAGGAGTTTTGTGGTAAGCAAAAATTTTTTTTAGAGGTTTACAGTATGTCAACCCTAAAATCTAATTCAGACTGAATAATTATGCTATTAGAGAAACGTTAAATATTGAAATAACACTTGATTTTTTAATCAATCTCTTACTATTAACTAGTTGCTTATTAGCATGTATATTACAAGATATTGGCTGTTTATTAGTACTTACAAAGCACATATTAATGGTTTATTCTGCATGACCATATTTTAGATCCCTCAATCATAACCAAACTTAACAACTACCTTACTAACTATTAATAATATATATATGTACATGTTTATATTCAGACTGTGCTGAACTGTTCATAGTCAGACAGTAAAGCAGAATAGCTTACAGTTTGTCAGCCTTGAATGGGAACCATCCCAGCCTCCGCTTGTCCTTTCATTCACCTTTAGCTGTTTCTAAGGTCACTGGCTGTATTGTAAACAGCATCTGAAATATAAATGAATTTTTTACTGTAGGTTACACAGCCATTGTTCCTAATAATTACTCCAGTCTTCAGTGTCACAATATCTAATCCTACAGAATGAAATAGAAAACTTTTGTAAAATTATATACATCTTTACCGTCACTGTATGACAATTTAATGAATCCTTGCTAAATAACAAATCAAATGTAAGAAAATACAATAAATAAAACTAAATAAATCACACTGACTCCAAGTATTTGTTTATTTTCTTAATCTGTACAATATCACATTCCTTTCACATTTAAAAGTTGTACTGCATGTCATTAAATTTATCAATGTAAAAAACAAACAAAAAAAACACTTAATTCTTATTTGAGGGATTGTAATATTGGAAACTGATGCTGGTGTCACGCTGCATGAAGAAGGGACCAAGAGATGCTGGAGAATACTATATTTGGAATTTAATTGAATAAAAAAACAACAAAGGTTTAAACACTGGAACTCGGGCATGACGTTTAACAGCAGACGCTAGAAACAGGGAAACACAGGGCTTAAATAGAAGGACTAAACAATATAATTGATAACACACAGCTGGAAATTAATGTCCTAATAATGAAACAACAAGAACAGTAACAGGAAATCCAAATACTGTGGAACATTCAGAGTTATAGAAAACTGTGTGACCACGATATGTGCAGAATATTGATTAGAGAGAAGAATAATTATGAATGTATTTTAATGACTGGTAAGAGGTGGATTTACAGTGAACAATTTTTAGGGTAACATAGATGAACAACAAGAGGGTCTGTTTATCCCTATGTTACCAGCTGAAAAATACAGTTAAAGGGTTATTTGTGACGGTTGGGTTTAGGATAAACACAAGGAGAGGGCAGGATCCAATAGCAAGGTATGGGTTTTAATAACAGAAGGGTAAATACAAAATAAACAGTCTTGATAGACAAACAAACCAAAAGAGGGAACCGGATGAAACGGGAAACTCGGAGGAACGAGAAGGTAGGTGAAGTCTCGGGAGACGAGAGCATAGACACATAGGATAAGGACTCCATACAGACAACAGAGAAAGACAGCTCTATATAGGGAGACTAATGACAAAGGATTGTCAGCACCTGTGCGATTTAATTGGAGTGCAATTACTGTGACGACATGACCAGACTAGCGGAATTAAAGTGCCTATAGTGAAGTGCCTAAGGAGAAGTGAACTCACTAGGGGACACCCAGGAAAACAGAGACTGACAGTGTGACATTACCCCCTCCCCTACGGAGCAGCTCCCAGATGCTCCACCTGAAACCCCGGAAAACCCAACAGAAAAAGAGGTAGGAGGGAGGTGAAGCGGCGGCGGACTAGGGGGAGGGACGGAGGGTCAGAAAACAGAGACAAACAACCAGGTGGAATGGAGAGACAAAGACAGGACAACCAGGTAAAATGGAAGAAAACAGAGATGGAACAACCAGATGGAATGGCGAGGCAGAATCAGGAGAGGTGAAACACAAAACAAGGAGTCCAGGAGGGTGGTGGACCAGCGGAGGAAAAACAAAGGGGAGGGACGGAGGGTCAGGTCCAAAGGAGGAAAATAGAAAAACAAATGAAAACAAAAACATAGGTAAATGGAGGACATTAGGTGATGCCCACCCGGGCGGAACAGAGGGCCATCACACCCATGTGGTCAGGGCAGAAGACCCCCCAGGGCAGAGCGGAAGACCACCACCTCCTCGAAGTCAAGGCCAGAGTCCCCCAGGGCGGAGCGGAAGACCACCACATCCTAGCAGTCAAGGCCAGAGTCCCCCAGGGCGGAGCGGAAGACCACCACATTCTTGTGGCCGACCCCATGGGAGGACGAAGATCACCGGTGACTTGACTCAGTCCTCGAAGATCACCGGTGACTAGCCTTGTCTCTGGAGAGTTCATGGGAACCTGACTCGACTCTGAAAGGTCAATAGTGACAAGCCCTGACTCTGGAAGGCCATTGGTAACTAGCCCTGACTCTGGAAAGCCATCTGTGACTAGCCCTGACTCTGTAAGGCCATCGGTGACTAGCCCTGACTCTTGAAGGCCATCGGTGACTAATCCTAGCTCTGGAAGGTCGACGGTGACTAATCCTAGCTCTGGAGGGTCCACGAACACCTGACTCGACTCCGGAGGGTCAACCGGGAACTGACTCAACTCTGAACAGTCAATGGGCACCTGACTTGACTTAAGACTGCCTGTGGAGACGTGAGACACCTCTGCTTCGGGCACTGCCTCTGGAACGGCCTCGGGCACCGCCTCAGTCACCACATCGGGAACGGTCTCGGTCACCGCCTCCGGAACAACAGCGGGCACCGCCTCGGCCTCGGGAACTGCATCGGGCACCGCCTCGGAAACTGCATCGGATGCCGCCTCGGGAACTGCATCGGGCGCCGCCTCGGGAACTGCATCGGGCGCCGCCTCGGGAACTGCATCGTGCGCCGCCTCGGGAACTGCATCGGGCGCCGCCTCGGGAACTGCATCGGGCACCGCCTCGGCTTCAGCATCGGGCACCGCCTCGGCCTCAGCATCGGGCACCGCTTCAGGAACTGCATCGGGCACCGCCTCGGCCTCGGGAACTGCATTGGGCACCGCCTCGGCTTCAGCATCGGGCACCGCCTCGGCTTCAGCATCGGGCACCGCCTCGGCCTCAGCATCGGGCACCGCTTCAGGAACTGCATCGGGAACTGCATCGGGCACTGCCTCGGGAACTGCATCGGGCTCCGCCTCGGGAACGTTCTCCGGACCTTGAGTAACGGCAGACGCCTGTCTCCTCCTCCGTCCTTTATGATGGCGAGTCGGTGGCACCTTATCAGGAGACTCAGGTGTTGAATCGGCCATCTTGTGCTGTGGTGCTAGGCTGGCGGCCATCATGGGTTGTGGCGCTGGACTGGCGACCATCTTGTACTGTGGCGCTGGACTGGCGGCCATCTTGTACTGTGGCGCTGGACTGGCGGCCATTTTGTGCTGCCGGACCTCCTCCCGGCTGTTTGTTCCGGAGCGACCTCCCCTGGTTCCCCGGAACACCACAAGGCGAGAGCCCTCGAAGCCACCTTTCTCCCGCTTGCTGGCTGGGGAGAACATGGCAGCAGACATACCGCTGGATCCTTGTTGGATGGAGTCCTTCTGTGACGGTTGGGTTTAGGATAAACACAAGGAGAGGGCAGGATCCAATAGCAAGGTATGGGTTTTAATAACAGAAGGGTAAATACAAAATAAACAGTCTTGATAGACAAACAAACCAAAAGAGGGAACCGGATGAAACGGGAAACTCGGAGGAACGAGAAGGTAGGTGAAGTCTTGGGAGACGAGAGCATAGACACATAGGATAAGGACTCCATACAGACAACAGAGAAAGACAGCTCTATATAGGGAGACTAATGACAAAGGATTGTCACCACCTGTGCAATTTAATTGGAGTGCAATTACTGTGACGACATGACCAGACTAGCGGAATTAAAGTGCCTATGGTGAAGTGCCTAAGGAGAAGTGAGCTCACTAGGGGACACCCAGGAAAACAGAGACTGACAGCGTGACATTATTTTACCCCTGAGGCATCCTATGTGCATATGACTTTCTTCTTTCAAACTAATCCAGTCGGAGTTATATAAAAAAATTGTCTTTGATCTTTCAAGCTCTATCATTGCAGTCAGCGGGTGTTGCATTGCTTCATTCCAAAAGAAGTTAAATAAAAAGCGCCCTTCCATAAAAAAATACCCGTATTCAAATCATAGTAATCACTTAATCTAGCTTGTGCCAGCAGTTGTACACAGAAGCAGTTCTGGGAGCATGATGTGTTGTGCATGTGCCGGTGAGTCTCGTGAAAACCAACGTTTGTTCACAGGATCAATAGAGGCAAAGTTTCCTTACCAGTCTCCTCTTGGCTTATATCGAAATCCTCCGACATTCTTCTTTGGAAATCCTCGTTTTGTACTTCTAATTAGTGACCTCTATTTTGTTTTGATCTCTCCGCTGCGTTTTCGAATGCATCACTTCTGAGTGGTGCATATGAAAAGCTTAACCTCATACATCATTTCCCCAGAACTGTTTCTTTACAACAGTGAACGCAAGCTAGATTCAAGTAATTATTACATTTTGAATATGGATATTTTCCTTGCAAAAATGCATCAGTTTGCAACAGGAAGCCTTTGTTCACCCCCTGGAGCTGTGTGAGACACTTTTTTTTTTGGAAGGGGGCTTTTTATTTCACATCTTTTGGACTGTAGCAATGAAACACCCGCTGACTGCAGTGATGGAGCTTGAAAGATCAAAGAAATTCTTTATATAACTGACTGGATTCATCTGAAAGAAGAAAGTCATATACACCTAGGATGCCTCTGGGGTGAGTAAAATGCAGCCTAATTGTATTATTGAAATCCTGCCTTTCTCCCTCTTTTTTCTTTCACTGAAAATGCACTTTTTTACCCACACTAACTAAATCCTCTGGGATGAAGTCAGGCAATTAGTTGTGTTTTGTCCAGAATTCCAAGACAGTTACTTCATTGATAAGCCTCATTATCATTGCATACAGTCAGGAGCCAGGCTTTAAGAAGCTGCCAGACATTTTCTAAGGGGGTTTCCAGATCCCCTCAAGGATAGACTTAAGGAAAGCCCTTCCCTATGTTGCCTGGAGAAATTTGTGCATAGAATACTTGGCAACTCTGATTCCGCATTACCGCAGTGAATCAATGCAAACGTGGCAGCAATGAATGAATCACCTTCAAGGATAGTGTGAATGAGAGCAAGAGCGATAGAGAATGGTGGTCACAGGGGGAAGCCTCTGCGTGCGTGTGTATGTGTGTGTGTGTGTGTGTGTCTGCAGTCTCTGCAGGGTGTGTTCTCATCATGTCTAAATGAGAACAAGTAGTGTACATAAATGTAATGATCACAATTTTGAACATGAGTCACGTCTTCATGTAATAACAGATTCATCAAGAGTGATACAGTTAAGCAACGTTGTCCTTACCTTCTCACACATCACACAAACACATATTTTGTCATCTATAGCATTGCAGCTTGTCCTGAAGATTGATGGTATTCAGAGAGAGATTTGATTGTGTGTGCATATGTGTGTGTGTGTGTGTGTGTGTGTGTACCTACTTAACCATATTTTGGGGTAAACCTGAAAGTAATCTAAACCTGACCTGACAATATCTCACAAAACCTCCCTTTGGGGATGTCACCATTTATAAAACTGGTATAAAAATACAGTAAGTTTTTTTTGTTTATAAAAATTCAGCAAGTTTTTTTCTGTAAGGGGTAGGGTTAGGTGTAGGGTTGGTGTAGAGCAGATATACTTCCTGCAGAGTTTAGCTCTAACCCTAATCAAACACACCTGAGCAAGCTAATCAATGCCTTCAGGATCATTAGAAAATCACAGGAGTTTGATCAGGAGCTCCTGATCCAGAGACCCCTCTGCCAGCCATTCCTAAGTCAATCCTGCCAGCCGCAACTCACTCAAACCCATCGGCATTTCCTGAGTCTGGCCCACCACAATGACAAGCCCACTGGCCACCCAATTCACCCATAACCAAGGGAGGAGAATGGGGAAAAAATACTCTTCACAGTCCTCATCCCAGCCCCAGAGCTTGATCCAGTGTTGCCTCCAGAACCCGAATCCAGCCCAGTGAGGGCTCCTGTTCCCATGTTTAGACCATGGAGAGCTCCTGTTCCCAAGTTTAGCCCAAGAAGGGCTCCAGTTCCTGAATTAGGCCCGGAGAGGGTCGTGGTCCTTATGTTTGGCCCACGGAGGGCCTCGGAGCACATAATCTTCCCCAAGTATTTTTTGTGGGGTGGTAGTAGGGCTCCAGCCTTTAGAGGCTGAGGCGGGGGCTGGGGCCTCTGCCTCGGCGGTCATCCAGCCATGGCGTCCTGAGTTCCCAGCTCCTCCATGGCCTCCTGAGCTCCCTGCTCCGCCGTTGGTTTCCTAGTCTGCCTGCTCTGCCGTGGCACACCGAACTGCCTGATCCACCATGGGTCCCAGAACGGGTAATTATTCTGTGTATTTAAGTTCATGTTTGTTCCTTCCTTTGCTGTCGGTTCTACTCATTGAGTTTGTGCTTTTGCTTCAGCTTCAATGTTGGAATCTGCCATTTTTCGTAAATAAAGATTGTTTATTACTCGTAATTTTGCTTCCAAATTAAATAAATATCATTTTATTTGATTGTAAAGCAATTAAATGTTTAAGGATCAGTAAATTTCAGTAGATCATGCTATTTAATGGTGTTTAAAGGTAGTATATCCCAATTCTGGCATACTTTCTTGTACAGACTTTATTAACTGCAGCATAAATTCTTACCATTGTCTTAGTATGTAGTGTCTATGTCTGAGGTTTGTAAGATGTGAATAAGTCTGAGAGATGAGGTTCTTATACAGTGATGGTTGTCCAGTGCAGGTGAAGTGGCAGGGGGGTGGCCAGTACACTTTGGTTATCCTGTCACCATGGTGATGCCGGCTACTTCGGATGATGTCGTTGCGTTCTGACATCCCTGGCTGCCTGCCCAGAACGTCGTGAGCAAGTCCTAATTTAAAACATCAGAATTAATACATACACATAATCATTAGAGTGGAACATTATGCACAAATACTCTCTAAAAGCTTAAATAGTAGCAAGAGGGAATTGAGAGATGCTCTCTTTTACCATGGTTCTGTAAGCAAACACATTCAGAAAATGTAAAATCTAGTCTTAAAACTGTCATTTATAAGTGTTTATCCCTAGATTAGGGCCAAGACATGTTAGTCAACCTGAAATAGTATTGTTGTATGTGAATGAAGGACTGAGTAAATGAAAGTGAAGGGAGGAACAAATACGCAGGCCAGCTGTTTTCTTGCTTTTATGACTTCTGACATCGCCAGCGAGAGAGAGAGAGAGAGTAAGAGTGGCAGAGACGAAGAAGAACACCTGATTAGCATTGTGTTCATGTCCCACTACCGTGACTCTAAATGGCTGCGAGAGAGCAAAAGAACATCGGTGAGAAGGGAGGAGAAGGACAGAGTGAGGGAAAGAGCCACCTCAGCGCTTTATAGAGGCCAGGGCACAGGAAAGAAGAGAAGCTGGTGGACCTGGGAAGAGAAAAAAAGCAGACAAAGGGACACACACGCACACACACTCCTCACAGGCTAATTGCTTCCCTCTCTTTCATATCTCTATTTGCTGACACTTTGGGTGAGGTTAATAAAGCAGGATGGCAGTGTCTGGAACAACTGTTGTTCTGTTGGTAAACTCTGTCTCAGTCTCTTTGCCTGTCTTGGAGGTTAACAATAGAACAATACCTCACAACAGAATAGAATGAGATGCCCTACAAGACACCCACCAGGGCATCATGCACCTATTTATTTGAAGGGTGAAATAGGCATATATGTATATATGTATATATATATATATATATATATATATATATATATATATATATATATATATATATATATGCAGTGGCATGCACAGACCTCCAGAGGGTCATGGGAAAAATCTAGGTCTGAGGGCAGGTGGGGTCCCCGGCTGGACTCCGCCCCTTACATGGATCCTTCCTCCATGAACACTACCCGACCCACACGAACCTCGCAGCACAACGAGGACACCGGATCCTTTGTTGTTTTGGACACTCTCCCCCCTTTGGCCACTTTTATCCCCTGTTTTATTTTCTGTTAATAAAAGCCTCTCCGAGGCCTGACTCCACGCGCACTGTGTCTGTCGTTGGCTCCTCCCGTGACACACTTCTTTTTACCAACAATAATTGTGCAAATGATTAAGGGGTTTTGAAAGGGTTTTATCCTTTTGCAAACACATACAATTATCTAACATTAGAGGAAAAAGTGGAAAGTGATGCAAACCAACTCAGACATGAGATGTGTGTGTATGCAGCGGTAATGGTCATTACCTAATGCATCATTGGAGTGTGTAAGGCAAAGAGAGCTTTGGGTCAGAAGGCACTGACGCAAATACTCACACCAGACCAGCCCTATATGGTCACATCATCTGTCTCTGTCATGCTATGTGCCAGCAAGACCACACACATACACAAAAGACATGGCAGCTACACAAGCAACGGGATGCTGCGGTGTAAACCTTAACTAACTGTTATCGGGTATAAGGTTATAACATTAATAGAATCATTCCTCTTTCTTTCTTTCTTTCTTTCTTTCTTGTGTTATTCTCACTTTATTCTATGGTAGCAGCTGCATTTCCTCTCCATCTCTCCCCTTTCACTGCATTCTTTCATCCCGCTATCGGCAGGCCTTAGACATGTCCCAGCTCGTTTAGACACAAATCATTAAGCGTTACAGAGGAAAAAAGGCCCATTAGTCCAACTTTAATTAATCCCTAACTGCACATTCCTATCTGTTTTGACTTCCACAGTATGTATCTGTATGTGGATGCTTCTTTTTTTGAGAGAGAGAGAGAGAGAGAGAAAGACTGATAGAATGAATGAACAAAGATTGTAATGATGGATGGATGGATTGGTGGATGGAGATTTAGGTGGATGGATGGATGATGGGGTAGATTTGAATGGATGGATAAAATGATTAAACGAACTAACGATGATAGAGAGAGATGGATGGATAGATGGATCCAGAGATTTGAATGGAGAGATAGAATAATACAATGATCAAACAATTGAAGGATGGACGGATGAAAGATAGAGGTACTGTAGATTTGAATGAATGGATAGAATGATACAATGACCTAAAAATGATAGAGAGATATGGGTAGGTGGGTGGACACAGACATTTAATTGGACAGTAGTATAATACAATGGTTTAACAAGTGATGATGGATGGATGGATGGATGGATGGATGGATGGATGGATGAAGGGTTAGTGATAGATTTGTATGGATGGATGGATCATAGTTTGGGTCAATTGTTTGGTGAGAAATATGAGAGTTTTTCCCGTGGTAAGTATTTGATTGTCCAGCTAAATATTGTCATTACAGCCGTGGCTTACACAGCCCCGCGCCCCTTCATTACTAACAGTCACATTAGGCAGCAGGGAGCGTCCACTGTAATTTTATGCACTTTAGACCAATACGTTCTCTGAATATGAAGCACTTGAATAACTTCTACGCTTCAACTCCTGTTAGCTTGGGACGGACAATATTGTGCTTGACCGGTACGTTTTTATAATTCCGAGCAAAACAAGAAGTAGTCTGCAGGTTTTTAATATGAAGACGCAGTTGAGAAGAATCAGAATTATGTTTATGATTTATGTGATATACTGTTTTGCTGATCTACTTGTTCTATCTGGAATATGCAATAAAATTAGGGTGTCTGAGAGATTTTTTTTTTAAAAGAAGTCTTCTGTTCACCGAAGCTGAATGTTATTTGAGAGTAAAAATTGTAATATTGTGTAATACTGTAAAATGTTTTTTTTATTATTTGAATATATTTTAAAATGTAACTTATTCCTGTGATGCAAAGCTGGTTTAGTGTCACATGGTCCTTCAGAAATCATTCTCATATGCTGATTTGATACTCAAGACTGCATAATATTTTTGAGGAAACAGTTTTCTGTAAAACCTTAAGTAGTTTTTCAGCCTTTTTAGATGAACAGAGAGTTAAAAAAAAAAAAAACAGCATTTCTTTGGAATAATGCTTATAACAATGCCTTTACTGTAACTTTTTATCAATACCAAATTTTTATTTGTTTAAAAAATGTTTCTAACCTCAAACTGAAACTGTAAATATTGATGAAAAAATACTTTTTATTTCTTACTTTTAGAGAACAGCAAGAAAGAGTTTTTTTTTTTTTTTCAGATTTTACAACACATTTATAAATGGACAAAATCTATGATATGACCCCTTTAATGTGCTCACATATATGCTGGATAATAAATGCAGTCTTCTTTTTGTTTGTGTCTCTCTTCATTTCTCTCCTCCTCTCTCCCTTTCTTTTCCAGAATGAAATATGGCAGTGGGGAAGCCAAACTTTTGTTAGGATCTGTTGTGCCTGAAAGCTTTATTGATGCTTTGCGTGCAGCATGAGCGTCTTCCTCTTTTATTAAGCGTGTGAAAGTCTTCCAATAGAATAACGACATAACTTCTGCCCACTTTCTTGTTCACCCTCCATAAATACTCGTTCACTTCTCTCTCCCCCATGGAAAGGTGACAACTCCATCTCCAGCTGATTGGTTGATGTATGGTGTTATTCAGTAAGATGCAAAACCATATAACTCACCCTGACGGGGCTTATAGGAGAGATAGTGAGGCACAGAAAAAGGGAAAGGAGATCTCTAACCAGGTGACGTCCCCGTTGGGCCAATGTGTCTGTGTAACTTTTGTTGAAGCCTGAGCACTTGGCAGACTGGCATCCCTGAGCAGACGCACTCAAACACACATCAATATCACCCATCAGGAGTGCCCTTCACACCCTCTGTCCCCGTAGATGGGTTTTATGGTTATGCAGTGCAAAATGAAGACAGAAAGGGCTTGTGTATCAGTGCCGCTCTGTGTGTGGCTTTCAAAGCGTGTCATGGCAGTGCTACTAAAGAGGCTGACAAAGACAGATCTGCAGGGAATTTCCTACACAACCCAAATCAACCCAAGTCAGAAGAGATGAAGGAAATGTGCCTTATCACGGCAGAATATGCCAGTTTAATCTGTGAATATCTTTATTTGCCCCCTCTTTGCTTTGTGTGGAGCCTTTAATGCAAAGTCGGGCACATATTTCTTTCCCAGCTTCTGTGAGCGGTGATTTGTCTGTGGACTGTGGCGGTGGCAGACACTGTGCCATGTAGCTGAATGTTAAAACTGTAGTTTGTTCCCTCAGGGCCTCACCTTCAGAACTGATCAATGGACATGAGCATATAGAGGCCTGCAGAGAGAAAGTCCAAACTATTTCTGTAATGTTTTTCATAGAGGGAGTGCTGAGAGAAAATGGAAGAGGCACACAGAGTGAACATTTGTGAAAAAAGAAAAAGAGAAGGAAAAAAAAGAGATTGATAAAAGCACTTACACTGAAAAGTTTGGAGTCAGTAAGATTTTTCTCACGCTGAGTGACATATCATAACAATTTAAATTTTTTTAAAAACAAAAACTGTTTAAAACAGTTTTTTTTTTTAATGTTTTTTAATTTAATTTATCCCTGTGACAGCAAAGCTGGATTTTCAGCAGCCATTGCTCCAGTCTTCAGCATCACATGATCAGTCTAACAAGCTGATTTGGAAAGATTTCTTTATTTTCATACATGTTAAGCTTTTAGATTGTTTGGTTTGTACGTATTTATTATATATTATTCAATTTTTCTCTCTCTCTGAGCTTCACCGAGTAACTGCTCAGTAATAGACACTGTACCTTTCATCTGTGCTCTTAATGGGATTGTTTAATATTTAAAAAAGCAGCCTGTGTTTACACTTAAAATCCAAAAAAATCTGTTATTTTTGTATAAGATTTGTTGAACGTAGTTACATAACATTTAAAATGGCTTTTTTTTTTTATTCACTTCAGATTTTCAGACACAGTGCACTTTAATGTTAATATTAATTAAAATATAAAAAAAAACATACTTTCTAAATATATGCCAGTTTAGCTACCATTAGAAATTAAGCAACTGCATGCACATCCACAGCTGTTAGCTTCCTACACAGTTTTGATCATTGGTTATGTGCTTTTCATATACAAGCTTTAGCACAGTGACATCTCATAATATTGCCTTACCCTTCCTGTTCAATTACCACTGTCCCGTGCTGTTTTACACAGATCTCCAACAGACTGCTAGGAACATCCCTTAACAGCTGTTATAGTTCATTTGAACATCTATCACCTCACTTCTACTTAAAAAAAAAAAAAAGCCATAAGATATTTTATTTGATCTTTTTAATTTTTAGTAAATTTTCTATAGCAGAGCTGACAGCCCAAAATGTCCCTTTTGATGTGGAAGTACCACGGTACAGTGGTATGAGATGTGACCGACCGTGGTATGCAGTATACCATGGTACTGAATGATTACTATATTGTCCCATGATATTTAAAGGTATAGTTCACACAAAAATGAAAATGATGTCATCATTTACTCCCTTTTGTCATTGCAAACCTGTATAACTATCTTTCTTCTGTTAAACTCAAAATAAGTTGACTTCCATTTGTATGGTCCAAACATATAATGGAAGACAATGGGAACCTTAACTTTTTTTTGTTACACAAAGAGTGAACTATTTCAGAACTGTCATTTTGGGGTGGACTCTCACTCTTTACTTATTTTGTCAGTTTTTACATAGATCAGTTTGAACAATTCTTCTGTTTTGAATCTCTTTCTAGAATGAGTTTAGATCATGTTATAACAGTTCACTGAACTCTTTTGTGTAGTTTGTTTTGTTGGTGCTGTAAACTCTGAGAAGAAAAGCAGATCAAAGACAGAGAAGCCCTGAATGTTTTGTTCTGGTTATTACACCACAGTCTATTGTCCAGTACAGACAGACACAACTTCTCATCTTCCTGTGTGCTTGTAAACATTGATGCTTGTACTTGAGTTTGTTATGGCTGACACTGTTCAAGTCTTTTGAGGTAAGCTGTAAAATTAAAGATGCATCAACTGGTTTGAGTTTATTAGTGTGTGTGTTTTGGTTTCTGTCTTTCTTTCTTTTCTTTTTGTCATCCTGATTTAACCTCCACTTTCTGTTGTACCATCAGCATGTATCTTTCAAGATTTTCAAGAGTTTCCTTTTTTTTAGCATACATAGGCACAATGTTTAATGCAAATGTTCTCTCTTTTTTCTCAGAGCCTCAGCTGAAAGGTATTGTCACACGTCTGTATTGTCGGCATGGCTTCTACCTGCAGATGTTACCCGATGGCACCTTGGATGGTACAAAGGACGAAAACAGCTCCTTTTGTAAGTGTGTGCACGTAGATATGTGGGTGGGAGTGTGTGTCTGTGCGAGCGCTCAAATCTTTTTTGAACACATTTTAAGAGCTTTAAAAAATCCTGTTAACCTTACCTGAACTCACTATCACATTACAACCCAGAGATTATAATGGCAAACAAACATCAGTGTGGCAGGTCTCTCTCTCTCTCTCTCTCTCTCTCTCTCTCTCTCTATATTTTTTTGTTCAGAGGTTGCTCTATCATAGCCCAGGAGACCTATGGAGTCCTTGGACAAAGTTTAGAGCTGAACTGGTTCATCTTAAATTCATGAATGTGAATTTGAATTGAACTGGTCACAAATGACTATCTATCTATCTATCTATCTATCTATCTATCTATCTATCTATCTATCTATCTATCTATCTATCTATCTATCTATCTATCTATCATCTATCTATCTATCTATCTATCTATCTATCGATCTATCGATCTATCTATCTATCTATCTATCTATCTATCTATCTATCTATCTATCTATCTAGCAATTTATATATTGTCCTGTTGTGCTATCTGTCTTTATGGCCTATTACTTTATTCAAAACATTTAAAGACTTTTTTATCCCAGTATTCAACACTGTCTTGCCAAAAATGTTTCTTGTAAATTCAGATTTATCCTTCCCTTCAAATTTGAAATGAAGGTCTAAATGCAAAATTATTTTATATTCAGGAACATAACTGACATCTGATTCCAGTTTTGGCATCTTGGAAAATCTGAGCACAGTTAAAGAGGCCGAGAAGAGGCACATGTGAGATGACTCGGCTCTTTTTTCAAAAGAAAACGTGTGAGGGGGAGGCATCAGCAAAAGGACTCTTTGTTTAATTTCATTGCTGAAAATGATAATAATTTTTTTAATATTAATGAGATCTCATCTGCTACTTTTTATTTCCTAATGTACCTAATGTTCCGTTCCTAATGTACAGTATAGGCTCTCCTAAAATACGCAGCACTCTTCTCATAAATTACATGTTGCCCTTGTGAGACGCATTTCTGAGCACAGCTAAACAGATGCCTCATAATGTCTTTTTAATATGGGAACATCATAAACAAAATAAAACAGTCAAATCCCACAAGGTTTTTCCTCTTTTTACTGCAGATGTCTTGAAATCTTTCCAGAGGCTAAACATTTATGTCAGTTGAGGAAAGGGTTTTTGTAAGTGTTTCTATCCATAAATCTTGCATAACAGTGATTTAATGGTGGCTTTTCAGCTGATTCAGTGCAGGTGAGGTGTGTGTCCACTGTAGTACTTTAGGATTGACAGCGGGGAACTATCTGGGAACAGCTGTGTGGTTTGTGTTGGAGACAGTGTAAAAGTTAAATAACTTTTTTGTAGAGCTAATTAAAAGGTGAAAGAAAAAGAAAGCAAGCAGCCGAGCTGTATGATTGCTGTCTAGACTTTATGGTTATTATATACAGATTGTGCACTGAGGTGAGAGAAAGGTGAAATTGCGGTGTTAACTGATGTATAGCTTGCTTTGCTTCCTGAAATTAGGCTTGAACCCGTTCTGGAGAAAGGCTGTGTTTGGGTCAGGATTGGTCAGATGTTAGAGGTGTACCATCTCATTAGCAGTGAGGGGGTCTCGGTGAAACTGCTCTTTATGCACCACACTGCAGAGTATGCTAATCAGTCCCAAAAACTGCCAAATCAGCACAGAGAGAGAATAAATAATTAACATGCTCTGATTCATATGAGGAACTCCTCTGTTATAATGGTTTACCATTCCGTCATTAAACAGACAAACAACTTTCATGCTCTGTTCCATCCTGATAACTTACATTCAGAGACTTTGGAAACTTTCATGGTCGGTTAGCATGTAATGCAACAGTTTACTAAGTGATGAGGCGGTCCAGCTCAGTGGAGAAACTACAGTTTGCGACTAAGAACTTTGTTAACACAAACTATGGCTTCCGTTGTGAAAAATCCTAGATGCTGAATTGACTTGCTTTTTATAGGATACATCACAAAAAGTAGACACTGTAGTTGGTGGCTGGCTATGCTGATGGATTTCAATTCAAACTGAAATACAAGTTTACTTGTTTTGAGCTACCCAATCCTACATAGCCTTTCCAGCGTGCACCTCTCTGATCTTTATATTGGCCTCAGAATCGGGCCTGACCTGAAAGCCTTCATAAAAACTCAATTTGCATGCATAGGCTCCTGCAAACATGCTAGTTATTTGTGAACAAGGTTAGTAATCTCTGTGAAGAGGGTTCATGTTCATGAATGAGAGTTCATGTTCTCCAATTTATCTTTAAGATACGGAACATCATTTTGTCTTTTATCTATTCAAGCAAACTTTGTAGTTTTACACAGATTAGCACCAGAACCCCAGATGGCACAGTGCTTGTCCCTGCAGTTCCCAGTGAAGCCAAAAGAACAGCTGGTATTGCAGTGATAGGTGTTCCATCACAGAGCGTGTGCCCCGTTGGAGGGAAGGGTATGGACTGATGGACTGGTACTCCTCCTTTCATTTTCATCTTCACTTGAACCACAGGTTGATTATGTAATGTCTTAATGAGTAAGTGGGGGAGGATTGATAAGATGTCTGCTGTGTGTGTGTGTGTGTGCTCTCCTCACCTTCGGACACTGAACATCTTGAGCTGATCATGCATTTCACCCTTGCTCAAGTACTTACAAATGAAAAAAATTAGAGAGAGAGAGTCAGGTGGAGTTTGGTTTCTTTGCAATTAAACTTGATTCCTTATTACAGCATTGCTGTACCTTTTTGCCTCACCTTTTCCTGGTCTCAGAGCCCACATAGACAATGGCAAATTATGGGCGGAATAACACAATTTTAAGATTAGATTAGATTAAACTTTATTGCCATTGCACATGTAAGGTACAAGGCAACGGAATGCAGTTAGCATCTAACCCAGAAGTGCAATAAGCAGTAAGATTCAGTTTTCTGTATGGCTGATCAAACAGTAGTGCAAGTAATAACAAGTGTAACTGTTTTTTTTTTTTTGTTGTTGTTGTTGTTGTTGTTGTTGTAAACCAGATGTAGTGATGAGGAGGGGTAAGGAGTGTGTGTGTGTGAGTGTAGGGGGGTGGTGGAAGTGGGCAGAATTCAGTAAAGAGGCAACTGTAGGGAAAAAGTTGTTCCTGAGTCTGCTGGTCCTTGTCCGGGGGTGACGTGTTACACCCAACACTGGTGAAGACCCGTGCAAACTGCTTTGCACATGCCTTGAGCACACGTCCAGCAATGCTGTTGGGGCCAGCAGTCTTGCCTGCGTTGATCCGGCTCAATGCAGTGTAGACGTCTGTGGAGGTGAGTTTGAGGGTTGGTGGTCTGCTGAGAGTGTGATCTTGGTGGCCGTCTCCTTGCTGTCACTGTTGAAGCGAGCATAAAAGTCATTAAGCTCGTTAAGGAAGGAGACGTCTGTGGCTGTTGTAGTGGAGTTGTAAATTCTGGGTCTTTTTTGTTTTGTTTTAAATGTAGGAATGATAACTCTACATTGTTGTGCTTTGTTTGGGTGGAATAATATGATAATATGTTTCCATTTCAAAGTGACTAAAATAAATATCTCACAGTACATATGCAACTGTATTACTTGCAATCTCAGCTTTTCAAGTGCATCTTTTATCTCAGAAAGTTTCTTTATGGCTTGCAATGTGAATTTTTATCTTCTAGTTTCAACTTGACCTATCATAATTGTAACTTTATTTCTAGTAATTGTGACTTTATATCCCAGCACTCTGACATTTATTTCTAATTTCCATCATCTAACAATTATTTGTCTTTCTGAGCCAGTGATGGCAATAGTCATGTTTGGTAACAAGAAATCTGGATGGCAACTAAATGTATAAATATTTTATGTGTGAATGGTGCTATTTATATACACAATTGTGGGCCTTTTTTGTTTTTTGTTTGTTTGTTTGTTTGAAATAACTTTATTCAGCAAGGATGCGTTATTTTGATTAGTATACTATAGCAATAATAAAGGGACTTACAAAAAATATATATTTCAAATAAATGCTGTTCTTTTGAACTTTTTATTAATCAAGTAATTGAAAAAAAAAATTGGATCACATTTTCCACAAAAAATATTCAATATTTATATTATATATATACTAGCCTATAGTGCACAGAAGAGAAGTGACAATTGTATTTATCTGCAGTGTGTATATGGCCAGAGGCAGACCGAGAGAATGATTCTAAAAGAGCAAGAATCTGGCATTGTTTTTTTGGCACACAGAAAAGGTTAACCAAAGAGGACAAGACAGCAGTGAAAAAGAAAAGATGGTGTGGGCCAGTGTCTAGACAGACTATCATAACTGAAAGAAAGTTTAAACAAAGGCAAAATACAAAAATGTTAGTGAAGTAATGCAACTCTGTTTTATCCTGTAAGTGCCCATCTGGTGATAGACATTTTTTAGAAGCATCTGGCAGATATGGTCAACTAGAGATGAAACATACAGCAGATATCATTTCCTCAACACTGCCCCCTTAAGAACACTTAAATGTACAAAAAGTTTTACTAATGTCATACCAACATTTAATGACTTCCCTCCAACCCACCGAGGAGGAAGGGAGGAGAATGGAGTTTGAGAAAGAAAAACTCTTTAACAGACAGCGAGGTGTCAGAGCTTTTGATGCTGAACTAACACGATGTGCTGAATATCCCTATATTGAAAGAAAGAAAGGATTCTCCAATAGAGAGAGGGGATGAACGACAGGCGAGTTTTGTGCCCTGACCCTTATCCCATCATGCCTAGCACAGATAGACTTTGACAGAGGCATTGATTTCGTTGTGTCTCCAAAAGTCACCAAGGCAATAAATAAAGCTTGACAGTCAGTCTTCGCAGTGATGATTCAGGGTGACAAGACACAACATGTAAACACAGAGACAGTCAAACACACTGAAGCCAGTGCATACCTTCAAATGTTGTTTAAAGTGTTTACCAAGTGTTTAATTGTCTTTGGATGGACATGCATTGATACATTGAAGTCTAAGGTGTGCCTGGAATGTGTCTGTGAAGATTCAGCTCAAAATATCCCACAGATTATTAATTATATCATTTTGAAAATACCCATTTTGAGTTGAAGCAAAAACATGCTGTTTTCATGCGTGTATATTTAAATGCAAATGAGCTGCTGCTCCCCACCCCTTTTTCAGAATAGGGCTGTGCCTTCACAGTTTGTGCCTCGGATACTCTGCCAAAAAAAAATTGGGTTTGGTTTTGATTATCATGTCTATTGCACTGAAAACTTATCTGCATATTTTTAAAAACCGTATTTTTAAACCATACAGTTTAAACGTCTTATATGCAGTTTTCTGAGTGCGCACATCTGAAGCACGTTAATAGGAACTGTCTTTCTGCATGTGAGTACTCTTTTTGTCTTTGTGTGCTTATAGAAATTACATGTTTATATTTGATTCATTTTTATTTATTCATTTAGCCACTGCCTGTAATTGCATTAAAACATCTTACCTCATTTTATCTTGACATCTTAGTGTGAAAGAATATTTCTTTTCAAAGAACTCATTACTGTGTTCCCAAGTTTTCGCTGTTTGTCACATCAGCTATGCTATACTTCATCTTTTACTACTGATGCAGTCATAAATCTCCTCTCCAGTGATTTTTATTTCCAGGTTGTGAGGTTTTGGGTTCAGATGAAGTCTGCATTGTCATGCCTGTGGTTGTCACAGCACTAGGAGGGTGCTACTCAAATCTGCATCGCTCCCGTTGAGACACATTGCCACAGGCCATTTGTCAATACTGCTAAAGTCAACATGTCGCTCAAGACGTTTTCCACCAATGGTCCCGTCGGTCAACACTCCACACCAAAATAGACACACTCTCATCTGCAGCGCAAAAGGCTTATGGATGAGCATGCACAACCGCCCCGGTGTCACACAGAATGCACACGCTTAAAGCTAACATCCCAGTTTTGGAAACACTGGAAATCCTGTTGGCTATGGCTGGCAGAGTGATGGCAGAGCAAAGAGTGAGATGGAAGGAGATTTCTCTGTTTCTCTTTAATGTGCCTCACCGAATCTGAAAGCACATTTTACTATAGGGTCTGTAATTTCAGGAGGTTTCTGCTGAAACTGTCACCTTGGGTGCACTGGAGAGAAATTCTCATCCTTCATAACACGCTGAAAAAAAAAAAGAAATATTGAGAATCGTTCATCATTTATTTCATATAGAGCAAAATTTCAGACTGTCCATGCTGATGTTAAAAAATCATCTCTCTCTCTCTCTCTCTCTCTCTCTCTCTCTCTCTCTCTCTCTCTCTCTCTCTCTCTCTCTCTCTCTCTCTCTCTCTCATTGCAGTGCTGTTCAACTTGATTCCTGTGGGTCTGAGGATAGTCGCCATCCAAAGCACCAAGACAAGACTCTACATAGGCATGAATAGCGAGGGCTACCTCTACACATCAGTAAGTCATACTCATCAATACTGTACAAACCTTTCCAGGTCTGTTGTAAAACCACTGGTGAAAAAGCTTCGAAATTTTCTAAATTAATACTATTTAATTGAAACATATATATATATATATATATATATATATATATATATATATATATATATATATATATATATATATATATATATATATATATATATATATATATATATATATATATATAAATGCCATATATAAAGTATCAATCAAACCAACGTTTGGAATAATTCATGATTTTTTATGTTATTTAAAGTCTCTAATGCTCACCAAGGCTGCATAAATTTGATCTAAAATGCAGTACTGATCAAAAGTGTCAGTAAAGATGTTTAGAATGTTACAAAAGGTTTCTATTTAGACAAATACTGTTAAGCAAATTCAACATTTAAAGGATTTTAATAATTTTATAACTTTTATAAATGTGATTTTAAAATTTATTTTACAGTTAATTTAAATTGTTATAATATTTCACACTGTTTACACTCAGCCTTGCAGCCTTGGTAGGCATATAAACAATTAATACATCTGATTTACTTTCCCTGGTAGTGTATATAAAAATTATAAATATAATTTTATTTGAATAGTGACCTGAAAATAGCCTTAAATATTAGGGGGGTAAATATTTCATATTCAGTTTAATTTATAAATCGCTATTGGGGTGAAAGGTGGTGACGATTATAGGGGCCCACGGCTGAGGGGTGATCTCAATAGTTCATTTATGTAAGTGAGTACAGCAAAATAAAGCGAACTGTGAAATATTATACCCTTTTTTTTTTTTTGTTAGATGATTTTGGAAATTAGAAATAAATGTCAGAGTGCTGGGATATAAAGTCACAATTACTAGAAATAAAGTTGCAATTATGATAGGTCAAGTTGAATCTAGAAGATAAAAAGTCACATTGCAAGACATAAAGAAACTTTCTGAGATAAAAGATGCACTTGAAAAGCTGAGATTTTAAGTAATATAAATTCTTCATACAGTGGACTAACAGTGAAATTGATCAAAACAATTTGGGACCAAAAATGATTCAGACACTTTGACCTGACCATGTTTTTCTTTAATTGCTAATTAACCACAGACTAAAAAAAGTAAACAATGCTTAGTATTGATAGTTGTGTAAATATTGTCATACTAACAGTTGTCTAAAGTTTTGTTTGATTGTAATCCAATACACACCTTTCTATCAAAGTTATCTGACATTATCAAGAGGAATTTGTTCTGACACAGTTTAACTCTGAGTTCTTGTCATATTTTATTACCATGTTCCAAACTATAGCAAATAAACTATGTTAATGTAAGAAATGTTGAAGGTATCTGAATACATTTTGGTTTGACTGTATATTTTTGTTTTACACTGAAGACTATGCAGTGCTATTTTACATTTTATTATTCATTTTCTGTACTTGGACACCTACAAACTTTAACAAGCTTAAACATTGTGTACAAATAAAGAACGAAAATACAAAAAATAAAAAATTTTATACAGGACCCCACTGGTACAACCTGAACCGGGCCCTGCAAACCCCAGCTACAGCCCTGCCCTTTACATAAAAGTTTTCACAATCCTAAAACTTCAGAAGATTTTAAATTGATTTTAATGAGGTCTCAGAGATTGTGACTCAACTGTATTATATACTCATAGAAACTATACACATTATTTCATGTTCTTTAATTATGTGTCAGGTGCTGATAATGAAGTTAACTGTTGTGTGTTTGTGAGTGTGAGTACTGTTGGCCTCAGCTCTCTGTGACACTCCATTAGTCTGGCCTATATTTCTCTCTACCAGTTAAACTTTTGTAAGACATGCTTCTACTAAGAGATGCATTGCTTTGCAGTGTAGATGCATCTTTATTCTCTCTTCTTTCTCTATCCATTCCTCTGATCCATTCTCTCTTATTTGTAGTAGAAAAGAGTATTTCTTTCATCTTTAAAGTAGATCATAACACGATGAACTGTGCCCCCATAACATGCTATGATATGATAAAATGTATGAATTATATCATTGCATGGACAGCAGAATATCAAACCAAATGCTATCTGCACACAAATACAGTAGCGTTAGATTGCAAAAAGATCTTCACTTTTCTTCTAAAGCCATTACTTCTAAAATACTGGACTCAAAGTTTTTTTCTTGATCTACTAAGTCTGGCAACCAGAACATGTTGAAATATTTTTCTCGTTTAAATTATTAACTGTGTATCTATTTTGTACTTTAAATCCAACATTCTTTTTTGTCAAATATTTTAAATTAAAAGTATGCATGTTCTTTCAACACCACTTAATTTGATACTATTTTGTTTTGTGTAATGCAGTTTCTTTTTTTACTCATGAATTTTTAAGTGCACCACAAGTGTTCAGATAGTGTTTCTGTACTAGTATCTGCAAAACCCATTGTAAATTTGAGTTTATATGTATAGTTAACAGATTTTTTTCTAGGTCCAGATGCATAATTTTAATTTGAAATAATTAATAAAATATGAAATAATAAAATAATAACATAAAATGATAAAATCTATGGTAACCTAAACAATTAGTGAGATAAACCACACACACACAAAAAAAGTATTTATATCAGTTATTACACAAATTACAACTGTTACTTAGTTGTGAGCTCAATAAGTGACTCATTTCTAATCTTTCCCTATCATGTATCCTTCTCTCACACAAAAGAGCACAAATACATTTTCTATCTCTCTTTTTCTCTACTCTTGCAAAGAGAGCATCTGTAGAGAATGTGTTCCCCTCATGAGAAGAAAGTCGACCCATTTTCCACTGAGGGAAATGACCATACCTGAAAAAAAGAGAAAATCCCTATCCTAGAAAACCTCATGCAGAGCGACCTCTTTTTCTTTTCTCTTTTCTGTGCCTTAGTCTAAAGAGCTGAAATTGCTCTACCTGTGTTCTTACTATCATCTTCTTTTAGCATGATACTTTAAACCAGAGACTAGTGTGAAGCCAGTGAAGCATGCCACAAAAAGCAATGCAAACAGGAGACAGCTTGCTCCTGAGCTTTAAAATATTCTGAAACAACAGAGCCAAAACACATATTGTTGACTTTTGAAACATTATGTGAGGAAAGACTCGTTTACTACTGTATACTGTGCTGTGAGAAGAATACACAAAGCTAAAATAAGATATTTTCTCTGGATTGAATCAAGGTGCATCTGAAATTGCATGCTATCGGAGTGGGTGCTTCATTTGATGTGGAACAAATTACCTGAAAGTTAAAAAAGTATGTTCTATATAAAAAGAATGTGTGCAGTATGAATGAAATCAATACTACATCCACCATGTTGGCTTTGTCATGTGACCTTTCACAACTCCTCTCCTGTGGACTTCAGAATCTCGATGGAAGTAGATGGTAGTTTATGTATGTACTTTTTGTCTATTGTTTTACGGAAACTTCAGATTCTACTTATTTCATGTATTTTTTTTTTACCTAGTAGTAAGTAAACATATTTGGAGACATGGTTAATCTACAAAATCACTTCAAGGATTCAGATTTGGTTGCAAATCTCCAACATTTTAACTGTGTGTGTGTGTGTGTGTGTGTGTGTGTGTGTGTGTGTGTGTGTGCGCATGTATGCATGTGTGTCTATTTTTTTGAGAATGTAAAAAAGCAAAAAGTTTTCTGTTGGTGTAGAGTAATAGAATATATGGTTTGTACAATATAAAAACCCTTATGAGGATAGTAAGACGTGTGTGTGTTGCATAACAGGATTTGTTCACACTCCTTCACAAAGGCACCTCTGTGTGTGTGTTGTAGGATCAGATGACCCTGAACACATGACCTCTCCCTGTCACACATACTTGCCCTAAACTCGGAGCTTATCAATAATTTATGTTTTCTAGTGGCTGACACACTTGGACAGAGCCCTACACAGGGACTAAATCACTCACACACACACACACACCTACAGCCTCTTCTCTCTCTTCTTCATGCTCGTACAACTTGTACTACAACAACTACTGAGTGATGGAGCCTAGAAAATGTCCCTAAAATTCAAGATATGGGGCAAAACGTGTTGAGATTGTGTCTCATTTACATCACATACAGTAGTTAAGAAATATCACACAAGAAGTAGGCTAAGTGCAATATCACACGAGTGCAAATATGTGATACACATCTTATACAAAAGTTCATTTAGAAGTTAATGTTGTGTTATTTTAGATACAATGTTGTCTGTTTTGCTCAGTTTTGCAAACCAGAAGAAGATAAAGACAAAGCAGAACTGACAAGAGAAGGCATGGAAAGCACAGCCCATCATTCACTTTCCTAATTGTTTTTTTTTAGCATTTATCTCGATCATTCATTCTCTCCTTTTCTGCCCTTCTCTCATATCTGTTCGGTCATTGTCCAGTGATGCCCTGTTTACCTTTCATGCACTCACCGTTCATTCCTGTCTGAGGTTAGATCTGCTGAGAGCTGTATGTAAAGGTTATGGTGTTTGAAAAACTCTGTGTCATTGCTTTGTTTTGTGTTGCCTGAAGGGGACCACTAGAAATTGATTTCTGATAAAAAAAAAAATAGTGCTTTGTCTCTATAACTTGACCCATTTTTTAAACTCAACACTCAGTGGAAGCCCTCACGAGCCAGGAACACAAAAAGACACAGAAAGAGAAGGTGGGAATAAAACAGCACACACAGAGAGATGCATATTTGCTCTGATAGAGGTGACCTGACAGAATTGGGCAGATTTTGTTAAACTCACCAGCTTTTTCATGACAAAGTTTTAAAAGATACTTGGAATGAAGGTTTAATATAGTGGCCATGACATTTAACATATTTAAGCCATACATTCCTTTCAGTTTTCCTCACCCTTTGTTTCCTTCCTCATTATTTTCCTCATCTCCTTCTTCTTCCCCTTTACAATCATTTGCTGTTTTCCCTTTGCAAATCAAGATAAGTTCAGTAGTTTTTTGGTATTGTTAGCATTGCTGTTCTTTAAATACCCATAAAGTTGTCAGACACTGCACTTTAAAATAATCACATTATGCTGCTTTGCAGCCTGAAATGAAGATGGACCCAGTTTTTGTTTTATCCAGCTTTATTGTAACTTATAACATCCAAGTGAGCGATACAACTCCAACATATCAGAAAGAAAGAAATAAAGTTGGAAATGGAATTAAAAAATGACTTGTAAACTCAATAGGGTGTAGCTAATCACCTTCTCAATAGCACACAAAGCTATTTGTCTTTCAACTGTGATCAGATGTGGTCATTTTGATTGGCTCAGCAAGAAAAGAGCTTTCTTGGAGCATTTCAGTCCTTGGTAGTGCAACTAAAGCAAACAATCAACTATGGGTAACAAGCCACTGTCAAAATATATCTGGGATAAAATTGTGGACAGAGTGAAGTCAGGAGAGTGATATAAAAATATTCTAAGTCTTTGTCAATGCCTAGAAGCACAGTAAATTCTGTTATTAAGTGGAAGGTATTCGGTACAACACAAACCCTCCCTGTATCAGGACGTCACTCTAAACTGGATGAAAGAGCCAGGAGGAAACTGGTCAGAGAGGTAACCAAGAGGCCTACAGCAACTCTGAAGCAGCTGATTCTTCACAACTCTGAAGCACAAATTCTCCACAAATTTGACTTGTATGAGAGGGTTGCAAGAAAAGAGTCAATCCTCAAGAAAAGTCACATGTAGTCATGACTGAGCCAAAACACATCTTGAAGATTCTGAGACAGATGAGAGCAAAATGGAATTATTATGCCTCAACACCAAATGATATGTCTGGCAGAAATCCAATTCAGTTCCTCGTCCAAATAGCAGCATTCCTACAGAATTCATGTTGGTATTTTTAAATGCACACTGTTCTGACAAGCTTTGTATAATGATAATAATGTTGTCTACTGTATAATTGTGTGGATCTTTGATGCATTGACTCTGCATCACATGCACATAGTTGGAAATTGTTTCAGTAAGCATGACTGAACACCAATAATAAGCCAAAGACCAGTGTTGTAGTCGAGACCAGCTCATTCGAGTCCGAGTCCAGATCGAGTCCAGAGAGGGTCGAGTCCGAGTCAAGACCGAGTTCAGAAAGGGTCGAGTCCGAGTCAAGACCGAGTTCAGAAAGGGTCGAGTCCGAGTCAAGACCGAGTTCAGAAAGGGTCGAGTCCGAGTCAAGACCGAGACCAGAGAGATTGGGTCTGAGACAAGACCAAAAGAAATCTTCAAGAGTATGTCAAATGTTTGGTGGAAACACTAAAGGTTAAAAGGGCCACATAGTATGTGGTGTAAAGGTAATTTTATTAGTATTATGAAGTGTTACTTGTCAATATTAAGTGCTCATTTTCACATAACATCGTTGTACCACTATACACATCCATATAACCTTTCTAGTACACATAATATTACTGTACGACTCTATATTGTAATTCTACATAACACTTCTAGTACAAGTAACATTACTGTACCACTATACCTGTAAATGTTCAACTGTAACAGCTTTTACATAACTTTTAACCTTAAAGCTTAACTAATGACTGCTACTATCCTTACAATGTCTTGGATTATGTGCACTTTAGATGTTGTGAAGATTACAGATGGGCATAATTACTTTTCAAAAAAATAAGTGAGGAGACCATCCAGCTACCCAACCAAGCACGATGTGGTCTCATGATCAATCCACCCCAACTAAAAACTCTCTACTGGTGCAGAGGAAGCGGGGACTGACAACAGTTACCATTTCATCACTTTCTGTAACAGCAACGGATAATCTAATGCTAATTTCCCTGGATGGTGCATTTTAATGCAGGGTAAAATACACACTAGTCGAAGTTTTTTTAGTTACGGAGGCAGGAGGGTAACTTAAGGCCGGTGACACACTGGCTGCGTGGCGTCTCTACTGCGTGCCAGAAGCGTGGTGGCTGCTTCGCGTTTTCTGTGTCTTTACACACCAGAAGCGTGCCTGCACGCGGCGCTTGGCGCGCTGCTGCGGCTGTAGGTGACATAGAGGGAGGCCGCCAAAAAACCAGGCTCTTTATTTTTTTTATTACAATATCAAATTTATTTTTTTATTTTTTTACACACCTACTGATAAGACACCGTCAACAGTATTGACGGCAAAATAGAGTATGTTTGACAGGTGCAATATTTGAAAATCGATCATTATTAATTTATTTTTAAAATTACACTTATATCTGAATTTATGTCAACCTATAGACTTTCAAATATCAAAATGTCATGAATTAATATGTATTTTTGTACAAAATGACATATAAACATATTTTCCTAGTATATTTTGCCTGGAAATGCTTCCAACATGCACGCGTGTCGCGTGAAAAATAGGCGTTGCGGTTCTATTTCTAGCATGCGCGCGTTTTCCGCGCGGCTCGAGCCGCGCCTGGGACGCGCGTCTCACGCAGGCAGTCTGCAAGATCTAACCTGTTAACATGGGAGCCGAATTAAAAACAGACACGCCACGCAGCTGAGGCGCTTGCGCCACGCATCCAGTGTGTTGCTGACCTAACGTCTCACGTCAAAAAAAATCACCAGTCATTGGATGTGTCAATCATACATCAATTTAAATAAACATTAACATACAGTAATAATCATGAAATATTTGGATTGGGACTCGAGTGGACTCGGGCATAAGTCCGATTCCTAATATGTTCGAGTCCGAGTCAATACCGAGTCAAAATGCACACGAGTCCATGACAAGACCGAGACCATTAAAATACGGTCTCGAGACCGAGTCCAAGACCGAGTCCGAGTCTCGAGTACTCAACACTGCCAAAGACTTATAGGAGTGGATGAGCTGCAGACTTGAGAGAGCACATGTCAGGAAATGTGTGTGTGTGAAGTGTGTTTTGCTGTGTCCTGTAGTTCTGGCAGGATTATTACTCATTTCATGTATAGAGTGTTTCTGTTCCTGGTCCTCAGCACCCTGGCATTGACACTCACACACCTTTATCTGCGCCCCAGGTCCCCACACACCCACAATGATGAAATAATTAGTCTAACTGCTGATCCCGAATGATTCTAGCTGACCTTAGAACACCTACTGCACACACACACTTCCTTTTCTTATTCTTTTCCTTTTTGTACACACCTGCACTCTCTGTCAGCCCCTAAAACACACACACAGACACACTCACTTGTGACCTTGTCCTCCCTGTTTAAAATGGACTTGATTGGTCCTTAATGAGTCAGCAGTCTTTTCATTTTCTTAAAGTCAAAGAACTTAAAGGAATAGTTCACCAAAACATTTGCTGAAAATGTACTCTCAGGCCATTCTAGACGTAGATTAGTTTGTCTTTTCATCAGAACAGATCTGGAGGAATTTAGCATCACATCAATTGCTCTCCAATGGATCCTCTGAATGGCTGCCATCAGAAACGAGAGTCCAAACAGCTGATAAAAGCATCACAATAATCTACAAGTAATCTACAACCTAATCAGTGTAGATGTAATGCTACATTTCTCCAATGAAGAAACAAAGTCCTCTAAATCTTTGATGGCTGGAGGGTGAGTCACTTGTCAGCAAATTGTCATTATTGGGTGAACTGTCCCTTTAATGCCTGTGTGTAAGCTACCGCCAGTAATGTGCTGAAGGAGAAAAGAGCAAAGGAGTCTGTCTTGAAGGGGCTTGTTGTGTTATTTTGTCTTGGAAATTCCCCAATCACTCAGCTGGCTCTAGCCAAGGAGAGAGGCAGAGGACGAGCGCGCCACTACAGCTGTTATGGGGTCAGCAGTGCAGGGACGAGCAGGTGTTCTGTCATGGAAACCCACCTCCCATGCTGACCTGGGGTCAGTCTGTTGTCAGTCTTGTAATGGCCTCCGTGAGAACAGCAGTGTGCAGGGCTGTTCTCAGACCTGTGCTTGGGGAAGTTTTGTAAAGTGTCTCAAGTCTGGCTAAAGGAAGAAAACACGGCTGCTTGCTTTTATTTTTAGTGCTGTCAAATAAAAGGTGTTACTGCTGGTATCTGCAATTACAATCTCATTAGATCTCATTACAACCCAACAGCATGTTTTTAATCTTTGAAATGAACTGCAATTAATTTGACTTATTATTATGCAGTGAAATACTGCAAGAAAACCTTCTGTTTATTTATCCCCTATTTATTGGTCACCGAATCATTTGTTAAATTTTCTCCCACCTTTAAGTTCATGTGATGTCTTTCTAATGCCCCCGTCATTCTGCAAACTTGTCAATGCTCAGTGTTGTCTTAAATTGGTTCTTAGTAAGAGGTTTTCAGTCGCCTCATACCTGTGCATACATCTATCCAGCTACATCAATATCTTATACCAGCTTTTTTAGAGGAAATTCTCATTGACGTTTTGCTGTGGTCATACATTAAATCAATTTACCCTTACTAGTTAAAGATTTTATAGCCACAGCAGTGAAAAGTTGATGTTAAAGCAAGCACTTTTCACTGTATGTGTGTCTTGAGTGTGTATGTGTGCTGCTCTGAAGAGGATTTTATGGTTCTGACTTGATTGACACAGTCTCAGTCTTTCTTCTTACCCCTCTATTGGTTCCTTTCTCATCCATTTCTTATCTTTCTTCTTTTCCATCTCTTTTCACACTCAGGTTTCAAAATGAATCCGCACTCACAACTTACGATCTGCAATATATACATGGTTCAACATTTTTTCATTTGAATCGTGAATAATAGTTTGGCTCTTAATGATGTCATCTAAATAATAGGAGGAAAATACAGTAAGGCCAGATAGATAGATAGATAGATAGATAGATAGATAGATAGATAGATAGATAGATAGATAGATAGATAGATAGATAGATAGATAGATAGATAGATAGATAGATAGATAGATATTAGATAGATCTATAGATGGATAGATTAAAAGTAAGAATAATTGTCTGTACTTTACAGATTAAAGTAAAAAAAAATTGAATAAAATAGTATGCAAAATATAGTGAGAGCAAAATTTGTATATTACATTTATTTATTTTTTGTTTGTTTGTTCACTCATTTTCATTCATTTTTTTATTATTTATTTTAAATCAACCATTCTCTTTAAGTATCTTATAATATTACTGAATTTTCTGATGTCTTCAGTATTGTCAATATTTTCTCACCCATTTGTTGGTTTAAACCCATATGCTGTTAAAAACACAAAATCGGGATTTTTTTTTTTTTTTTTTTTGTTCTTGTTTTTGTTTTTTACCTATATTTATGTTTATTGTTTCTGTTCAACTACAGTTCATCTGTTACGCTCCATAGGGGACCACAAAAAGAGCAGTCCATACAGTATGTCACTATTTTCAAAGTCTGAAAAAGCATATTTGTGTTCCACGAAAAAGCAAACGTGTGCAGATTTAAAATAATATGACTAAGCAAACAATGACGAGATTTGTGTTTGTGAGTGAACTATCTCTTTAAATGTTAGTGGGAGTGTTGTGTTTGTCTAAGAGGCTGATGAGGCAGCTCTCCTGTCAAAATGCCAGTCCTCCCTCCTGACTGCTAAGGGATTCAGAGGATTCAAGCATCCAGCCTCTTCACTAACTTCATGCAACACAACATGTCAAAACTCCTTCTGTAATAATCAGATTTCCCTAAATCACACAATCCTAGATTAAAAGTGCAGTGGGGAGAGGGAAAAGGAAAGTGAGAGAGGCTGTGCTATGATGTGTAAAACTTTTATTTTTTAAGCTGGTGAAAGTGGATGAGCAGTGAAGCAATGAGGAATGAAGACTAAGTTGTCAGGACACTCACTGAGCCTTGTGTGCTGGTCTGTCACCTGCTGGAGGTTCAGAGCACTGCAGGATGGGATCCAAAATACAGCAGAGGTGGAATAAACTGCTAGAGGTCAACCTAATCCCTCTTCTCCTTTATGGAGAACAGATTTCCCTTCATGTTGAATAAGAAATAGCTATTTTTAAGGTTTAATACCACCTGATATGGCTACACCATATGACCTTAGTTTGCCCCCAAAGGGCCCAGGACAACAATGTCCCATCCTGATGACAGCTATGCATGCAGGGGCTCCTAATTATTGTCACATTGAGAGGAAGTCAGTAAGCATTACATGACAGTGTTTTAGAAATTTCTTGCATCTAATTTTATTGCACAGACACACATACTTGATCATCTTCTGTCCGCTGGAAGTTTGACTTTTACTCTGAGCTTTTTATACTGAATGGTGTTTATTGTTCGGTTCAAGCGTAGATGAAAGAAATCTATTAAAAATTATTATAATCCTCCCATAAATGCAATTCAATTTTATTGTTGATTAATTTATCATTATTTATGTATGATTTTAAGTTATAAGTTTATATATATATATATATATATATATATATATATATATATATATATATATATATATATATATATATATATATATATATATAAAATTGTAGCTTATTTAAATATAAGTTAGTATTTAAAATACTTCCTGCATTATAATAATATTTATATAATTATTATAATTAATGACGATGATAATGATGATAAAATTATAATTATTATTTATTAAATGCTTTTATTTGATAGCACACTTTAAAACAGGAGACAATATAAAAAACATTAGGAAGACGAAAAGCGTAAATCATGAAATAAAACATAAGTGAAGCATAATGGTAAATGAGTCTGTTTTATGAAGAAGACTTCATTTTAACTGAGCTTTTTTTTACCATTGAAAGGGGTTTAATGCGAATTTTAAGGATCCAGAAAAAATGTCAGCTATTATTATTCATTATTATATTAATGCATTTTATTGTAAGTATTAAATAACGTTAAATACTGCATGTAATATAGTATTATTTATAATTTATAATAATTTATTATTATTATTAATAGCTCACTTTTAAGACTGAAGCAAGATTATAAAAAGCATCAGGAAGATCAATTTAATTACAGATATGCAATTAAACCAGGTAAATTATGAATCTGTTTTATGAAGGAGGCTTAATTTTCCTTTGGTGACAGAGGGGAGTGTTTCAAAACAAATACATTAGAGCAAGAGAGAGGAAGAGGAGTGAACCCCTTATTCAGCTGCTCTGCTCACCAGTCACACCAAGGATCCCAATCAATCCTGGAAATTGGTTTGTTCCCTGACAAGGTTACGAAATGCAGGGTGGTAGAGAGAGAGAGAAAGAGAGAGAGACAAATGGGATGGGAGGAAAGAGAGAAATAATGAAAGAGAGAAGTTGGTGTTTGCTTACTGACAGCCTGCAATCTCCAGCGGGGATTCAGAGAGGCAGGGAGTTTGGCAGTGTTTGGGCTTGTGGCAGAGATTACACTGTAACGCTTAACAAAACACATGTGTTCCATAAATATGTAATAAGAAAGTGTAGTGTAAAGAGATTTCACTTCCTTTATTTACTGTTCTTCAGTACACTAGTACTGAAATTGAAATCTGAGGCCCATTTTCCTCCCATTCCATGCTCATTGGACAGGCTACATATACAATAACAGTCAGCGGCTGTTATTCTGGTTAACTCACTGTCTCTGTATTTGTGTGTATCTCTGTTACAGGAACATTTCACGCCAGAGTGCAAGTTTAAGGAGTGTGTGTTTGAGAACTATTATGTGACATACTCCTCAATCTTGTACCGCCAAACACAGTCGGGTCGAGCCTGGTACATTGGCATTAACCGGGATGGACAGGTCATGAAAGGAAATCGGGTCAAAAAGACTAAAGGAGCAGCCCACTTTCTGCCCAAGCTTATAGAGGGTATGTCTTTGTTTATAATAATAATAATTTATTTGTCATGTATTGACAGTGCATTCCAAAGGTTTGGATGTGAAGTCTGGTATGATTTATTTTCTTTTTTTTTGTATTTTATTTATCTCTTTTTGAAAGAAGTTTCAAAGCTGCATATATAATAAAAAAATAAAACACTAAAAACAGTAATACTGACACAAACTATTACTATGTATAATATGTTTTTTTTTTTTTCATATATTTTAAAATGAAATGTATTCCAATGATGATATAGTCAAATTTTCAGTAGCCATTACTCCAGTTTTCAGTGTTGTCCAATATTTCTTGATGAATAAAAAAGTAAAAAGATAATAGCATGTGTTTGAAACATAATTGAAATCTTTTGTAACATTATAAATGTCATTACTGTCACTTGGTTAGTTTAATGCATCCTTGCTGAATACAAGTATTAAAGGGGTCATATGATGTTGTTAAAAATAACTTAATTTTGTGTATTTGGTGTATTTAATTAAGTTTATAGGGTTTAAGTTAAAAACACATTATTTTCCACATACTGTACATTATTGCTGCTCCTCTATGTCCCGCCTTCTGAAACGCTTTGATTTTTACAAAACTCATCTTTCTGAAAAGTGAGGTGTGCTCTGATTGGCCAGCTATCCAGTGCTTTGTGACTGGAAATGTTACGCTCCTTAACATACTGTAATGCCGTGTTACTGGTGCGATGAGACACAAACAGTAAAACCTATTACAAACGAGGCATTTGTTTCATCCAGTGGGGACATAATTATTGATTGACTTATACTTATAATGACTTATACTTTTTACATGTGACCATAAAACCATGTCTGCATTTGTGATCAGAGAAACGACAAACAACATGCTCTACTCAACACTGCTCAAAACTCCAGTTTGAATCATAAGGGGCAAATTCTTTTAATATAAAAAATGTACTTACAGGCTGTGAGTCAGAAGCTCAAGACTGTCCTTGCGAAATTGGAATTGCCCAACTTTATAGAAACAACCTTCGTGCACAGCCTTCACAGGTTCAGGAAACAGTCCTCCGTAAAATGTGCTGCACACATCTGAATATTCAGATTTAATAGTGTTGTAAATACAGCTTAACCACTGGTTTCTAGTTGTGTAGTAGTTTCGCTTTCACAACGAAACACACAGCGTTTCCATGACATTGGCTGTGGCGGCAGCAAAAATACTACAGAGAGAATCAATGTTACTCATTCTTTCTTTGCGTGGACATTTGGGCAGTGTTGTGTAAATATTCTCACACAGTGATGTAGACATGTGGGGGCATGTTTTAATGAGTCGTTTTGGGGGGGCGTGGTCGAGCCTTAACTTTTATAAAGAATATCTCTTTTAGGAACCTCATCTATGCATGAACAGCTTGTAACACTCCAAAGAGAAAGGAAAACCTGCATCATATGACCCCTTTAATTTCTTTCAAAAAATTTCACAGACCAGAAAATGAAGGTTCTGTCATCATTTAACCATGTTGTGCCAAACCAGTATATGACTTCTTTCTTCTGTGGAACATGAAAATATTAGTTAAGATGTTTTAAAAAAAATGTCCAGACAATAAAAAGACATTGGGGTCCAATTTTGGTAGAGGAAAAGAACACTTTCATCGATTGTATGGACAAAAGAGCACAGAGAAATTTTCAAAACTTCTTCTTTTGCATTCTGCAGATGAAAGAAACTCAGGTTTTTAAACGAGGATGAATAGATGTGACAGAATTTCCTTTTTTTGGGGGTGAACTGTGCCTTTAAGAGTTTTCCCCTGTCTCTCCAGTTGCCATGTACAGGGAACCATCACTACATGACGTTGCTGAGCAAAGCCCACCTAGAAAAACGGTCAAAACGTCAGACTCCCCCGTGCATAAAAACGGCAAGAAAGACCAAGTGCTTCCCGACCCCGCAGCCTCCTAGCAGCAGTAGAAGAAACACTTTGTTTGCACGGACACACAATGAACGCCAACAGCAGCACAGGAGGATTGGTACAAATAATGTTTGTAGTCCCTCCACCAACCCTCGGAACTTTGACATTTCCAACCATGCATCAGGGCTCAGAAGACCTTTGCCAACAGGTCTAATGCCCACCGCACTTCCTTTTGGACTCTCCTGCTCCATAATCAAAGGAATACTGAGCAATAACAAGCGCACTGGTCTGTGGTCAGAGTGTGACGCCGTCGCTTTTGTGAGAACAGCAGCACCTAATAGAAAGGATCTTTGTCTTCCTCTCCTTTTTTTAGTATTTCAAGCAGAATCACTTCTTCTTGTGAAGCAATTTGTGCTTGACATTTAAATCCTCCATTTCCTTTGTTCAAGCATTCATAGATTCCACAAAAATCTTTGTGGAATTGCAAACCTTTTTCTGCTCATCGGCTCCTGCGCTGATGAGTCTGCAGAGGGTGGACATGTCAGTGTGTGTGTGTGTGTGTGTCTGCGGTGAACAGTAATACAACATAATTTGTAAAATGGCTCATAACAGAGGGAGTAGGTGTTTCTTTTTGTTCTGATAAGTCATTGCTTTTCTCATTGCAATATTCCCAGATAGCAATATCGGTACAGCTGCACTCTTTCTTCTCTCTTTTTAGCATGTGTGTTACTTTAGAGCAAGTAGATGTGCTGACTACTGAGGGTGCAAGTTCCCTAAAGTTCATGTCCCTACATTCAGTTTTATTCAATTACATTTGCCTGAGAGCAAAGGCACTTTACTCAGTCAAATGAAACAACACAAGTGCTGAAAAAGTCCATTTCTGCTTTTCTCTCTTTTGATTAAATTGGGGAATTGGACCCAAAAGGAATCATTTTGGGAACCCATGTGCAGAGTCCAAACAGACCTGTAACTTCTGACCTCAAGCTTTATTTGAGGTGTTGAGAATATCAGTATGCAAATGAAATTGTGTTTTAAGTGCTTCGCGGTACCTGGTGACACGTCGCACTTATGCCTTTGCAGTTATATTATTTACATGCATATCACCTACATTATGGAAGTACGATTTAATAATACACTACCGGTCAAATATTTGGGGTTGGTAAGATTTTTTTTTATGTTCTTGAAAGAAGTCTCTTCCGCTCACCAATGCATTAATTTAATAAAGTATACAGTATAGTGTACAGTAATATACTACAAATTCAAAATATTTAAATTTAAAATATAAATTATTCCTGCAGCCATTACTCCAGCCTTCATTGTTTCATCCAGTCACATGATCCTTTCAGAAATCATTCTAATATGTTCATTTGGTTTACAAAAACAAACAAACAAAACATTCTAAACATTATTAACCATGTTGAGAAAACCTGTGCTGCTTAATAATTTGCTGCTTAATATCATGCTACACTTTTTTAGGAGTCTTTGATTAATGGAAAATTCTAAAGAATAGTATTTTTATAGTAGTGTCTTTTTGTATTTTATAGTAGGGGTAGCGGGGTATAAAGGTCTTTATTGTCACTTTTAATTAGTTTAATGCTTCCTTGTTGTATACAAGTATTAATTTCTTTTAAAATATATATCTTACTGACCCCAAACCTTTAAATGGTAATGTGTATAATATATATAATATAATTTTGGAGGTAGAAAATGTTCCCGATTTAAATGCATAATTATTAGGGTCCCTTGTAGACAGTATTTTAGCTGGCTTATGATTTTTAGTCTAATGTTTTTTGGCTCTATTATTAGTTATATCAGAGCACATTCCCTTGTTGGTTATATCTTCACTGTGATTTCAAGTGCAAAGCTTAAACAAAATGCAAAAAATCTAACTTTTTCCCTTCTGAGTTGAATAATTTCTCATACCGTGCACCTGGTGTTGAGGAAATGATGTCTGTGATAATTATAGCTTCAGTCCCCTGCAGCAATGCATTATTGGGAGAAACAAAGTTATTAAGACCAAAGTGGAAATAACTAAAGAAATCTTAGACTTTTGGACTTTTTACTAAATTCTTCCACATTTATATCAGGTCGTCAGTCTTTCCCAGATTACAGTTTCCCTACTGCGAATCAAAGCAGCACCTGCAGGTATTTCACAATCCCTCATTGCAGAATGGTGTTTGTGGATAATGTCCCAAGCAGATTGTTTTTCAGAAGGACTGAATCAAAATGCTCTGCATCTCATAGCTTCTGGGTACACATCAATAAGACTACATCTTGATTTTTCTTCATAAATTATCAGTTGTTTTGTAGTTTTGCAAAGCAGCAATGTTCTTCTCAGACTTTTCTTAAGTCTTGCATTGCCCATTTCTTATTTAAGTTTCAATATTATCTGAAGGGCTAATTACTTAAGGTAATGCAGGTCCAGAGGCACTATACGGCAATATAGTTCAACTGAATGCCACATTGAAACAAAATCCAGTCGGCCAGACTGCAAAGGTTAAATAAATGATAAAGGAAATGTTGTATGAAGTCACAGCTGTGCTTTGATTAGCACATTCATTCAGTTTAATCTCAATTAGACCATGAAATTAATAGTTACTTTAAAATGTCTCACTTCTTCTAGCCTTCCAAACTTTTTAAATGTCACAATAGGACTTGTGCTAACTTACTGACTCAATAAAAAAAGCTCTTGTATTTGAAAGGGCTTTCTAATCCAAATATGAGATATTACTACTGGTCTTTACTTCAAATCTGTCTAATTGACACTTAACTTATGATTATAACATCCTAGGGTTTGCTTTGGGTCAGTTTGAGCTGATTGTGAATGTGTTTCTAACAGTTCGTTGGGGGGGAGAAAAGAAAAGAAGTCCTTGTCTTTGCCTTGATATATTTGGCATGCACATACAGTAAGCACCAGATCGGGTGGTTTAACAATTACTGTAATGAAACCACTCTCTGTGCACAGCTAAGTGCTTCTCTCTCAATTTCACTGCTATTTTTCAGTCATAAACAAAGAGGACAGAAGATGAAAGCTAAGGGCTAATGCTTTTCAGAAGAGCCAAGCCATTAAAACACTGTACGTGTATACAAAGATAGAGATGACCTTAACTGCAGTTTTCTAAATTTGCTAAACTGAGATTTTTGTGCATCATATTCATTTGTCTCTTCGTGTCTATTTTTTACTTTGAATGTCCTGGTCATGATGTCAGTGTTTATGTTGTCTATAGCTTTTGCATATGGCTTTCACTGCATTCAATAGTGAATCTGTCTGTTCATTGTAATTTGAAGAATCATACAGGTACTTCCGCTGTTGAGTATTTGGAGCACAGCATCATAAAGACAGGTGACTTACAGTGATTATGTTACACATTTTACACATTAAATTTATTACTAAAGCAATAATATTAACAATGCAATTACAAAGCTATCTGCAAATGGTAGTATGCATTGGTCATTGGTATTAGTGCTTAAGTAAATGATTTAATGTAACATCCACACTGTGATGCACCCCCCCCCCCCAGTTAAAGATAGTCATCCGTGTTCCACTCCCTTTTATTGACCGATTATCGATAAATGCTTTAAAAACATGTTATTTTTCTCCACAGTTATTTCAAATTGATTAAACAATACAGGCTTATTGGTTTTGTTCGGACAAGCAGCAAAAATCTGCTTTGTTCTGTTGTTGTTTATTAGTTTTGTCTGAATAGCAAGAACATAAACAAACCTATAAACCATATGGTTTGAAAACAGACATCTGCCTGGAGCTGTGAATTTAGAATTATTTTCACCGACTGTTTCCTTTTGTAGCAAACCATGTGACATTCACATTGAAGTGAATATTGAACGAGTCAGCATTTTTTGACACACTATGTGCATAAAAAGCTGCTTATGTTCTCTCATGTGCCTCATCAGTTGAGTGCTGTGGCGTAATGTCACGATAAACGTAAGCTGAGGCCAACACTCTCTGAACAAACAAATCAGAAAAATCAGATTTGAAAACCAAATTAAATTTGTGTGCAGTGTGAACAAAGCCACTATCATTTTTGTGAGCTGCTAATATAAACATTTTATTAGGTACAGTAGGATGTAAGCACCTAAGTTTAAAACATCTAAGTTTGCTTTTTTTTTTTTTTTTTATTGGAGTGTTTTAAAATCTGATTTTCTAGAAACAGTCTTATAGAAGATTGTTTCCACCACAGAATAAACATAAAAATGGAAATTGCAACTATTAACCTGACAATTATTATTTTTCTGATTGCGAGTTTACATCAATTCAAACTTTTTTTCCTCAGAATTGTGAGATATAAACTCTCAGTTTGCAAGAAAAAAAGTCATAATTGTGAGATTGCAATTACCTTTTTTATTTTTTATTCAGTGGTGGAAATGGGCTTCAGTGCAGCACATTAAAAAAAAATTGTATTGTTTTGTTTTATTTTTTAGAGTGATGTGGTTTGCTGTGGTTTGTGTCATATATACATATTTTATATTATAATATGTTGATATCTGGGCTTTTAAAAAACAATCAGACATTAGCTCAATAGCATTAGCACCGGCAGTGAAAGTAAACAACACAATTTTTCCAGACATTAAAAGTACAAACATACCTGTTTAGTGTAACTTCCTGCTTGCATTAGGAGGAGTCTGAAGGGTCAATCGCTGTAAATTGAGAGCAGAATTATTTTCAAGCTGTGTGGTTTGATTATTTTACATAAGAGAATTGTTAAGCTGCAGAGACCCTGTATTTACAGATCATCAATGTCTGTAATTGTTTCGTGTGTGTGACTTTGAGGAGTAGTCACAACCTGGTATCTTCAATGCAGCAGAAAAGACAAAAACACAACGTTCCTTCCTTGTTTCGACCAGTCTCATCCCCCAGGATACATCTCTTAGCCCTCACAACCACGCTCCCCCTCAGCTGAATGTCATTGCCTTTGTATGTGTGTGTGACCACGAGAGAGAGAAAGAGAAACTCTGCTGCATTTTAAACGCACAGACTCGCACCACATCTGCATTGCAAAGACAGCAGTTGGGTATTAGTCTCTCAGCAGATGTGTGTTGAGAGGGTGACCTTTACAAATCTGAGTTCCTCAGCTCCATCCCAGCTTTAGGATAATCACAATGTTCTCATGCTCCCTATGAGGTAACCTTTATTTGACTGCTGTTTATGTGACTGTACAGAGATGATGTTTGTGCAGAATGTGTCTCCCCGGGTCAATTTCATGTTAAATAATCTGAAATGCAGTCATAAATGCATTTTTATTTGTTTCTAAAAATATTATTTTGAATTGAATATTAAATATTTAAATAAAATTATCATTCTAAAAGTGTAATTTTTATCATAATTATAAGTTATTCTTTTGAATGGCCAAAGTTCAAATAGAAATCACTTCAGTCACTCCCTTTTTCCATCTTTTCAGATGTTTGTTGTCATATTCATGTCACATTTTTAAACACGAACCAATGTAACTGTTTTACTGTCTAAAATGCATGTTAGTGGCTTCTGTTTTTCTGTCCCTTGAAACAAAAGTTCATATGTCTGTTGTTGGTAATTTATTGGCTTATTTGGTATAAATTGGTGAAATAGTGTGGATATGAGTTGCCATTCAACCTTGTGGGGCAAAGAGTCACAGTTCGCTTACTTACTGGTGACCAAGAGCAATAGACCAGAACTCTTGGCCTGTGTCATGAACATTGATCCCTGCTCTACCAGACGAAAGAGGTCATGATTTTTTATACTCAATGAGCACTGGTTGGAATATATTGCAGAAAAACTGACTGCTGGTTTGTTGCTGTTGACGTAACACACAAAATGTACACACTAAACTGTGTGCATAATAAGTGCCCACTTCTTATATCAGTACAAGCGGGCGATTTGCTTATGGACAATAAGAATCGAAGGAATCCCATAATTTTTGTAAGTTCTGCATGGATTATCCAAGCTATTGTAAAGCAGTCTTCCAAAAGAAAGGAAACTAAACCATAGTACTTTTTTCTTGTCTTCCAAACCATGACAAAGCAAAGGTCTTCCAGTCAAAGCCACAGTGACACTATTTAAAATTTTTATAGCTACTGAAACCAATAACCACCAGGACAGACTCAACAGAATCACTTAAACTTTGGCTTCCCCATCTTACAGAATGAAGAGACATCAAACTGGACCATTTGGACGGAAATGGCACATTTGTTGTTGTTTTTTGCAATCCTGGAAGCAACAACCCAATACAGTCATGCATGAACCAATATTTACTGGACACATTGAAAATGAAAAAAAAAATTAAATTATGAGGACAATGATTCCTGTTTAGTATTTATTATTAACTCACTGTTACTCTTAATACTCTGTTCTGCATACACTCTCAGCCCTGCATTTGCAATAGAACATATATCTATTTCTATAAGTCTATGGGAGACATATTACTGAACATTACTGAATAAAACTAATATATTTGTATGATTGTAAAACCAAAGTGTCATTTGTTTTATTTTCTTCTGGTGAGTCTGTTAACACTCTGTGACAAACGCAATTCACATGTATCATTCAACGTCCTTATTTAAAGTAAAGCATTTCATTTGCGCTCAGGTAAGTGCCAGAGTTAGCTATCTCAATAGAATTTTACAGGCGAGTCCGCATTAGTTATGGGTTGTTAAGTTGACTTCTACAATGATTAAATTGGCAGAGGACCAAACAGTGAATGCGGTGGACCAGAGCCACTTAAGTACAGCACGGCTGAACAGGAGTGCTCAAGTGAGGATGAACAGGAGACAGGTGGCATGTGTTCCTTCATCAAAGTGTCGCTTTGTTCACTTTGTTGCCACGCAAAAGCAAGCTTCGCCAAAGAGCTATTTCCACCTTTTATCCCTCTAACTGTGTAGGAAAAACGTCAGCAATCCCCTGACCTCTGATTTCAAAAGGCCCATCAAAGTGTCAACACTCTAAAGCAGCAGAATAAATCTCATCTTTTAATCTAATTGGTGAGGTAAAGCTGCATAATTCATTTTAACAGCTCTTGTGAATTACATAAAAGTACTGCACATTAATACTACTCGTCTCGAGCCAAAAAGCACCCCAGAACTGTATAAATATGCTGGCATGGATTCAAACACATCAAAACACTTTGCCTTATTTAAAAGCACATTGGGGAAAGACTTTCAGTGACGACTTCAATATGGGTCGACATGAGCGCTCTGCCTTTTTTGTAGGATGCAGGAAATAGTTTGAATTGCTCTTGATTTTGAATGTGTCAGTGCAGGGGCGTACTGACCATCTGGACTTTCTGCAGAAGTCCAGCCAGCGGCCTGGCTAGTTCATCATAAAAGAAAAAGAGTCAAATTAAGTGACGTTGATGGCGACAAAAGGGGGCACAAAAGCAATCTATTTTTGCTATTTTTACACACACACAAAAAGACTGTAACAACACAGATTCTTTATCAAGGTGTCACAAAATTCATTAGAGATGTTATAAAGTTATGTTTTAAAGATAATGTTTTTGACAAAAAGGCATGAATAAAAATACAAATAAAAATTAAATGTAAAGGTATATGAATTAGTACTCTTTACAATGTTTATGAAAGAAGTCTGTCAAGCTCACCAAGGCTGCATTTGTTTGATAAACAGTAATATTGAGAAGTAATGTAAGTTTTGACAACTTTTAACTGTTTTATTTTATTTTTGTTTAAATCCCACTTTTGATTCGCATAGTTCTTAAACATAACAGATATTTTGCTAATATGAAAATGCTGTTTTATCAGTAAGACGCGTGTGCGCGCGGCCGAGTGCGTCGAGTCTGTAACCCGAGCTCAGTGACAGCAGTCTGACTTAGTTGTCGTTCACTGTGTGCTGGAACAAACACGGATGGACCCACACGTTAACTTTTTATGAAGATATCACTGTAACTTAATTCGCTGAATCACCATGAAGGCCCAGGACTGGTTTATTGTCACCTGCTGCCTCTGTGCCCTGAGCGCAATCGCAGGTAAGGTTAAGTTTCCAAAGTGAATTTGTCGTGTGAACACCCAGTAAACTTTAAAGTGACGTCGCGTCTGATCTGATATGATTACCTGATAGTAAAGGGGGGTTGAAAAGAGCATTTAAACGCTGCGTCTTTGGAATTGGTTTGGTACTTTTTCACTTGTAAATTGTGAATTGCGGGATAACTCTCCAAACAAATCATCGAACATGTTAATTCAGTCATTAGCCTAAAGCATTTTAACTCAATTCACAAAATCATAGTTTACCTTTCTCGCTTCTAGTAAGCTTTTGATCTAAACATGTTTTACCTTTAAAATAAAATGCATATAGCCTGTAATTTGCATATAATTTCATTCATTTTAATACATAATCCCAGGACATGATTTTACAGTATACTGTAGTGAACCGTAAGTGGTATTACTGTACAATTATTAGTTCTTTCACAGTTCTGCTTTAAAAATTGGCACACAACCTCATGACAGTGGCATATATTTATTGATCACACCTATGGATAGATATTAAAGTTATTAATGTCAGTGTTTTTTTTCTTATATGATGTCTGTCTCATAAGTCTCATTATAGTTCTGTAATATTTTTCATTCAAAATCCCTAAGGGTGATTTGAAACATTTATCTGTCATTGTTTTCTATCGGCTTGACTGATACATAAATGAATGCTTAAACCAAATGTTCCCGTGTTATGTCACGATAATGGTGTGAAAGTATGGAATGAGTCTACAGAATAATTGACCACCTGTAAAAATGGTACCAAAGCGATTTAACATAAAAGGGACATATTCTAAAGAATACAGTTTTTACGAGTACCCATGGGAAAATTGTAAATTAACCACAAGTCAGACTGTCATGGTCTTCAGGACCTCTTTATATTAAAAGCTGGTTGAAAGGTGTTTCGGAGAGGTTAATTGTGGTAATTATTTTAGGGAAGCTTTCAGTGGGACTGTTGAGCAGCAGATGGCATAATCTCTGTAAGGCCTCATTTATTTTACAGTTTAAACGCTCATACAGAAAAAAATAAATAACGATTTCTCATTTCCATATATTTTCTCCCATGGTACTGTCTTTTAAAATTGGAATACATCATTGGGGTTTATTTACTCAATAAAAGCCACTTGAAGTTATTACTCAAAAGAAAAGTCGGTCAAAACAACTGCTGTAAATGTGTACATATTCTCAAAGCAGCAGCCGTTGGTAAGGAAGGTGGCGCGTAGGGCGACATATGTCATTTGTATCTGTCAGTTTGTATTCTGGAGGGCTCGAGGTGGCGAGACTTGATGAATGTGGCGCCCCTAGAAGGCCTGTTCATAGATGCAGCTAACCTTCGAAAGCTTTGGGAAAAAAATGGCAGGCGGGATGCATAAAAACATCAGTGTTGGCAGAGCAAGTGGAGTTAACAGTCGCCCTAAATACTGTGCATGATGCAGGTGTAAGAACACCCAAAACTCTGCGATTGGCTGAGCCTCTTATCTGTTCAGCTATATGTTCAGATTTTTAGATCCATCCATCCATCATTACACAGTACTATAGTCAAAGATTAGGCAGTAAACTGCCCAATACACATGACATTGTGGGCTTTAACCGGCAAAAGATTTAATACTCAGACTCTTTCATATTAAAGGCTATGGGTAGGAGAGAGTTGTGCTGCTGTATCTATCTGCTTTCTCAGAAACACAACAACATATTTTTCTAGGTGCAACAGAAGCAGAAAATCAGCTGATGAAGAAACTGTTTTCTTCATACAATATTAAAGTGCGTCCTGCAAGGAGCCCAGAGGAAAGAGTCGTTGTGAGGATAGGCATGACCCTTTCATCATTCGTCAGCCTGGTATGAAGATGCAAACACACATGGGCAAAATCATTATGAATGCCTGGGCCACAGTGAATAGGAAAAATAAAACATGACTGGTAATGATTGCCGTAAAAAAGGAAGCATAAAAAGTATAGTATGACCTCTTATGAAATGCTGTTAGTTAGAGTTAGAGAACAACTGGTTCAGCTGTTCAGTGTGTGATGTGAAACAGGTCATGCTATCCTTCACTTCCTAACAGTAATATAATAACCATGTTTCGTGTAACAGTGCAAAAGCAAAACGTTTCTAAAAAAGTAAAGTTTATAATTACCTTTTCATTACTCCGAGCATAAAGGAACATGACAGGCTCTCTACAGGCTTTATGAACAGTGATTTCACATGATTTTTGCTTGACCAGACAAATGTGTATCTAAAACAAGATACACGTTGAAATAGTATTAACTTATCACTTTAAATAACTGTATTCAGCCTGGAACCATCCACACATTTAAATCACTGCTTGTATATTAATAATATAAATGGAATATAAAGTGTATATACAATGTCTATATGAGTGTTATGGTGTGTGCTGACCCATCCCCCATGTTTGTGTTCTGTAGTGAGACTGGGACAGCTGACATTCCTACACTAGTTTTAAATAGCATTCAGGACTGTGTACTGATCTGACCATTGAGCCTCAGTTCTTACCCTTTTCTTTTAATCAAATCCCATCACCCCTTCTCCCATTGCAGCCATGGGTTCCCATTATTTGTTTTGACTTTAAACATACATCAGAGGCAGAGAATTTGGGGATCCTTCTTTATAGATATGCTCTTGTTTTTCTTACAAATCATCCATTTAAATGTCAACCATCAAAAAAGACTCATCAGATTTAGAAATAATAAGATTCACTGCTAGTATAATATAGTGTTTGGGGGCTACAATGTTGTTTACATTCACTATGGCTCCTGCTATGGAGGTAGAACAATTTCATTTTCAAGCTAAATATTACAGAGATTCCTTTAAAGTTATTTAATGTGATATAACTTCCCCTAAATAGCATAGTGTTAGGATATTACATCCTAATGTTCATTTTATAGCACTGAAAGTTCCAGATTGCTGCTATTTCTTTGAAACTATTCTCTTTGAAGTAAATATAAACTAAATATTTTTCCATTCTATGTCTAAAATGTGAGTTGCTCAATACATAACTTGTTGTTTACTGAACACTTGAATTTGTGCTATTTCTAAATGTAATATTAGTACTAAAACCACTGATTGCACTGTCTAAACTCATGTTCATCCACTAATTGAATTGATGGATTCTTTTTATTTGTTTTGTTTCATGTTATTTGTGTTCTAGAACATGAAAGATGAGGAGATGAACACTATTGTTATTATGAACTTGGTAAGTTGGCACAATTCCTTCTGGCTCCTTTGTGTCATTTTGAGAAATAACGTCTTCTGTGCAATTTAAATTTATAAAGCGTCATTTGCATTGAAGAAAAGTTATCTGTCATCTATCATAATATCATGTCCTGGGCTAAAGTTACCACACAAGACAAACTCTGACAATAAGAACTAGGATCAATATACAGGAACTTTGAATGCAAATGCAAAATTATGCAAATGCAGTTGATAATATGTGTGTATAGATGTGCAGAGATATTGCATTTGGTATAATTAATGACACAAGTCAGATCATTTGAAATCATTTGATTACATGATGAACTGGTTGTACTTATAATTTCTTTGATGATCCTTATTTATCACATGAACACATACGTAAACACAAACAAACACCCTTTTGTGCTCTTGCAGGAGTGGAATGATTATCGCCTGTCCTGGAACCCAAAAGATCATGGGAAAATTGATGTGTTGCGCATCCCATCTGGAAAATTGTGGCTTCCTGATATTGTTCTCATTAATAAGTAAGTTCTGTGTCTGTGTGTGTCTGTGTGTCTTTGCATATTATCTAAGAGAACCTATGAGTGTCGGGCACATTATCTTGGAGAGCCTTTGCTGAGTTTCTGCAAGAACAGCAGAAAAAACAGAAATTATCAAAGCTTTTGTGAATCTTGTCAAGAGATGTGTACTTTCTCTATCTGTTCCTTTCTCACACACTCTCACTTTAATGTCCAGGTAGACCCCCATCACTGCTGGTGTAAACATACTCCCTCCTTCATTCATCTCTGCTTTATAGCCAATTAAACAACACTGTTATCCACTAGCAGTCTTGCTGGTCCTGCATTCACTCCTACACACACAAACAAATTACATCCCACACGCTGTTCAATGAGGGACATCTTCAAATCCCAAAGCAACATTACCGTAATAGATGGCAAGTTTTAAAGGCCTGGTTTGTGTCCTATGAGGATTATATACAGTACCAGTGCTCTGTGATTTAGGGCTCAAATTGTTGATCCGTCTAAATTATAGGTAATACTCTTACCTTATGAAACAGCCATACAATATGTGGTAAAAATAGCAGAATTTGACAGTGTCATGTTGGTAACTCCAAGCTCCTAAAATGACAGAAAGTAGTCTGTACACTTTGTACACTGTATCCTAACTCATATTATAGCTATGTGTAAAGAACGGATGGAAATATAAGCCATTAATCATTGTAGATCATACATGCATACACACTTAGGGTTACAAGATGATAAAGAGGCAATGCCATTTCCCAGCACCTAGCACAAAGCATACTGAGACACTAAATTTGAATATGTGCAAGTACAGTAACATTTGAGTTATTTTGGTAAACTATCTCTTTAAGCGTTTTTCACAAAAAATGTTTCAGAAGTTAGGGGGACAGAAATATTTTTTTGTATTTTATTATTTATTTTTATTTTTATTATTTATTCATTTATTTTGTCTAATAATAATAATAATAATAATAATTATTATTATTATTATTATTATTATTATTATTATTATTATTATTTCGTATGTCTTTTAACTGCAGCTGGAAAATTACCAATGTATATATATTCTATAATATTTTTCCTGTATTTTCCTAATGACAGTTTTATGAGTTTTTTATACAAACAAACTAAACTTTTTTGGCCATTTTTATCACAGAATAAAGCAGAAAATAAATGTCAGTTATCACTGCATTATACATATACTTTATTTATTTATTACCTAAAGATGACTTAAAAAAAAACATACTGTCGCAAACGTGTGTTGTACTCAAGTTTCATCAGTCAAAACGTTTCTGCTTTTTATTTAACTTAGCTACAGCGATTCTTTCCTTTCTTTTGTCCATATTAGGGCTTTCCTAGCAGGTACCAAGTTTACTTCTTGGAGGCATTCATTCTCAGTTGCCTCCCAGCAAACTCACACCACACTTTCAGGGGTCAGTTAAAACTCAATGGGCTCAGGGGAAGGTGAGAGAGGACTCCTGCTGGTGTTGCTGTTGGACAATGTTTCTTTAAAGAAATCTAGTGATTTGAAAGTGATTTGAATTTTTTATATATATATACTCAAACATGTCAAACTTGCTTTTTGAATCTAATACTGTCATTGTGGACCCAGTCTTTTAGAATTTCAGGGGGGAATGACATAGCAGTGTAACCATCTAAATTGTCTTAATTTTGAGGTTCAGGTTTTTAGTAATGACATACAAGTTTGTTACTGCATTAAAAACCCTGTTTGTGTGTGCAGCAATGATGGCGTATTTGGTGTAGCTCTACAGGTCCACGTGCAGGTCTACAGTAACGGCCGTGTGACGTGGACTCCACCAGCTCTTTTCAAGAGTTCCTGCGGGGTAAAGGTAAATTCTGAAATACAACAGAAATTTAACAAATTACTGTAGATGATGATGATGGGGCAATAAAAATCAAGTGCTCTACATTCTAATTCTTTAAATCAGTGCTCTGAAACATTAACAACATGCCATAAAAATTCTAGATGTGTATTAATCTTACAGGTTCCACTATCATCAGTATTTTAATGTTTTCTTTTACGCACTCATTTTTCGGTATTGTCCTTGTTAATGAATGTTCAGCATCTTTCAGTAAATACTGTAGTAATAAGAGTTAAGTTATGGACGAGACCGTTAAATACTGTAATGAAGTGTAAAATCATAAGAAGTTTAATGATGCATTAAATCACTAGTGTTTATGCTCAGCAGCACTGTGAATATATTACAGTAGGACACTACTGGGGAGAATTTCGTTTACCTTACCTCATATAAGTGAGGATCTCTCACTCTCTCTGAATCTTTTGTACTTGTTTTGTAAATGTTTCTCCCCTCGTTGTATTGCTGGTTTTGTTTGGCCTCGCTCTAGTTTGGCTGCGTTTGATGCTCCGTCTGGTCTTTGCTTGTGTGAAAAGCAGAAAGAGAGATGATTAAAGGAAGATGCTCATCAGACACGCAAACATATTAACATGCACAAACTATTAGTACCTTTTTCTCCATCTGCAGGTGACATACTTTCCTTTCGACTGGCAAAATTGCACCATGGTTTTCCACTCGTATACATATGATTCCTCAGAAGTGGATCTGCAGCATGGCCTTGATAAGAAAGGAAATGAAATCCGAGAGATAATCTTCGACACAGGCTTTAGTGGTAATGGCACTCTAACACTAAAACACTGCTACCTTCTGACATTCATACTGAAAAGTCTGTGGTGTTCATTAATGAACATTACGATCGATCAAAGAATTAATCTCACTGTAAACACCCTTGAAATGCCCTATTAATCTCCCATAACATCTTAACAACAGCTTAAAAACAACCACTGGGGAAAAAAGAAACCACTGGAGGAAATAAGAAACCATATAGAACAGGGGTGCCCAAGCCTGTTCCCGGAGGAGTTGATCTCCAACCCCTAGTTAAACACACCTAAATCAGCTAATCAAGGTCTTTAGACTCACTAAAAGCTTCCTGGCAAGCTCATTTTTGCAGGATGTTGGACCTCTGGGAGCAAGATTGGACACCTCTGAACTAAAACAATGAAGCAATGCCCTAGACACCATCTAGCAATGCTCAGCAACCTTTTAAACATTCAGAAGCTTTGTGAAGCCTTGTTTAAACCTCGCTTTGTACATGATTTCAGTCTATTCCCCATTGACTTACACTGCTTGAATTCACTCAGAATGATGATAATGTATGATATCATAGTAATGTTCCACCATGTATCCAACTGAACACAGTTTTTTTAACTGATTTCTGATCCAGAGAGTGGCGAATGGCACATTCGTCACAAGGTTTCTAGGAAGAATGTGCGAGAGGACCTGTATGAGGACATCACCTTCTACCTGATCATCGAGAGGAAGCCCATGTATTACGTGTTTAACATCGTCCTGCCCTGTATCCTCATCACCATCATTGCCATCTTTAACTTCTACTTGCCACCTGATGCAGGTGAGGAGTGTTTGCTTTTTTATTAAAATTTTTTTATTTCAGATTTGTTGTAAATGGTAAAATAAATCAAATCTGCTTTAAATCCAGAACATAAAAGAGGAGAGAATCAGTATGCACAGAAAATGAATAAATATCAATACAAATGGCCTTAGATTAGATTCATGTTTTATGGACCTTGACCTAATAAATGTCCAATTATTGTCCATTATAAATAGAGTTTATACCTGCAGAGTTAAGCAGGAGACATCTTTCAGTTCCACCAGTTAAAAGGGTAACAAATCATGAAGGGATCATTAGCACAAGTTAATTCCACAGCTTATATAGTTTGGCCAATTAATTCCATTATATACAATTAACCTTATCACAAAAAAAACACATTAAGACTCTGTGTAATTATATGCATGAGTACATCAAGAGAAGCTCTCTTTTTCTTTTCAGGGGAGAAGATGGGCCTTTCCATCAACGTACTGCTGACTTTAACTGTTTTCCTGCTTCTGCTGGCCAACAAAGTCCCAGAAACATCACTGGGTGTTCCCATTATCGTCAACTACCTGATGTTCACCATGGTCCTGGTCACCTTTTCTGTCATCCTCAGTGTTGTGGTACTAAACCTTCACCATCGCTCCCCCAACACACACCAAATGCCCCTTTGGGTGCGCAAGGTCAGTAAAGAAGCCTCTTGTCACAGTGTAAAATAAGATTCCATATAGCATTTGAACGTTTTGCTTTCTACTGTGATGGAAATGTTGAGAAAAAAATAAGCATTTTGCAAAACACAAAACTTTTGTTAGGAGACATCCTTTTGTGAAAATATTGTTGCGTCAGCTGCGTTCAACAAATCGACGGCTATAATGTTAAAATGACAGATGCAGAAAATGTAGCGTTTGCTTATATTAATGGGCACTCCAAAACACCACAATCTGCCAATTACGAACTTATGAAAAAAGGGCTAAAAATGAAAAACAGATAATGCATTCACATCCATGCAAAAATAGATAATGGTTCAAAATAGACAACAATTCAGTTTAGCAAAGAGACCATGCAGCAAAATAAAAGCATCTTTCCAAAAAGCAGCCAATTATGTTAGACTATTAACCTTTATCAGTGGCTGTGAGCTCTACATTATTTAAACTTATTAGAGCCGTGGCCTCTTCATCACACCACAGTGACCCATTTACACCTTATACTGTATAACACCCGCTTCAAGCTACCCAATCACAAGTGTAAAACGTTTCCAAAGATTATAGTAAAAAAGCAGCATTTCTTAATTCACATTCAGTACACTTTTGCAGGACATTCACCCATGACAGCAAGGCCATGTGAAAACAGATGTGTGATGCAAGGCTGAAAGATTATTTGCTGGCCAAGTGCAATCTGTCTCTTTCTTTTAGAGCCTTTGTGAAGTCATTCAGATGAAGCGAGGACACTGCCATCTCTAAGTAAAAGTTGTTTTCAACACTTAGTTTTAAGAAGCACTATTAATAAAAATGCACTAGAAATTATTGTTTTGTTTGCATCATTTCTATTGTGCTGGGAAAAGAGGATGGATAAATTGTTAACATGCAGTTCAAACAGCTCGAAAACCATACACTATTTAAGTAAGTCATCATCTGTTATTACAGTAGATGAATATTAATATAAAAACTTATAACACTGTTAAATTGCATTCTGTTTAGATATTTATCCACATGTTGCCTCCTTACCTGGGCATGCTGCGACCTAAAGTGGAGACCCCTCTGTTTCTTGAGAAACCTGCCAAAAAGGAGAACATCCAAGCCATCAGCAGAGTGGCCGATGAGTACTTCATCCGCAAGCCCAATAACACCAACTTCCTCTTCCCCAAACCCCACAGGCAAGCTCCTGATGCTATGATATTCTCAAACTCATGTTGATTTTTTAAAAATACATTACTGAAATTGATTTGCTGATAATACATTTTTGAATAAAAAACTGTAGTCTGTTTAATTAGAAAAATGCAAAATAGAGGCGTTTTCACTGCAGGTCTCAAGACTCATGGACTCCACTGTATGTGTGTGTGTGTGTGTGCGTGTGTGTGTGTAAACGCCTTAGGGTTTGATTAATCCTTTACTCTCTCTTATACACTTTAAATCACCTCAACCTGGGAATTTCACTCTCAGCGAGCCGTGTGCGTCAGGGGTATTTATGTGTGTGAGTTGGGGGTGAGAAAAAAGGAAGAAATCATCACTAAAATAAAAAGAATCAGCACAAATTGACTCTGACACATTAGACCTGCCTTGCATCAAGGCTCAAGAGAGGCGGGAGGAGACAGGAGAAAGTGTGAGAGAGAAAGGGAAGATGAGAGAGAAATTCAATGAGGCGGCGGTGTCTTGCTTTTTAATTGGTTTTATAGCGTGTTTTGGCACCATTGCCACCATGTTTTAGTCAAATTAGTTTTTCCTGATTAGTCATCTGTGTCTGCTGACGCACAGAGTGAGGAGGGAGGGGGAAGGAAAAAGCAAAGGGATGGAAAAAAAATCTTGAAGACAGACAGAGGATGCCAATGACCTTTTGTTTCATTAATTTAATACAATCTTGTCTTGTGCAGCCACTCGCCAGAATTTTGACTATTGCCATCTACAGTAGCTTATTCTGGCCAAGATATCTAAAACATTAGTTGAGACATACAATATAACCACACTTGCATTTTAAATGTGATATTTACTAATACCAAACCGTTCAAAGGTAAAATTGTTTTTGAAAGACATCTCTTATGTTTATCAAAGTTGTGTTTATTTGACTGATTATAAATACAGTAAAAACTGTAATATTGTGAAACTTTATTAATATTAACTGGGATAAACTTAATAATACAGGTTATCCCTGTGACGATGAAGCTGAATTCAGTAGGTTTTATTCCAGTCTTCATTATCACAGGATCCACACATGGTCACTTTTGATCAATTTAATGCATCCTTGATGAATAAGAGATTTTAATTCTTTAAAAAATATATATATATATATACTCACTCAAGACTGTATGGGAGTGTAAATCTCATCTCAATCATACCACAATATTAGACCGGCGTGGTTTTGCATTCAAATAATGCCATTGCAGAAACAAATCTATATATATATGGCTGTAAGTGTAGAAGAAAACTTTTAATGAGTGCTTAACAATATGTTGTACACTTTAATTTGATTTATAATCTGCTATGATGATGTTAGTGCTGGCTGCACTAGAGCTGGGCTAAAGCTTTCCTCTGCTCGCTTCTCCCAATCCGCCGTGCTCTCAGCCTGGCATTAACGTATGTCTCACTCTAATGGGGTTCCACTCAGGTCACTGAAGCTCACTGGGGAACCACAGACTACCTGCAATGAGCTCCTGTACCAGCACCTGAATACACAAGTGAGGTGTGAAAATATAAATAGTCACACTGACCCCTTGTGGTGGGAAAGAGAGCTGTCGTATCTGAAAAAATGGGGGGCAGTGGGAGAGCAAGAAAGAGGGGATTCTTAATGAAACAGATGTTAGCGAGCAGATTCACAAAAGAGGGATGCCACACATCAGTGGTGAGAAGCAGTTCATCAGCACGTTGGAAGGATTTCATGGGTGGGTGGTGACACCATCAGCGTAAAGCAGGGATTTGGAAAAAGAGAAAGGAAAGAAAGAGAGAACGACTGAGCGAGGGTCTGAATAACTGAGTAAGTTAGTAAATTAAAAGTTTGATTGAATGATTATGATCTGCAGTACACAGTAGGTTGGGTCACCTTGACACAGCAGTTTTGGGAAGCAGTCTTTTTTCTGATTTGGGATTACGTGGGTGCTCACGCACGCACACGCAGCAGGAAGGGCACACAGCCCAATGCATTCTAAGGCTTTAAACACTTGCACCCTTTTCTCAAGGACAAAGTAATGTGATCCCCCACGGATTTAGACTTGCTGTTTGAGGTTTCAGGCTGTGTTCATAACTTCCTGATACAGTCCAAGAAATTTACTGAGGTTAACTCTTAAAGTCATCATGGTACCAAAATGGTCAATTCCTGTTTTTTTATGGATTATTGCAGTGTTTATCATAAAGTGTGCACATCATTAAATTATTGTGCTCATAATGTTTAACCAAAATAAGTTCCCCCTCCCCTCAAAAATATCTCTTCTCTTCTGTGATAAGGTATTCACATGTGCAAGGGTGAGATAATAACCTCTCACCTCATTCACATGAGATTGTAGCAATAGCAAATTCAGTCTGGTATAGAATTTCCTTTGAAACAATTTTCACTCAGAAATTGCTAGTAAATTTCACAAATAATTATAAAGAAATGGCAAGTACCACATCAAGTTAAACTTGCGATTTTTTTAGTAGAAAGACTTTGAGACTTATTTTTTAACATACTTCAGTAACCTTTGTTTTATTTACAACTTTAAAAAAAATACAGTGTACTAGTATTAGGACAAGTTTTACCACAAACAATAACTTTATATTTTATATTACATTTTTGTATTTGGAAGATGCTTTTATTCAAAGCAACTTACATTGCATTCAAGGTCTATATTTATTCAGTTGATGCATTTCCTAGCAATCAAACCCATGACCTTGGTGTTGCTAGCGACATAAGAATATGTTTAATATGGAACAGAACATTCCTGGTTTATTTGTTCAAATATTTGAATGTAACTATCACTATTATTGAGTTAAAGTATGTACAGTAAGTACTGTATGTTCTGTGGTACTATTAGCTTTCAGTGCATTGGTTTAGCATTCTCATAAGCGTTTGCATGTTTATATAGAGTAGGTTTCTGGGCAGTGCACACATGTCATGCGTGTTCTGAATTCTGAAAATCATTGTTGTAATGTGTGCTGATATTCTTCCTCTATTCCCTGTGCTGCAGGTACCAGCCTGACGGTCAATGCACCGACCTGAGGAAGTTCATTGACGGCCCCAGTCATTACCTCTCCCTTCCTCCAGATCTCAAGTCAGCCGTAGAGGCCATCACTTACATCGCAGAGCAGCTGCAGGCGGAGAAAGATTACGAGGCTGTAAGTGATTTGTGATAACTATAGCCAATTGTGCTAGAATTATAGGTTACTTTTCCTGCTTCTGTCTGTGTGTCTGAGCTTTGTAAATCGTTGTTCCCTTTGTTCTCACTGTTTGCCATTACCAATCATCTTTTCATTTTCCTTTTTTCTTTCTCTACTTTCTCTCTTCTTTTCCTCCCCGCGTCTGCCTCTCAGTTAAAGGAGGACTGGCAGTATGTTGCCATGGTGGTTGATCGACTCTTCCTCTGGATCTTTGTGATTTTTACCACCCTTGGGACACTGGGCATTTTTGCTGATGCCAGCTTCAATGCCACACCTACTGACCCCTTTCCCTAAATCTTATGGTTGTTCTCTCTAGCCTTGAACTTTTCACCTCTAAAACAGTGGCATGAGATGTGTTAGACACTGCTGCGTGTTCAGTACACATTTATGGTGTTGTAATGAAACAGAAAGAGCACTGCAATTCATTCACGCAATATTTCTGTAGTTAAAGCAGTCGTAAAAGCATAAAAACAGTTATACTGTCGCTGAGTTAAGTGGGATTTGTTATAATCACATATATATATATCTAATCCAAGAATCCAAATAGATATTTCTTGAACACCAGATCATATACCAAGATATTAAAATAATTTCTGAAGTATTATATGGCACTGAAGAATGGAGTAATGGCTTTGTCTTCACAGGAACAAATTACATTGAAAAAAAAAAGTATTTTAATTGTAATGATATTTCTCAATATTACTGTTTGTGCTGTATTATTTTTTTAATCAAATAAATGCAGCCTTAGTGAGTATAAGTGACTTCTTCCAAAATCTATACTGAACCCAAACTTTTAAATGGTAGTGTATTTGCATCTATGCATAATGTGTAAGAAACGGTTTAGAATCCCAGTGTGATGTGTGCTCTTAAATGTGTGAATGCTGTTCTAGTTATTATCTAGTCAATATTTTTTAAGAAACTTCTATGTGATTGATAAGAGGGGGAAAAATTTTTTTTTTTGTTTTTTTTTTGTTACATGAGCAGTTTCCCGCACCTTTTACACATTGTATATGAATATCCTCTACCATGTGCTTGTCTGTGTATGCAAATAAAGTGTAGCCCAATATATAGTTAGTATATACTTTTATATATTATTTAATAATTTGATACAACATTTCAATTGCAAATTATATGATTAGCATAAAAATTACTGAACACTGTAAAAAGGGACCTGTTGAATGGAACAGGTGGAAAACAACACTTATTACTTCAGCTATCCTTATGAGACGCTACTGTCCTCTTACCTATATAGACACTACAGAGAAAACAACTGAATAGATTAAGGAAAACATATGGATTTACCTTAAAGTGCCCCAATTATGCCATTTTAGAGGTTCCTAATATTGTTTTGGGAATCTCCTATAATAGGTTTACATGCACGCAAGGTAAAAAAAAATCTAAGATTCAGTCTCCTTAAACCCCTCCTTTCCATGAACCTACTCTGCTCTGATTGGTCAGGTGGTTCAGACTCTTGTGATTGGTCTACCACTTGCTGTGTGTGTCAGAAATGATGCACCCATTGCCAAAGTTTTGTATTTTGAACACTCAATATAAAATATAAACATCTATTATTTATCATCAAGTTGTGATTGAGTGAAGGCAGCTTCAGATCAACTGGATACTGAGCCATCTTTCAAGAGGAAACGTTTTGTGAACTCTCCAAGATTAGAGAAGCAGTCGTTTGTAAAATGACAGGAACACAAAAAAAAGCTTTGGGTTGTACTGCTGTGAATTTTAACCACTGATTCTTTGCAGACTCATCTTTCAGAAGTGAAAATAAAAAGAATTTCCTTTCACAGTGTAGGACACAGCATCTTCTCAACATGATGTTAACCACAAGCTACAGTGTTTGTAGAACATAGAACATAGGCTTGCATTAAGCATACAGTATGTGTTCCCTCTGTACAGTAGCTGTCACGAAAGTGGGATTAGAAAATTGACGACTCGTTTAGGCTGTTCAGAGTCAATTCTTTCCTTTGGGAGAAAATTACTTTATCATGCACTTTTGGCTTTACAACTTTGCAGATCGTTTACACTCACATGCAGTTACATTACACATGGCAAGAAAGGCAATTTGAAATTGCATAATAGGGTCACTTTAATTTGTTGCAATAATTGGTCTGAAAATGCGGTCTGTTCTTTATCTCACAACAGAGAGGCATGGCTTATTACTTCTCTGAAAAACAGGAATAAGAATATATTCAACCTGAAGTCTAATCAATTCTCAAAGCCACCCTGCACTTAAAAATAAAAACACAACATTTTGAGTCTATTGAGAGTTGCCTATAATGTGAACTATGCCTTACACAAAAGAGATCTCAGAATATTCAGAATGACTGACATAAGGCTTAAAAGTTTTACGAAAGTATATCTAACAACTTTGATGTCCATCGACCCACTTTAAGACTAATTGTGTATAAATTATAAGTTGTTACTCTGCCCACTAACTCTGGAGATTAATGTTTGGGAATGTTTTGAATGGGATATTGACTTTGTGGGTTTTGTATTGCGCTTGTCTTATTTACAGCTTGTTTGTGCTTACCATCAGTATTTTGCCTTACAGACGACTAAAGCATGTTGACTGGGGTCTAAAATCAATAAACAGCAGTTACTGCAATGATCGTTATTACTAATATTATTCTGCTCTCTACTATTATTTATGACAAGAACCTTTCCGTGCACACCCCCTTTTTCAGCAGCACTGGTTCCAGAATTATTTTTTCCATTCATTTTCCCATAGGGTTTTTTAAGTCTTTATATAATATGTATAATGATTTTTATTTTTTTATTTTTTATTATTATGATTTTATTATATATATATATATATATATATATATATATATATATATATATATATATATATATATATATAAGTATATATAAATTATATATATCTTTTTTTTAATAATGTTTAATGTAGTTTTTCACCAGGGATTCTGCTGTTAAAGATGAGTATTTAAAGCATAAGTTAAAAATAATGCAAACTGATAGCATGAACAAAAGCATATACCATTAATTAACAACCTTGTAGCTCACAGTAAGTCTGTCTTTTTTTATAAGTTATCTTTAAAAAGAGATTTCCCCATGAAGACAATGAATGCCATTTTTACTTTTGAAAGCCAACTCTATTGCTCATTTTAGTTTGTAATATTCAGTTGTCATGGCTGATCATTACTGTGCTAGACTGTGAGATGCTAAGTGTGTGTGTGTGTGTGTGTGTGTGAGAGAGAGATTGTATAACTGATGTCGCCTTGCAGCAACAGCAAATGCCTTTACCACAATACAGACAGAATAAATTGAACAGAGGCAGAGAGATGGGTATGTTAAGAGTGTGAAAACCTCATGCCTTCATGTTGGTCACTTTTTTGTTCCCATGTGTGTGTATGGGGACACATTTCTGAGAATGTCTTCAGATGAATAGCAATAAGCCAAAATATACCACAAAATATACCAAGGCAAAAAGGTTCTCAACACTTGAATTCATATCTAATGACAAAATCAGCATTTTAGAGTTGGTCTTTACTAATTTTAATTGGGTTATATTAAGAACAAGTGTGAAAGGGAAGTCCCCACGAAAGTATGTTATCAGTGTGATTGTGTGTGTATGTGAGTATGTTCACTCCTGTCCTTTCTCACCCTCCGGAAAGGAACAGTCGTACCCACCTCTTCCCTTTGTTCTCCCACAAAAATATCCACACACACACTTACACAAACCATCAACAGGTGCCTGCCAGGGTAGAGTCCACACATTCCTTTCTCCCTCCCATAATTCCCTTTCCTCCCAACCAATCACACGCCTGCTTTTCACAAGTTGCAGGGAGTAGAAAAGTGATGAGGTGAACATGTCAGGGTTTGGTAGGAAAGGTCCGGCACTGTAATTAACACGAGGTTCAGCACTGTAATTAGCTGTTTGTTAGAGAGAGGACAGACACTGTGGAGTGGGATATGCAAGTTAGTGTGAGCTTGTTAAGGTGTGTTTGTGCGTGGTGCCAGTGGTGACGGCTGGTGCCAGACTGTGGATATACCGATTGTACTTATAATGAAGACTCTGCTTTGGGTTGTGTGGTGCTGCTGGCTTCTAACTCTCACAGGTAATACACATCTGGTTTTTCTGTGTCCTTTTCATGTGAGAAGAGTGTTTGTGTTGTCATATTTACACGAGCATTGAAAAGTTTGGGGTTGGATGGATTATTTGATCTCAAATACAGCAAAAAAAAAAAAAAAAAAAATAATGATAAATAAGTATTTCTATTTTATATTTAAAATATAATTTATTGCAATTTATTAATTATTTTTTGTAATTTATTCTGGCAAAACTGAATTTTCTGGAGCCATTATTCCGCGTGATCCATCATTCTAATATGTTGATTCAGTGGTCAAGAAACATTTCTTATTATTATCAATGAAACAGTTGTGCTGTGCATCTTTGATGAATAAAATGTTCAAAAGGGCAACTTTAAACAGAAATTCTTTAATGTTGCGTTTGATCAATTTAATGCATCCTTGCTAAATAAACATAAATTTAATTAAAAAATCTAATAAAATCACTTACCCCAAATGTATGTATATACTGTATTTGTGTACATGCATGCATTTATTTGTTTATAAGAGTTTATGCCTTATTATTATATAAAATTATACATTTTGTCCATGTACAGTTACAGTATGAATAAAAGTATTTTATAGTGTGTGTGTGTATAATTACAATATTATTTATATTAATATTGCAAACTACTTATAGTTATTAATTTATTTGGAATCAGTATATGGTCATGTTTACCTGAACAGACATTATTGCAGATAGTAACAGGTGTATATGTCACCGGTGTGTGTCAGTAATGTGCTTTCGTGAACTGCATGTGACGGACTGCATCTCTGTGACATACAATCCAGATAATGTTTAGAATGCTACAGCATATTTGACCTTGTGACCATGTTGATCTGGGTCAGCCCATTCTTAGAAAACCCTTTTTTTATGTCAGAAGAGACACAGGGAGAGAAAGACAGACTAGTGGTGGAGTCATGCTGATTAAGAAACAAGGAGAGGTAAGGAGTTAATGACCTGCTGTAATAAAACAAGCATTTGTGTGTGTTTTCAGTGGCATCCGAGGCTGAGCGGAGGCTACTGGAGGATTTGTTTCAGGATTACAACCTGAAGGTGCGACCAGCACGTACCTGGAATGAGCGAGTGATGGTCCGAGTGGGAATGACTTTAGTACAGCTCATCAGCTTGGTATGATCCACCAAACATTCACGCATAAACACGTCCACACACACACGTTTTCCTATGTGGAATTACTCACTGATCCTCTCTTTATTTATTGTTTATTTCCAAAGCATCTCTCTCTCTCTGTAATCACTCACAAAGTTTGTGTTATGTGACATTCACAGCAGGCTGTTGGAGATCAGCTGCCCAGCTGCCTCTCTCGAACGCACTGGGCCGTGCAGCCAATGCTTTAGCAACATTTCACTAACATTAGAGAAACATTAGCATTTAGTCCCCTATCGGCAAGCACTTTCCAGCCATGAGGCATCAAGCCATGCATAGAACATTAGCTTTCATATGGAAGGACTGACTGTGACAGCATGCCACACTCGACGCGTTAGAGCCGTGCTAATGTCACTATCTCTCCTCTCTCACAGAACGAGAAAAATGAAGAGATGACAACAAACGTGTTCATGAATATGGTGAGAGGCGGATCATTTATCTCATCTGTCCTAACTGCTGTTTATTTTCTGCTTTGATTGACTTGTCACTTTTTATAACCGCAAGTCATTTTTGGCTGTTCGTTTCTTTTTTTTAAACCTGTTTTATGTGCTTTCTTCAGATGTAGAGCAAATAAGTGTCCTCATGTTGCTCAGTAGAATGATGCTGTGTGTGAGAGAAAGAATTGGTTTGATTAGTTAAGAGAATAAGGTTTGGGGAATTTATTCCAAATAGGTTCGTCAAAATGTCCATTTAAGGATATCCTGATTTGGACAAATCATTAAAGGGGACATCAGATGCTCATTTTCAAAGTTGGTATGATTCTTTAGGGTCTTCTAAGAAATGTTTGCAACTTGCCACAATGGTCGTGTAAAACAACACCCTTTTTAACTTGTCAAAAACAGCTGTGTTCAAACCGATCACGTTTCGGTGCATGTCTCTTTAAATGATAATGCGCTACTGCTCACCACAACCCTCTCTTCCATTTTTTGTGTATTTGGTGGTGCATTAGAAAAAACATCAAAAACAAAACTAATCCACTGCGTCCTCAGTGGCTCTCATGTAGGGAGAAAATAAAGTATCTTATGTTCACTTATACATCTTACCACAAAACCCCCGCATTGCTTACGAGACTTTGTTGTCGCTACAGCTGCTCAAGTGCAGAGAAAATGGTGTACAGCGTACAACTGACCAATGTGCTAATATGGGCAGTCCGTCAGTGGTCATGGGAGGGGCCTGAGCAATATGACCTCATACTGCTCAGAAAATCAAAAGTTTTTTGAGGATTAAAAAAACAATTGAATGGATTTTTATCATTGTAGGTTGATAGAATCCACACACACACACAAAAGTAGAATTTGATGGAAATTCCATTCCCCCTCCACTCTTTCTCTCGGTCTCTCTCATTTGAAGGAATGGACAGATTACAGGTTATCTTGGAATCCTGAGGACTATGACAGTATTGACGTTGTGCGAATTCCTCCCTTAAAAGTGTGGCGTCCAGACATCTATCTAATCAACAAGTGAGAACATCCTTCTACAATGCCACACTGACAAACATTTGAAATATTTATTTTTAAGAAGTGCATGATCAGGGTACACGCCACAGTATCATATTTAAATGTAAACCTTTTGATCTCTTTTCACTTTAAAAAAAAATAGCTGTTAGGAAATCAAACCTGCAAGAGACACTGAATTTAGGTCTTGACTGAGGTGTTCTTTTTCTGTTTAGTAATGATGGTCAGTTTGACGTTGCCCTGTATGTGAATGTGCTAGTGAGGAGTGATGGAACCGTGTCCTGGTATCCACCAGCCATCTACCGCAGCTCCTGTTCCATAGAGGTACATGCAAACTTGTTATTATGCTAACATTTTAAAGCAGTGTTCTGAGATCAGTAGAAATAGGCTTCTTTGGTAAATGCATTGAATGCATATATGTCATTTTATAAATTAATTGTCAGAATGAGAAAACTATTGTTGGCATTTAACCTGTGTTCTCCATCCCTATAGGTGGCGTACTTTCCATTTGACTGGCAGAACTGCTCGATGGTGTTTCGTTCCTACACATATGATTCCTCAGAAGTGGACCTTCAGTACGGTCTAGATGAAGATGGCAACGAGCTCCATGAGATAGTGATTGATGAGAATGCATTCACTGGTTAGTGTACTACTACCTAAAAGTGACAACGTCCTGTCTAAGGTCAGGAACTATGGCATATACTGTATGTCTGAATATTTATGAAAATAATATTTGTACATAATTATTGTTCTCCAATGTAATATAGTTAGTTAATCCACCTGTAGTCGTTTATGATCGCCAAGCAATGTAGCAACTTGGCACATGGCACACTGTCTTCTTCTTTCTATCTCTCTTTCTCTCATCAGTCCTCTCTCTTCCCTAAGAGAATGGTGAGTGGCAGATTTGTCATAAGCCCAGCAGAAAGAACATCCACGATGACTTGTATGAGGACATCACCTTTTATCTGATCATTGAGAGGAAGCCCCTGTTCTACATCATTAACATCATCGTGCCCTGCATCCTCACCAGTGTGCTGGCCATATTTGTCTTCTATCTGCCACCTGGTGCAGGTGACCATCTTTTATTAGAAAATCACTATGGTGACTGTAAATTGTGCAGTTTTATGTTCAACTTTGAATGAACTTCGTTTTTGAAGTCAGTAAATAATTTTTTTAATAAATCTCTTATGCTCACCCAGGCTGCATTTATTTATTCAACAATACAGTAAAAATGTTAATATTGTGAAATATTATTACAATAAAAAAAAAATCTAGTTCTTTATATTTAAAATGTAATTTATTTATGTGATAGCAAAGCTGAATTTTCAGTAACCATTACTCAAGTCTTCAGTGCCACATAAATCCTTCAGAAATCATTCTAATATGCTGATTTGCTTCACACACACACACACACACAAATAAATAAATAAATAAATACAATACACTCTCTTATTATGCAATGCTACGGAGCCCCGCACATGACATGCAAGAAAAAATAAATAAATTATGCGCACGATTTACTAATTCGTTCCCTCAGTGTACTAAAACGGCACACGATTACTATTGCGTTCGAATCGAGGGAACAAATTAGTAAATAGTGTGCACAATTTATAAATCGAGTGAACTAAATAGTAAATCGAGGGAACGCAATAGTAATCGTGTGCACATTTTAGTACATTGAGGGACGAATTAGTAAATCGTGCAATTCCTGCATGTCATGTGTGGGGCTCCGTACAATGCTGAAAACAGTTGTCCTACTTAATATTTTTGTAGAAACCACAATAAATTTTTTGTATATTACAAATGTCTTTAATGTCATGTTTATTCAGTTTAATACATATTTGACGAATAAGAGTTTTAACTTCTTTTAAAAAAATCTTACTGACCCCAAATTTTTGAATGGTAGTGAGTTTTTCTTTTCTTTTCTTTTTTTTTTTCAAAACTACAGAAGTATTTTAGCTGTATTCAAAATGTGGAGGACATTATTTAACTTTGTCTTTTGTCTTGAGCAATTTTAAATTAGCCTACTTAATCATTTGTAATAGTATTTAGAAAGTTAATGCAATACAAGGTGTCTGTGTGTGAGACATGTTTTCTGATCTCTCCCTCAGGTGAGAAGATGACTCTGTCTATCTCAGTCCTCATTGCTCTCACTGTTTTCATGCTGTTGTTGGCTGACAAAGTTCCGGAAACATCACTTGGCATACCGATCATCGTTAACTATGTAATGTTCACCATGATCCTGGTGACGTTCTCAGTCATCCTTAGTGTGGTGGTCCTGAACCTTCACCACAGGACTCCCAGCACACACCACATGCCCGTATGGGTGAGAAAGGTGACTCTTAGAAAGATTCCGATTCAGGAAGATTTTGATATAGAAAGCAGCTTATTTACATTTATTCCATAAACTTACTTAAAACTGAAAGCATTTCCTGTTGTGTAACATTCTGTAGATTTTCATCAACTTACTGCCCCGTTACTTGGGTGTGCTGAGGCCCCAAACTGAGTTACCGGTGGAGGACGAACCAAAAGAAAACATCCCATTGGGTTATCTGGACAAAGGTCTTAAACCTGGAGGTGAATATTTCATCCGAAAGATCAACCCAGAGCTGGTATTGCCTTGGAGAGGAAGGTTAGTACTGTGTGCAAGAAAACATTATTTAATTAGTCTCAGTCAAGCACAAAATAACCCTAAAAATATAATATATGAACAAACGTATATACTGTATGTATATTCTGCAGAGCTGTGTAGAATAATCTGATTTGGCTATGGTTAAAGGTTATAACCACAAAGTAAAATTTAAAGTATTTGCCCTTTTTACCTATTTTTCTTGTCTTTTTGTTTATTGATCATTCACTCTGACAAAAACACATATACAGTAGATGCCAAATCAATATGCAACGCGTTAATGTGCTTGTACGATGAACTGCTGGTGTTGGCAATATTGCTCACTTTTAAACAACTCATAAATGCAGATCAGTGTGAGCGAATGATGAAAGTCTCTGTGCTGGCTGTTCCTCTTGTCAATCCAAGGGCAGTTGATTTCAGCCCAGTCACCCCTCCAGAGTCGCCAGAATCTAAGCCTTTGTTGAGCTAAGGCATTAGACTGTAATGCACACAAGAACAGCAGGGGAGGGCAGAAGAGATGGAGGATGCACTTGAATGGATAAATGGACATTTGGATGGACAGATGGACGGGTTTTCTCTGAAAACGTGCACATGAATCTGTTTTAGTGTACAGTGTGTGTGTGTGTGTAGCAGAGACATGTCTTTATCCGTCTATAATAGAAGTAATGAACTGTTTTGCAGGCACACTGGGGTGCCTCTTCTCTTCTTCATCTGTTTGAGAATGGCTCTTGACCTGTGCTCTGTCACTCATGCTCCTGTAATTTGGTGCTGCAGAGTGTGCCACTCTTTAGCCAGTCTAACAGGTGCCAGTCTAACAGGTGGTCTTAAGATGTCTGCATGCCGCTAGAGATTTATTGTAGTGCTAAGCTCATAAATCCTTCAAGACGTGGCCGTGGCACCGGTCTTTACGGCTATAGGATTGGCTATAGGATACTTACTATCCAAACTTTGGAATAACCTAAAGGACTAAAAAAAAACTAATTTCTTAGGAAATCTAATGATGTTTTGACAGTAAAGCCTGATGGGTGGTCACAACCGTGTTTGATATCAGAGTTTGGTTGGTGGGAAAAATGTGTAATGAACTCAAGTCTTGCTTGAAAACAGGTGTCTGGATACCCTGAACCCAACTGGCACGAAAGCAATACAGACTCATTTTAGGAAATGAACTGCTATTAAAAAAACATGATTTGAGTTTGTATTGTGGTATTTTGCAAGCAGAGTGACAAATGCATTTCTCATTGTTTCTTGTCAGAATCAAAATTAATTGAACATTAATTAATTTAACATCCCCTTTGAGTCCTTAACAGTGTTTTTGTAGTTGTATTTACTGTATATACTAAAATATCCTATTTGTTAGTATTTTGAATTCACTTTTATTTTTATATTTGTGACCCTGGAGCATAAAACCAATCATAAATTGCTTGGGAATATATTTGTACCAATACAAATATACCAAAGATCATGTTCTATGAAGATATTTTGTAAATCTTCTACTTTAAATGTATCAAAACTTATCATTGCTAAGAACTTCATTTGGACAACTTTTAGATTCCAACCTCAGATTCCAGATTTCAAATAGTTGTATCTCGGCCAAATATTGTGTGAGTTGTTAGAGCTCCTGTTTATACCGGTATGCATCTCATTGACCGTGCATATCATGTGCTGGACATGTGCTGCTCTCTGTTTAATCCCTGTTGGAAAAAACTCACCCTTGAAAGAATAGGAATGTGAGAGAGGAGAGGTCAGTCCCAGACACAGCACTGCTCTAATCCATTCTACACTGTTATGACAGACTCTTTCCCTATAGCACAGAGCAACACAATACTTGCCTCTACAATAAACTCATGCTAATGTACAACAAGACATGCAGAACTACATTACTGCACAGTGCTTTGTTATTAGTGATACTTACTAATTGCTATTGCTCATACTTATTTATTTCCATAGAATATTATATTGCATGCTTTATAAGTTATGTGGCTTGTTGCAGAGATGTTTGCTCTTACTTTTAGTTGCTCAAATCAAATGATTTTCTCCTAGAATTATGATGCCATGTTTTCAGCATTCAGCATTTTTTTCATTTTGGGTAAACTGTTCCTTTCACGATTGTTATAATTTTATGTACTGTTAGTAATCCAGTAATTGGACATGGAAACACCGCAGAATGACAATTTGTGTTTTGTTCGTACACTTATGAACCTTTGTTTGGGGTTAATCTTTCTTTCATTTGTGTATGTGTGCTTTTCAGTTATAATGAGAGTACTGTGAAGTTGCAGAGGTTTTCAAACAGTGACAACTATTGTCTGATTCTGCCTCCGAATCTCAAATCTGCGATCGCCGCCGTCACGTACATGGCTGAACAATTGAAGAAACAGGATGTGGACGATACTGTAAGTCTATGAACAATCACACACACCATACTGACACATGCTCACAAACTACACACGTTCATTCACTTTCCTTCTCTGTTTTTCACACATACTCACAGACACACAGAGAAACCTTTATCTAAGGCTCTTCCTCTCGGTCTGTCCCTGATCCTCATGATTATTCATAAATTGGCAATACACATTCTCCTGTGTTAGTGAGATAAACATACCCCATTGTTTCTGTGTTTTTAATGTGTGCTTGTGTAGATGACAGATGACTGGCAGTACATTGCTGTGGTTTTGGATCGTCTCTTCTTTTGGCTCTTTGTCATCATTACTACGCTGGGCACACTGGCCATGTTTCTGGATGCCAGTTTCAACTACACTCCTGACCAACCTTTTCCCTGAGTACATCATCCCTTCAACGACAAGCACACACAGCTACTGAACATAAAACATAGTTAGACTGTAGTTTGGGTGGACTGACTCTAGGGGGCACCAGAAAATCATCTTTCTTCTCCATCAATCCTCTTTCTTTCTTTCTTTCTGTTGATGTTTTCATGACAATATATTTGTTATTTTCAAGCACTTTCAGTTCATCAACTACGCTTATGATAACAAATTTGCGTTTATTACTTACTGTATTAGGTCAGTATATTTAATAAAACTTTAAGAATAATTATTTTACTTCTTAAGATATTAAAAAAGTGTTATTGCCGTAGTCTGGATTATATGTGTTTTTTTTTTTGTTGTTGTTGTTTTTTTACATTTTCATTGATTCAGTGTTCAGGGAGAGCATGTAAATAATTGCCTTATTTAACTGTTGTTCTTCTTCTTCTTTTAATTTATTTATTGTTTGTTTATTTTGAAGCTCTTTCCTGTGAGAAATTGGGCATCTCTAATGTCCTAGAGAATATATCATAAAGATTATAATCGCATGTATTCAGCATAATCTAAACGGCCATATTTCTCACCTTGTTTGCAGCTCTTTTCTGTCTGTCAGCAGTGGTTTGTTAAATCCTTCCTGGATCTGACTTGTCACTGAACCATTAGGATATAAAGTCTGACAAGCATTCTGTAACTCTATTTTTAGCCAGTCTAGCTACGGTAAAGTTCCTGAACTCGTGGCTCATGTTTAGCCTAAATTCCTAAAGCAATGGTTCATGATATACTTACAGCAGCTTTTATTAGGTTTACATTCAATTATCTAGATTTACCTGACCAATTTTATGCTAGTCTGCTAATATTTTGTGTTGGATCATTTACTGTAGGATGAAATTAAAGTTATTATTTTTCTTTTATTGGGTCATTGAAGTCTTTAAAGTCAGAATTAAAAACAAAATGAACTTTACTATATTTTTTCTATACGTTTCTGGTCTTGGTGCACTTCATTCTCAAGACAATATACAAAGTATTTTTGATCATATAAATGCAGTCTTTGTAAGCAAAAAAAAAAAAAACTTTCCATAAAACACATTTATGTTTAGTTGAAAGTTATTATCAGTTGAAAATAGACAAATTCCTTCAAATTCCTAGATTACATCAGTTTGGCCTGTGTGCCTACATTTCTGTGAAGGCACCTAGTTGCACAAGAAGTAAAAGAAAGAGGTAAGAAATAACGAAATAAGAAAAGCTCATTAGTCGAGTCACCGCTTTTGAGGGGAAACTAGAGGCCTGTGTGTTTTATTGCTAACGGTTCAGTGGGCTTCTAAGGAGGCTTACACCAGTTTAATCACTGTTTTTTTCACTGTCTATAAACTTCAAAATAAGCCCTGGAGCCAGTCAAAAGAAAAGCCATGAAGGGAGTTTCTGTTCTTCTTGGGGCTGATTTAGCTCTGTCTGTTCACCCTTTACTGAGTGTTGTCTGTTTACTGGAACTAGGTGGGGACAGAAGCTTCGAAAAAATGTCAAAGTTTCTTTTGTGTGTCAAGGCTTCTTGGCTCAGTGCTCAGGAACCAATCAACAGGGTGGCATATAAATCACGTTACCAGGGTTGATTGGGGTAGTGTGTGCTAATGTCAAGATGTTACTGAAGCAAATGTGTTCCTTCTGCTGTATCTTCCAGCTGTTGTTCCCCCTCCACACATTCTCTTGTATAAGAACTCTGAGAACAAAATTGTGACTTTTAGGTTAACTGTTTAAATCCTATTTGTTACTTTTAAAACCCTTTAAATGAAAATATCTAACTAAAAACATCAGGGTGTCAGATTTAGACACTTTCTGGAGTGAAAATAATTTCCCTTTGAAAAGCATTATTGGTTCTGCCCTATTTTTCTCATGTTATAGATATTTCCTCTTTACCTTTGTGTGATGATTGTAAAATTGGTGCCAACTCTACTGCAGACAATAGTTGATAGTGTTCCAGATTTTTCCCCCTTTCACTGGAAGTCCAGAGGTCCCCTGATGGAATGGTTAGACGTGACTAACGTGTTCTCATGAAATGGACAAGATGTAAGTTGAGGTCCTGAGACTTGTATAGGCAATCGCAGTGGGACTGCATTAAATGTGAAACTTTATGGAATCACCGATAAATAGGATAGACTGGGTACAGTAGAGAAACTTTCAGCCTTTTTCATCACTACACAAAACCATATGCTGAAATGAAGTGATTTTTCACATATTTATTTAGCTTGTGTACTAAAATATCATAAATTGATAATAGCCTTAAGTAGTTTATATTTTCCACAATCAGCTCATGAACACAAGGTGCATTTTTGTTGCAACTGTACCCATATTGGTGTACCCATGGTACAGCTGAGATGCCCATTCTTAAAGGGATACTCCACCCTAAAATGAAAATTTTGTCATTTCAAACCCGTAAACGTTGTTCATCTTCGGAACACAGTTTAAGATGTATAAATTTTATTGCAAATGTAATAAATGACAAGATTACATTTTCAAATATTCAGTGTAAAAATACATTTATTTGCTTTATTTAATTCAGATTCTGTTAAACAAAATAGGAACAAATATTTAACACTAGATAAGATATGGCAAACAGTACAAACATAACATTAAAAATAACAATACACATCTGTATATTATATAACCCTACCCCTAAACCTACGCATCAGTCAAAACATTGTGCATTTACATTTTCAATCATTCTGTATGATTTATAAGCTTGTTTTATCATGGGGGCATAAAAATGATTCCCATAAGGTTATTATTTACTGTTATCATACTTGTGGGACAATTGGTCCCCATAACATTGATAATACCAGTACAAAAACAAACACAGCCTGAATATGCATTTTTTTCTATGATTGAACTGTGACTGTATAGCGACCTAAAGGCTGTATCAGCTATACCCACTTTACCACCTTGTATATTTCCTTTTAATCCTTTAAACATTCATGTTAGAAAATATGTCATTTATAATAGACAGTTAATATATCACAAATATATATATTTTAACAGAATTTGCGTAGCATATGTGTAAATGTGACTTCTATCTTATTATCATAACACTGTATAACTAAACAGGATGTAAATCGACACCAATCCAGATAAAGTCTCACCCCACTGACATGCTCCTACGTTTCTCCAGTTTATGAAAAGATATTGCATTGCACAGTGTCATAAAATATGACTTTTAGAGCACAGAGAAACGTTTGCAATGATGTTAAGTTTAACAATCATGAAAAAACTTGAAGTGTAAGGACTCGGAGTGGAACGACGCACACATCTCAAATTTCCCACAATTAAAGAGATTGCATGTAAATAATGCCATAATAATAATAACAACGATAATAATAATAGGCTTAATAAATTGCAATAATTAGGCTAATAAATAGCTATAAAAAAATAGTGTTTGTTTTATGGAAGCCCATTTCCGCCAACTGAAATCATACATCACTTTTTTTTCTTCATTATTTCCTTATTGGCAGTAGTATCTCATAATTCAGACTTTCATGTCATACTCATGTTTGTTTTTTGGTGAAAGCGGGTTTCCTTCTTAAACACATTTGTATAGTAGAATATGTTTAAGAGAAAATATAAACTTAAACAAGTTCGCTACCCTAGATTTTGTGTATGATAACCAAAGTTTAAAACTTGATGCGAGTGATTCTATGATGTGTGACGTCACGACTCCGGGCATGGCACAACTGGCGTCGCGCGCCAGCCAGCCGTTACCCTCTCATTCCCCTCCTAGACTACTACGCTTCGGCATCTGTATTCTACGCAACACTTCGACTGGAAACACTGCGAGCTGACTGACAGACTGCCGTTTTTCCTCGGTCACTTTTCTTTTTCGGAGCGGTTCTTCAGAGAGTAACAGGTGCGGGACAGCAGCGGTGAGCGGAGTCAGACGTTTATTGCCAACTGTTGCTCAAGTTGCCATTAAGTGTCAAAATATGGCAAACTCGGGCGTTCAGTTGCTTGGATTTGGTCTCTCTCTGATTGGCATCATTGGACTGATCGTGGGCACCATCCTCCCGCAGTGGAAGATGTCCGCGTACGTGGGGGACAGTATTATCACGGCAGTGGCCACTTACCAGGGACTGTGGATGTCCTGCGCGTTTCAGAGCACCGGACAACTTCAGTGCAAAATCTACGACTCCATTCTACAATTAGACAGTGAGTGTCTGTCTAATCTATCTATCTATCTTTCTATCTATATATTTGTCTATCTATCTATCTATCTATCTATCTATCTATCTATCTATCTATCTATCTATCTATCTTCGTACCTACTTACTATCTGACTGGTTTGTCTTAAAAAAAAAAAAAATAGAGAAATTGATAGAATAGCTGTCCGTCTTATTTTTTTCTCCACATCAAGTGAGTATATATTTTTTTTCACTTACAATATTTATTTTAATTTTAATGACCTGTGATGTAGAATGTAGAAAATCCCAATGGCTGATTAAAAAACACACTGTATCACATTTGATCTATTATGTATATAAATTGATCAAGTGCCTGCCTTGTATAAGTCTATACTTCAGGTGTTTATTGGAATTCTCTGGCATTGGAAGCCGTAGTTTCCAACTGGCGTAGTTTCACACACACACTCAAATAAACACTGGTGCTATTCCCAGCCAGTGCTTGATTAATGGATGCTGGCCTCGCCAATGGGACATTGAATCTACTGTATGACTGTAATGAAACCAGGCAGGACAGGTAGCCATGGTGACATCAGCCCATGTTTCTCCAGGAAGAACATAATCCATTGTTTCTATAGCTGCCAAAGTATTTTTATTAACACACCCAGCTACAAGTAATGAATTATGAGTTTATAAATTGAATTGAGTGCTTCAGTGTAGGGCTGTTACAGAAACATTCCCCATCGCCTGAGTTCCCCGAGGATTGGGATAGAAAACCACAACCTCGCATCCCTCCTCAGGGTTTGCAGAAACACTCTCTACAGATTAACACAGGCTGTTAAAAAATTTGATCTAGCTCTTGTGGTTCACTCCTTGAATTTATGTATTTACAGAGGGGCTCTGTGCTAAAACTCAGGGGTTATTTCTGAAAAAGCTGCGGGACACTTCCAGCTGAAACCAGCTGGAACCGCACCTGACAGCAGGTTGAATTAGGATGGAGGGAGGAGCAAAAGACAAGAGAGAAAACAGGAGGATGAAGGTTGACCCGCTGAATTCCACTGACTGTTTTCTGTGCCTGGCAAGAGATGCCTCATTGTGTTTTAATGAATAAAGGAGAGGAATAATTCTTCCACTTCACTTCAGCTTGCACCCCTGCCATGCCCCTTGCACATTCCCTTTGTAATCTCCTCTCTTGGTGCGGTTTGTGTGCACATGTACAGGATCGCACTGGCACAGACTGGTTCTTGTCAGAATGGCTTCTTGCTCTCTTAATTTTAATTTGTTATAATTTAATATTATAACTATTAACAATTTTTCCCCATTCAAAACTATACGAGTAACATGTCTTGGGTATTCTGTAGTCTTTGTTATTATTTACAGTATGGTTTTTTACAGTTTTAATTTGTTATCATTTAATTTAGCTTATTTAAAAGCTGTGGTTTAGCCATTTGCATGACTGACAGTTCTTAAGATCTCAACGTCTAGTTTTAGTGTAGAAATTTACAATAAAAGCACAATCTGCATCCGTTTAATGTCTATCTCTGTCTGCTGTAGGTGAACTTCAAGCGACCCGTGCTTTGATGATTGTGGGTATCGTTGCATCCATTGCTGGTCTTGGTGTGGCCTGCATGGGCATGAAGTGCACCACTTGTGGAGCTGATGACAAAGTTCGCAAGGCTCGCACGGCCATAATAGGGGGCATCATACTGTTAGTGGGAGGTGAGTGAATGTGAGAGCAAGATGAAACAGACTGTTCATGCAAGTTAACAGTGAACCATGCTTGAACTGCTCTTATATAAGTCTCTGCTCAGTCTGAGGGTCAATGGAAAACATTGAAAAAACAGGGTGGCTAATGCTAAACTAGCTAATGCTTTGAAGATATTGGCAAACAAAGAAAGATCTTCCGTACTTTTTTTAAACAGTTTCTCTGTTTTGTTCCTACAGCCCTCTGTGCACTTGTTGCCTGCTCATGGTTTGCCCACAATGTGATCCGAGCTTTCTACAACCCTTTCACTCCAGTCAACACCAAGTGAGCACAAGGAATTTTACTTTGCACAATTTCTGGAGCAGAGTGTCCAAACGCTGTTCCTGGAGGTCCCCCAAAAAGACACATTTTGGATGTCTTCCTTATCTGACACACCCATCTGAGTTCTTGGAGCACTTCTTCTAGTGTTGATGAGTTGAATTGGGTTGGTTCGATTATTGAAACATTAAAAAAGTGCAGTGTTGGAAGCATCCAGGAACAGGGTTAAGAAACACTCCAGAACTTTGGCCAAAAGCAATTATATAGTAAAATAAAAACAAACCAGTAATAATATTGATGTAGAATTTTCACATTTCCCATATGACCTTTTCTTTGACTCTTTAGGTTTGAGTTTGGAGCAGCTATTTTCATTGCCTGGGGCGGGTCATTTCTTGATGTTCTCGGTGGAGCCATGTTGGCTGCCTCTTGCCCTCGAAGTAAACAAGTGTCCAAATATCCTAAAGGTAACCCTGCACAGTCTGCCAGCAGCAGCAACAACAAAGAGTATGTGTGACCAAGACTGCCCCCCACTGGACAGATACTGCACCAACTCCAGAAGGTGAAATATTTCTTCAACAAAATAATGAACTGAATAATGAAGGTTGAACTGCTGTCACTGAGGAAGACCACAGTTTACAAACTGTCTAATGTCCCATTATAAAAAAGGGCAATTGGGTGTCCAATAGTTCAAATAGATAATGTATTTACAAACTCTCTGGGAGTTTTGGAAATGGAGGACTGGAGGAATCTAGTGCTAGTTCAAACACTTACAGATTGCTTTGAGCCCTCAGTGTTTCAATGAAGAGAACAACTTGGTTGGTTTCTCTGTTTCAAATAAGAGACACTTTGGTAGTGGGTCATATATGTTGGTGTTTTCAAAGTGCCCACTAGAGAGCACTATAACCAACACAATAAGCAGGTGTTGCCCAAAATGGAGGCAGAATTTTTATTTTTAAGATTTGCTTGTTTTTGATTATTTATCCCACAGAAATGCTAACCTTTTATATACTCATTTGAGTCAGTGTTATGTAATTCCATGTAATTGCAGATGGTCAAAAAATTATTAACACTTATTAGCTTATTAACACATTGCAGTATTAACTCGCCACCTCATGTTCATTTTATCATCCATGAGCCTATCTGAATATCTTGTACTTATAAAAGTGTCTTGATAATGGCAGTGTTAGTTATTGTTAATACACTTGTTTTACATGCTTATTTTCAATAAAGTTGGCTTTAATTGTAACAGGCTGGTTATTATTCCTGTGGCTGAAAAAGACAAATCACATTCCAAATTTGAATTTGCATTACACAAAAATACAGTGAGTCTAAATTGATATCTGAGATTCTGAACATAATTTAAACAAGGAAATAAAAGGCTTCTTCCAGGCTGCAATGTCCTAAAATGTTATTTTTTTAAATTGTAAAAAAAATTATAAAATACTTTTAGGGACATCAAAATTAAAGTGTTACTTGTGCATTGTTTTCATTTTAAAAATATTTAAAACTGCATCTATCTTTTCCTGCCATCCTATAGTGTTATAGTAGACTATACGAACACACAAAAGACAAACTTAATTCAGTACTGGCATGGACTAATTATAGAAAAATGTGTGATTAATTCATTTTTTTTTTTTATTGACAGGCAGCACAAACACCTTTACAAATAGCCTTTATTCAGTCATAAACAAATGTAACTCAATATACTTTATTATTCCCACCCCATGCAAACCTTTAGAGGTTTAAAACATTTTTAAGAGCAAAGTATTTTAACCAACATCTGAAATTGGTTTAGAAGACCTGATTGTTCATCTCAGTATGCCTTCAAGATTGTACTTATTTCAATTCAAACTCAAATCAACAGGCACAAAAAAACAGTGACCAAACAAAAGATCAAGCAACCAGAGTCATTCAGAGAAATGTCAAGGTACCAAGGTAACCACAGGTCTTACCAAACGGCACGTTACAGGTTAACTGAGTTTCACAGGAAAATGTCCTCTTTGGGAGATGAGTAATCCAACCTGCTGAGGTTAGCTTTCTTATTCTGCATTAAAGTGCAAATTTTATAAATATAGCCCTGTTGCATCAGAGATCATAAAGATCTTCATCTCAAGAAAGAAACATCCAAAACTGAGAACACCAGACAGAATCATTCAGTGCTACAGATGCAGGACATCAGTTAAGTGATCGGCAAGCATAAAGTGAACAGGAAGCCAAGTCCACAGTTCTCTTGTTTGACCTCGAAGAGGTGAAAGCCTTAAAAGCTGTACATTGAAAGGTGACGACGAGTGAGAACATGTGAGAGGGAGATTTTAGTTCTATTCTGTAGTCCTGCTTTGGTGTGTAGGCCTCTTAACAGCTTTGGCACAGTCAACCATGCATCAGGCAACAGGTGATACTCTCTGAGAAACCGGGAAGCTTCTGTTATTGTTTATAATATCATCCAAGTCCTCATCGTCAATAACCACTGCAAAAACAAAAGAAGAAATGTATCATATCTGACAACAGAGGGGAAATAAGTGGACGACACAAGGTATGGCACATTCAGGTCATCCTGGGAAGTTCAAATTTATGTGTTGGTAATCACTTTTTAAAACTTTACATCTACAGTACAAAAAGAACAAAAGCGTTTTTTTATCAGTGTTTTCATTAGATTTTTGAAGCTCATTTGAGTCGTTATATTACTGCTATATTTTTCATGCAACTTTTTTACAATTATTACAGATGCTGCATCCATTGCCAAACTTGATTTTAAAGTTTTCATTGATTTTAAAGACTTTCTAGTGATGTGCATTCAACTTATAAACGTCTTCCCGACATGATTTGAATGCACCATTTGCCAAAATTAGTGCTTCCTTCAAAGCTATATTTGATAACTAGAAAAGAGATATGCGAACCGTTTCAATGTATTAACTAGGGGACGTATGGACAGAAATATAAAGCTGAACAAAGTTTTGTGAATGTAGCTGGAAATCTAGAGAACGTGTTACATTAGAAAAAAATTTTGGGGGAAGCTTCCCAAGAACTGCATATTTAGTGGATGTTTCCCTTATTTGACGCACCCAGTCAATGAGTGACTTCAGCTGGATTCAATGAGGGGAAACATCCAAGATGTGGAGCTCTGGGGTTTTGGTTTTAGGTCAAGGATTTGTAAAGGGAAAATATTGTACAGGGACTACATGATAAAGTAACACAATGGCACAGGCTACTATCAAACCCACCTCTCGTAGACCGCCCGATCTGTCCGAGTTTGGGGGCTCGCTGCATTCTTCGTGGGGCGGACAGGAGGTCTGGTCTGGTTCTCCCCGCCTGTCCGTGCTCGTACGGGATTACCGGACTGGGCTGTAACGCACCTGCCGGTGGTATGAGATCGGGCATTTCTGCCATGCCGTACATGTCCTCCTGCTGCTGTACTTCGGTAAGTGTATTCATAAAAAACAGCCGCGAGTCGTTGGTTGTCTGTGCACTTCCACCTAAACGGGTCCAAAAGCTGTGTTTACAACACCTGGGGAGGGTGAAACACGGGGAAAATGAAGCCGTCAACCCATTACGCTTTAAATAATGAAATCCAGTAACCAATATTCGTAATAAATCACACAGTAGTTCGATAAACAGTCGGATTATATATATATATATATATATATATATATATATATATATATATATATATATATATAATACACCTTGTATAGACAAAATTAAAACCGATCGCATGTACCGGATGAGCTCGAGTATGTTCACACCTGTCAACAACAAAGCTTTCGTTTACATTACGTTATGTTGTAGCCGAAATATATCACGTATACATAAACCAACCAACCAAACATGCCCTTACCTTGTATTTGTCCGGAGCGTACACTGTTTAACTTTACACGTTTTGGGCTTCTCTGTCGATTTGTACGCGGTGTTCAGCGCGAGTCGGAAGTTGCCCACTATCTACGGCGGGGAGAGTCTGTCGTAACTCTCACTTGGGGATTTCCTCGGTTGTGTCTGTATGCGTCACTGCGAGGGAGGGCCCGATCTCCGCAATACTCTTGTCGTGAGTCTGCGGGGAGGTGGTTATTGAGGTTTAACTACCTTGTGTGGGCTCGTGAACTGTCACCCACGGAGCCTACGTGAGATCCCACACTGGACGCTACAGAATTTTTCACTCGAACATTATCATTGACACGGTTTGTTTGAAAAGAATTCAAATGGTTTTATCATAATATCCTTAACTTATCATAATATCCTTAACTTTTTGTTGACAAAGCTTTACTTGAATAGGGAGAAAATGTAATTTAAAAAATGGTCCGTTCCCTTGCTGGTAAAATGTGACATATCTCGACATTTTCTGGAATTTTGTCTATAATTAGACGATATTGAGCGTGCTGGCTTTGGCAAGTTTAGGACTCTCCTTGACTGCTATAACTTGTTCATACTTTCATTTTATGAAATTACTTTGATTTCACTTCGGCAATAATCTGCTGATTGTCTTCTTTAAAAAGAGACCAATAATGTCTGCATTCAAAAGCATTTCTTACTATGGCCAGTAGCCTAGTGGCAAATCACTAGTAAGTCATTGAGTCATTAATTCAACCTATTAGTTCAAATGGCTGATTGATTTAACACGTTTATTTGAGAAAATAAAGCCCAAAACAAATGGAGCAGAGAAAAAAAAAGATTTTTTTTTTCACTTAACTACAGTTTTAATATTCAGACAATAGCTAGGCCTAGTTGAACGTTTTTATCATTCCCCATTCTGCACATTACATCTAAATTAGTTTTCAAAAGTGTTTTACAATATTATTAGCTAATGTGTTTGATGTATGGTTTTGTGTCAAGTGGAGTTACAAATGGTGCTGAAAGTTAAACAAAAATCTCCACTATTTGCTGCACATACAAGTAGTTTGACCACACATTCTCTTATTTCCTGGCCATGTCAGAAAGTTTGTTTTTAAAAAAAGTAGTCACATTGTGACCTGTATTGTTCATAACTAATCGTGGCATGCAAGAAGGTGGGATCTACAGAAAACCGTCAAAGCAATGCAAATACACAGGCTATAGGATTGTAAATTGAATTGCAGTAAGAGAACAGAGACAAAATTCAGACATAGGCAGGACAGGACATGTTTGGGGAAAAGAGGATGTATAATCAAACTAATAATTTATAGGTTAGTGCAATGTTTCAGTTAAAGTTTCACGTCCAAAAAGAAATTTAATTATGGAAATTTTTTTACAATTCATCATCCCCCAGGTGTGAACGAAAAAAATAATTTCAAACTCTGAATGGTTTTAATGTGGTTATACATGTGCATCTCAATAAATTAGAATGTCTTGGAGAAGGTTATTTCAGTAATTCAACTCAAATTGCGAAACTTGTGTATTAAATTCAATGCACACAGACTGAAGTAGTTTAAGTCTTTGGTTCTTTTAATTGCATTGAATTTATATATGACATATAGACCAAATAAACCATACAAGTCTAGCGTACTCTAGAAGGCAACAAACTGATTCATAATATGCTCGGAGTCTGACCTCCACTCACCGCTCCACTGCTAATACATTGCAGTTATTCAATCCCGCACATTATGATCTAAGATCAGCTTTATCAGATTTTGACATGTTTTCTCCTGAGTGTTGTTGTTTAGATTAGGAAAACAAGCAGTATCTCCTTTCACATTCAGGTGACATTGTGGTATGCACGTTGAACATGTTGAGACTAATTTTTGTCTTTAAATTTAAACCCTCATTAATATTTCAGGGTATAAAGGGGTTAACATGGGAAAGGGACAGGGGAGATAACCATTAAAAGGGGATAAAAAGAAGGTGGAACTCATACCATTTTTAATAAGCTGCAGCAGCTCCAGCATGAACATGTCCAAACCAGTTTGTCTTCTGTTTGTCCTTGTGATTCTGACCACAATTTTGTGCTACAACTCAGGTAATTTCAATTTATCTGTACATTGCTTACACCATTAGTTTTCACACGAGTATTATTAACCATAAGGGTATAATAACCATAATAATTTATATTTTTTCAACATTAATGTTTATCCTTTCAATTGGAGACTAATGTCACCATTTTTTTTATTTTCTCACAGTCTGTTCACAGATGGGATCTTGGAGACCAGTTTCTGCTTGTGGCTGCAAAAGTAAGAAATAGGTCTTTTGCCAAGCATTGTGTAGCATTAATATGGATCACAATGATTTTTTATTGTAATCTATAAATCTCTCTCTTTAGTTAATCCTAATGGGAGTGTACGGTGTGCAAAGAGAGGCATTTCTAAAATCAGCTACAAGTACAAAGCCGCTGTCAAGTGTATTTGCAGGAACCCCATAAAAGGTAAGTTAACTTATAGATTTTGTTTCCAAATAATAGTGATTATGGGAAAATCATTAAAATATACTTTCCTTTTTACACAGATTTAAATGAAGACTACAGGAAACAGTTTGAATGGATGTGCAACTCAGAATCAAAGCGTTTTTCTATCCCCTTGTGATCTGATGGAATTGTGCAGCTTTTTATAGAGCTTTAATGATTTATCATATCTATAGCCAACATGCATTTTTAAAGTCTCGTTGATTTATTCACTTTAATATAATATAACCATGGAAATGCTTTGATTTTAACAATGTTATAATTGTGATCCTTTTGATTGTATCAAATAAGCAACACAATAAAAGTATTTCTGTCATGGCTGTGTATTTGATATGATAACAGAAGACCGTGTGTTCTGTATCCCCACAGGTCATCCTTGTTTACAGCAGCCTTTATACCACTAAAGGTTTCTTTGGCTGGATTTATGATTTATTTAAAGAATTATACATGTTCCAACAAGCCACTTGCCCCTCTCAGGTTTAACAACCATGTCTGGAACCAAAAGTATTTTTATTTTATTTTTACTGCTGTATCTTTAAAACAAATCTCTTTTTAAAGATCTACCATGTGAGGCTGAAATCTGTTGCTCAGCATTTTTACCCCTCAGCATCGCAATTTCTGATGATATGGTATCAGTTTTCAGGACAACGAAGGTTTCCATGAATTAGATGCATGTCTATTACACTTCTATGAAATTAGAATGTTCATTTGATACTTCAGGCTTTTTCTTGTTTATAGTTTAACTATATAGTTTAATACTACATTATCGTTTCAAAAGTGTTTACATTTTTATTATCATTAATTAGAATGAAATCAATCAATTACACATTTGATAATTAAATTGCATTCGGTACTATTATAATTATCTGTACATTTGTATTTTGGGCTCCCAAAACACATTAACCTTGAAGCATTTAATTTATTATGTTTATGAGCATGTGCAATTTTGTTAGTCATCTTTTAGCCAAACTCTTGAGAACATGTTTACAGTCAGCACCTGCAGTCGACAGCTATGTTAACAATAACCAGTACTGTCTGGATACAAAGAGTGGTGGAAGAAAAATAATTTATCCAAATAGATTAGGGCTTCAGCTAACAGCTATATCTCACAGTTATTTATTTGATGGACTTTCTGTACATAAAATATCACTGGTTATGGTATTTTATCCAGGTTACTGGTATAATTCATGTTGTTGTTTATACTCTTTTTCAGTGTCACTGAAACTGATAGATCTTGAGTTTTCCTTTTGTTAGTGCCCGAACCTTTATGGGATGGAAGCATAAAGCTTAGAATTTTAAAAAATAATTTGTAATTTTGTGGAATAATTAAACTGTCAGGTTCATTAAACTGTCAAGCTGCTACTGTATAAGATTAATTTGATATGCACTGGAATACGAATCCACAAGTACACATTTAATATCATTCAGAGTTTTCAAAGTCAAGTCACCCTTTATTTGTATTTATTTGTATTTATTTGACCCACTCCTGTCGGGAGCCTGGTGAAGAGCGGCGATTTAGGACGGGGTGCCGATGATAATCAGGGAGGAGGCAGCTGACTCGTCACAGGGGTCAAACAAAAAAATAGTTTGTCAATGATGCAAGAAGACAATAACAGAGTAGTTTTTCCAGCTTGATGATTCAGTGATGTCATCATCCAGGTCAGTTCTATTCCAATAGTGTCTGTGTGCGCAATCAGTCAAGCGTCCCTAACTAAGCAAGCCAAAGGCAACAGTGGCAAGGAACCGAAACTCCATAAGTGACAGAAATGGAGACAAAACCTTGGGAGAAACCAGGCTCAGTCAGGGGGGCAAGATGAAACCAGTATGGCGTGGTTTAATTCCAGACTCGTCTGGTTCCCGTGGTCTTGTGGCGATGGTGGTTGAGGTGATGAGGTCTTCACAGGGGATCTGTCTGTGGGGCACATCTAGTTGACATGGTCTACACTAACATTGAGGGCCATAGAGGTCGTCTCTAGGTGCTGATAAACCATCAGGTCTGGATTTGGACTGGATCTGGGTGGCTATGGTAAACATCCAATCTGGATACAGACTGGATCCTTGGAATAAGAATGAAAGAGACTAATATTAGCATGTATGCCATTTTTCTTATGATGTAGCAAGTACATTGAGTGTTATTGGAAGTGTTTTCGGTTCAAATCCTCTAATGATTTGAATGATAGAAATGTCATATTGTGTCATGTGTATGCCATGTTAAAGAGATGGGGCTTTAATCTAGATTTAAAATGACCGAGTTTGTCTGCCTCCGGAGGAAGATTGTTCCAGAGTTTGAGCGCTAAGACACAGAGTTTGAAGCTTCAAGATTCCAGAAGGGTATTGAAAAAAATAATACAATAAATGTTTGACATTAAATGTGCACAAGTATTAATGTCACTGTTGAGATAATCAGTACCCCCCACAGCCTGAGAGTGGTACAGTCCAAACCCAGCCCAGCAGAACAGAATAGCAAATGTAGCATTGAACTTTGTTAATGCTGGGAGGATATGGATGATTGTGAGTGTCTATTCACTGTACTAATGGTCATGCAAGTAAAAAAAAAAAACCTAATTATGTGAAATATCAATTAAAATATACACATATATAATTTGTTTGTGTTTGAAGCGACATCTGCGTGTGTTTTCAGGTTGCTGTGCTTTCTGGTGCTTGCCTTTATTTGTTCTGAAAACGAACCGAGCTGTAGGGGGATGCCCATGTCTGCCCTTGTTGGACTGTTGTGGAACGCCAGCATCACTGGCCATGTGTGAAGCTGTAAGAGAACATTATGGCATTAAGGTGAAATTAAATCACTCGTGCAATGACGTTAAACTACAATTACATATTCAAATACTGTGACAAGAAACAAAAAACACAATCAATAATACAAATATATTTATATATTTAGTTATGTTCTATTATATTGCACCAAATTTCTTTTTGGAAGTGAATTACAAGAGTTATGCAAGTATGAAAACTCTTACACAAAAAGGCACCCACAGATGTACACACACAAACATCCACACACATGACCCAGTGCGCACACACACACTTACATTCCACCTATATGACCCCCTTCCAAAACCAAGAGAACTGGTTCTGATATGCATCTTTTCTCAGTACCAGACTAACTGAAAGTTTTTCTGAAAGCAAACACCCATAACGCAAACCATTGCACCATGACTAGATATTGTACTTTACAGAGTGTTTGTGACAAGAGAAATCTTTTTTTTTTTTTGCCGGAAGAAAGAGCTGGTCCATATCAGACTGGAATCATAAAGTTGTGCTCTGATTTCTTATTTTATGAAAAACTAAAAGTATTTAAATTCGACTTAAAACTTTTTTTAATTATTAAATTGAATTTAGTATTGAAATAATCTTCATGTGTGGAATGAGGTACTCATGTTTAAAAGATCATAAAAACGTAAGACAAATTAAAGACCCTTTAAAGGAATTGTTCAACCAAAAATGAATATTTGTTGAAATTTTTTCACCTTTAGGCCATTCATGATGTTGATGAGTTTTTACAATATAATCCACATTACACCAGTCCATCAATTAACATCCTGTGAAGCGAAAATCTGTGTTTATAATCGTTAAAGAGGTGGTTCACCAAAAAAATGAAAATTACCCCATGATTTACTCAACCTCAAGCCATCCTAGGTCTATATGACTTTCTTCTTTAAGACAAATACAGTCAGAGTTATATAAAAAAATGTCCTGGCTCTTCCAAGCTTTATACTGGCAGAATGGGGGGGGGGGGGGGTAAAGATTTTGAAGCCCAAAAAAGTGAATCCATCCATCATAAAAAGTAATCCACGCAGCTCCGGAGGATTAATAATGGCCTTCTGAAACTTTTTAGACCTCAATCTCTAGCCTCCACTAACTGTTGTACAGTATGTGTGTTCACGAGAGAGTGGCATTGCAGCAAAATAAAAGGCGAATTCCCCCTTTAAGATAAGACAAAAAGATAAGAAAAGTGAAATGATTTTGATGTGTGCACAATTGGTGATGTCCAAAAAATGAAAAACACAGTAGTGATAATATTTCAGTAAAAAAAAAGTTTTATTTCTAATTGAATTCATGTGTTCCCAATTAGAAAAAAATCTTAAAAGATACTGTGTAGAGGTCTTTGTCGAAGCATAAGAAGTGTTTAATTCTACCACTAGATGGGAATGGTTGAAATTCTTTGTGATGACAGGGATTTATATGGTTATGTTAGACAAAACTATCCAAAACAAGACTTGAGAGTGTGGTTCATTCAATCTGCAAAATATGTCTCTAGTATTCAGGAAGTTATGACTCTTTCCTAGGGTGATGTGTACAGTGACTGTTTTTATGACTGTTGGTGCTATCCGCTGTCCTGGTGTCAGATCTCCCATTAGATTAAGAGACGGGTAGCTGCACGGGCCAATGCCAATGTTTTACCATTCTCTAAAACCCATTACACAACACTGGTGGATCTAGATGATTACAGATGGATCTCAGATCAGAACATACTGAAAATAGTTACAAAATCACTTTAAAATCACTATTAAAATGTGAATTAAGACATCAAATCATAAACGTGCTTAAAACTTGAAAGTTCTTATTCCGGCAGATGATGGTGATGTGGGATTGGTATGGGTGGAAATACTGAAAGAGGACTAGCTATTGAAAGAGGAGGTTAGCTCGAATTACTGTAACAAGTCTGTCCAGCTCAGCTCATAATTGTCCATTCCCTGTAATATGATTACACACATTGTTTCTGCGTTTTATTATAGTATCAGTAAGAAATATGAATAAAAAATAAAATAAAAAAGAATAATCAAACTAAACTGATTTGAAAATTGTATAAACCAATACATTCATTCAGGTATTTCATAGTCTCATAATAACCTTATAAAATGAATAATAAAAAATATTAAGAAAAATAATAATCTAAACAGAGTTAAAAGTTTTTTTTAGTGTACAAATTTTTTTAGCTTTATTTATATATTTTTCTTTCTCTTTTTTTATTCTGTTTTTCTGATGTATCTGCCAATATTATATTCTTCAGACTAAATATAGTACATTTCTTTCAAATTAATTAAACAGCTTGGGAATTGGAAAGGCTGAAAATGTGTTAAAGGTAAAACAACACGTGTCACTGTTAGGAGGCAAGCTGTTGATGCACATTAGACAGGCAGGTATGGGCCCTAAGCTTTCGTCTTCTGCTTTCTGGAGACCCGGTTCACATCCTCTACACCAGTGGTTTCAAACCGGTCCTGCGAAAACCCCCAGCGCTGCACATTTTCTTTGTCTTCCTTCTGTGAATCCCCAAACCTGATTCAACTCATAAGCATATTAGTAGAGACTGCAAGACCTGAAATGGGTGTGCCAGATATAGGGAGACAGGGGTGCTTGCAGGACCGGTTTGAAAACCACTGCTCCACACAGACCTTAAGTGAGGGTTGAATGATGGGTGGGTGGGTGAGGGAGGGGGGTTGCAGGAGCATTAGGTGAATGTGTGAAGGGCAGATCAGAAAGGGTGGGGGTGTGATACTGGGCATTTCAAACCTCCAGTAAAATACATTCAGATCGTCCGCCAGTTGGTGATTCTCCACAGACTATTGGGGTGGTTTCTTGATCCTCATCAGGCCTGACCAGACTGATGCCGGTGTTCTGTCGATTTGTCCTACGCTGTCAGATTTTCCTACCTCCCACTAAAACAGTGGGTAGTACAATTGCTCAACGAAAAATTCTACTGTAAAGTTACACCTACCACAACCCCAATCATACCTTTACAGTACTGCAAATACAGTAATTATGTGTTATATTCACGGTTGTAGCTAGAAGGGATACAGTTACAGGAAACCAACAATAAATATTATTTTCTACCAATTAGATTGCATTTTTATTAAAGTCTACACCTACCCCAATCCTAAACTTACCCTTACAGTAATGCAGATACTTTAAAACCTGACAGGGTAGGATAAAATGTCAGGACACCTGGTCATTGGCTGAAAACAGTTTTTTCAGCTTTACAGAGTAGTTTTTTAGCCACTCTGATCTCCTTGTCAGTGTGTTTCTGGTCTTGATATACAAGATTTCATCCCTACTTCTATAAGCATCCTCTTTGGTTCTGGCTCTGTATTTAGGTATGCAATGACAGAAACAAGTGTCGAATAGAATAAAGCATGTCTTTATGATATTAAGAAAGTGTAGGCTAATTTAGCCAAAGATGGACTTTTGTTTTATTAATAAATTTTCATTTTAAAGCATGCTACGATCAGCGTGTTATATTATTGTTACCGTTACACTCTTACGGCTCCGAGGAGGTCTTGTTCCGTCCTCCTCGCGGGATTTACCTGGCTGTCCGATGTTGTTTTTCTCGATTTCCGTGTCTTTCTTGATTTGGGGGTTTTCGCTATGGGTTTGTTTGGAAAAGTGCCGCGAGGCGTGGCACTGACTATCGTGGCTGCAGTGTGTTGATCGGGTGCGGGTCGGATATGTAAATCTGAGAAAAATAGCCTAGGTTCCGGTGGGTGGCGGGTGAATAATTTATTTTTTGGACTCAGTTGATCCGCGATGCATCTCTAGGCAGCGTTCATAGGCCTACCATATAAAAAAGTCAATGGAGCAGTAGAATAAATAGCCTATCTAAAATAATAATTAATTGATTAATTAATTAATTAATTAAATTATATTGTTTTTTCCCTTAATTTCACTGTTGTTTTGCAACACTTGAAGCTATGATTAAAATATATATATGTAGGTGTTGATAACCTGTCTGTCCAGTTCCATTTTATACAATTAATGGAAAAAAGCTCTCTCCTTCCCTTATTTCTTCACACATTACTTTTATACACATTGATACCACCAACAAACCGAAGATGTCGAATTATTCATTTTGCCATGCCCATGCTTACATACAAAGTCTGTAAAGACAAAGTCTATAACGTCTGTACAGACAAAGTCTTCATTCTCTAGTGAAACTAAGCCCCTGTTAAATCAACATGATGATTGATTTTCAGGTGGGGGGTCATGGGTGTGATCAGCAGGGAACATCACTAACCTGACCAGTGACTTTGAAAGAAAGTACTTTTAACTGAGAGGCAGAACACAATTTAACTTGAGTGTGATAGAACACAAATCTGCCCGTCCTCCCAAGTCTCACGCTCAGGTAAGTCTTTTTTTTGTCGATTATTCAATTTTCATTATGTTAGTTTGATATGAGACAAAAAAAAAATGGTTTATATATTTTTTATTATTGGAGTATATTTTACAAGAAAATACTATGAGTTTTTCTCTGTTAAAATTCACATTTTTGTAACTTGCTATATCTTTGTAACTGTTTGTGAAATGTACTAACAGTGCAGATTTAGAAAAAGACTAAATAAGGTGTCTTCTGTAAATATTATTAAAAATGCTCAACAATAAGAATTGCCTGATGGTCATCTACGTCTTACATTCGTTGATCAGGTTTCTAAAAATAATCATTTCATTTTGTGTCTTCATTTGAACATTATTGTCACTATGCACTGATTTGTCTGTAAATGTCTAGTTGGGTTTTTGTCCAAATTTCAGGAATAGATAGTAATAGTCACTTTGTTTCCAGAGCATTTTTGCACTTGTGGTAATAAAAAATATAAAGATAGTAAACCTCAACGGCTGTTCTTACTGAGATGTAGGATAAATTAATTCTTAATGTCGATCTCTGACTACTTTTGAATTACTTTAAATTAAACTGACTACTGACTACTTTAAATAAAAAGATTCAGTTATGACTAAGTTAGATTTCATTTGTGTTCATATCTGATATGTGGACAGCGAACTTCTTAATTAAAATGTAATATTCATTATTTTTTCTTCATCTTATTTTTTCATAACTGTGTGTGTGTGTATGTTTCTGTTGAAGATTTCATAATAAACAGGATGACTTCTCATCAGCCCAAGCCCTTTGTCATGGCACCCATGTCCAACCAGTGGAGCTCTGGAATCTGTGACTGCTGTCAGAATGTACCAGAGTGTGAGTGTCCCTCTATTGTTCTCTCTCTCATTCTGTTTTGTTTATTTTGGTGTGCCTTTTGGGGTTGTAGTTCTCTAAAGAATGACATTTTGCAACTAAATGTGTGTATAAAGGCTTAGGAGAATTACTTTAGCAGAACTATTGGTGGACTATATATTATCCTTCTTACTAAACAGCCCTACCACAAAGTAAATGCATACAGTTGGGTTTACTTTGAGTTGGTTTGAGTTTAATAATTTTTTATAGTTTTAGCCAATATCTAGCCAATATAAAAGTAGCTGTCTGACCAAAAATAGCCTTTACAGCCATTTTATGTATGTAGTGCAGCGGTACAGGCAGACAAATTCAGGGAAACAGTACAAGAGGACATTAGGACATGAGGGTGGTAATAATCAGTATTTACATTCATGCATTTAGCAGATGCTTTTATATTTATAGTACACAATAGCAGGTTTATTAAAAAGGACAATTGCAGAGAAGGAAAAGAAATGAAAGATGGACACTTCCTGTGTCCTGTTAAACCAAAATGCTTAAAAAGAAACTAAATGGTGTTTTATAAAATTAAAAATTGATAGTAGTTTTCTTTGAGGGTTAGGTTTAAGTGTAAAGTTGGTGTAGGGCAATAGAAAATACAGTTTGTACAGTACAGTATAGTCCCTGTAAACCACATATGTAAGGGTTTGTGTGTGTGTGTGAGTGTGTGTGTGTGTACATTAGTTTAAAGTTGTGGTGTGGGGAAATCTTTGGGAATGTGTGTCTTCAGCTGCTTCTTGAAAGCAAAGAGGAGTTGAGAGGGTGAAGGGTTTTAGGGAGTCTATACTCAAATTATTCAATAATATGACAGATTTAATAGTCCAAAAAAGTCACAGTGTACTTAACAATGTGTTTATCAAAAAGATGATGGCCGGACTTACCATAAGGCCTGACTGGGCTGCAGACCACTGCCACCTACTGGCGATTGTAGTTTTGTATTTAAAAAAGTATCTTATTATTTCATGTTTGCAATCATTTAATATTTGTACATTAAAATTATATATTTAAACTTCAATTAGATTGTTAATAGCCAACATGTCTTTTTATTTGGATTGAACTTACTGATTAACAGGACAGGTAGTAGGACCTGCCACTAGAGGGCACTACCAAAACAATAACAATCGCGTTGTTTGATGACGCTAAGGAGGAGCGTGGAATGATGGGATTTGTTGTCTTCCACCCAACTGCTGATGGCCATCAATCAGACGTAAAGATAAATCATGGATTTAACGCGAGTTCAATGATTTGCGTGAGTAGATTAAATGCAAAGTCAATGCAAAGACGTGATCAGACTATGGATCAGACGCATCCTCGCGCGGGTCTATAGACGCGATGCCCCACGTTTGGCGTGTATGCCTCATAATACTAATCCTGCTGATCGTTATAATAGCATGCATTTCTGTAAAGATACGAATCAAAACAACTCACCTGTCGAGTAAAATGCAAGCGAGATCGGCATCTCTTTCTAGTTGAAGTTTGTCGCGAAGCTACTTCCGCATTTGTCCACGACTCTGTTGTCATTTGGTTTCTACGTCACTAAAGGCGGTAACAAAGGGTAACTGACATCATTGACAGGCGACTGCACTGCCCCGTGTCACTGTTTAGAATGGGAATTTACTCATGATTTACAAGTAGTTGAAAACATTAGAGATATTGTTAGTAATCAGCTGGACAAAATATATAACACTATTCTAGTGGTTTTTAGATATGTTACTGCAAATATCTTGCACATTGTACCTTTAAATGTAAGGACATAGAGGACACATACAGACTACAACAATAATTTTTTTGAAGTCTAGTAATCTCAGGGGTTGGAGCTCTCAAGTGAGAGAACACATCCTGTTTATTGCATTATAATGATTGTTTAATATAACCCTACATCTAATCTTTGACTAGGCTAGATATGTTGCATATTAATTGTACTATATATGAACCTCAAAGAATATTTAAATGTTTGTGTATTTTGTGTTACTCCATATGATGATGTTCTAGTTGAGGGCATTTGTATTCTAGGCCTATAAGACATTTATACAAGAATTGATAACTGACACGAGATGATGCCATCTGCATTGTTTGAAGCAAATGAAAGAAGTGATACGAGAGACCTTAAAGTGCGTTGGTTGAGCACTTTAGAATCAAGTATTCAATAGAGTCATGTTTTACGATTGTCATATTGAAGAGGAACGAATATACCTCACAGGACTATGGTGATACATAACATAGGCTACGTAAACATACACAAATAGAACATCAATAACACAAGTAGGCCTTTTGACGTCAGCACTGATACTTCACATTTGTTTAAATGGCCTACACTTACACAACTCTTGATGTATTTAAAAAAGTGTCTATGTTTCTTACAACTCTTTCACTTTTGAATTAATTTGCATCACTAACTGAAGTATTATTTGTAGGTTGCTTCTCATTTTGGTGCTTTCCCTGTTTTGCCTGTGCGACGGCTCGTAAGCACGGCGAGTGTCTGTGTCTGCCTTTGCTCGACAGCTTTGGATGCATTCCTCCAATAACAATGGCCATGCGGGTATCAGTGCGCAATCGCTATGGAATCAAGGTTTGGACAAAGACATTCTGTGTTATAAATCCTGTTCTATCCAAGTAATATCTCATGATGTATATATAAATGTGGAGAACTTATAGTGTTCATCTGTCTCTCTAGGGAACTATCTTTAACGATTGCCTTTATTCCACCTTCTGTGGTGTCTGCGCTTGGTGTCAGATGTCTCGAGAAATGAACGTCCGTGAATGAAATGTCAACATCGTCCACAATCAAGCAAAATAAAGGCGACTGGCAACCAACAACTTCCTTGTTCCTCAGTATTCTGTACTAGGTACAAAGTATGTCACCTGGTTGTTCTCGGTAACATTAGATGTGCACCATTGTTTTTTGTTCCATTCAATAAAAAACAGGTTTATGTTCGTCTGTCATGTATGCATTTTAGTATCCGTTATAAAATCTTTCTACTTTGTACAGCTACTATGTAAAAAATTACTTTAAAATTGTGTTTATTAACCAAGGTCTGTATCAAAGTTTCCACTTCAGCAGATTTATTTTAGAATAGCCACATCATTCAAAAGGGAATACTGTAGAGAAAAACAAATCATGCACAATTGTTACTGCACCATTTGGGGTGATCACATCTGGTTTTCTGCAATAAAATGGGAGAAGGTGTGACAGCATACAGACCGTAACTGTTACAACAGGAGAAACTTCATTTACATACGGTAAACTTCTTAAATATTTGAGTTGAGGATGTTAGGGCTTCAGTTGTGCTTCATGTACTTTGTAACTATTATTCTGCAATAAAACTTCACCATCTTCATCAATTCCCATCCAGTGTGTTTTTATTTTACCTATTTCAATGACAATAATTAAAATAATTCTCGATATACAGTATTTGCTAAAGAAATGCAGCTGGTTTCTAGTAAATTTAAAACGGCAGGTAATTTGATATGTTTCAGGACTGATTCTCATTCTTAACTGGGTCTCAAATTCAATACGTGTTCATACAATCTGTATCGAAAAATCTGTGCAGTACCCTTCATTGTATGCCATATGACAAAGATGTTGCTTGGTTTATTCATCTGGCTGGCACGATGTTTTCCACAGAATTTCATTGTCTTCTGTGGAATTCTTCAACACATACACAACCAACCGGACCGTTGACTTTCAGAAAGTATTTAAAGAGAGATGTGTGCGCATATCTTCCATCCTTTTCTCTGAACACAAGTCTGACTGTCCTCTCTGCCTTCTCGCTCAGGTAAATTTTCAGGATCAGTGAATTTGTCTTCGATAGCCTATGCATGTTGCTGAATGTATACTGAAACAGATTAAAGAGTAGCTATTTAATTGTCTTTGTGATCCATTTTCAATAAAGAATAGCCATACAGTATCAATACCACAGTGTCTGGGAATGGAACCAGCATTCGTGATACTAAGAGGAGCACTGTAAAAAGTTTTTTTTTTTTTTTTTGAACTTGTAAATAAAGATAGCATCAGTTAAGTAAATTTTACAAACAAATACTATTTTGTCTTTTTACTTCAAAATATCACGTTTAATTCAATAAGCTATTTGAGGTTTGGTTTTCATTTATTGTACTTAAATACATAAGTAAATTGAAATGGAACTGCCTAAGAAGAAGTTAAAGTTACAAAAATATATATATATATATATATTACTTGGAATTGAGTGGCCATATTATTTTACAAGGATAGCAGCCTGTCTACATGTTTAATTGCATGTTAACAAGATAACTACATGCTTGAATATCATAGTGGTTTTCCAATGTTACTTTGTTAAAGTAAATTGTATAAATTCATAGATTTTATTTAATTCAATGCTTACGTTGTATTTAAAATATATGAGTGCAAAATTTGCACCAAGAAAATATATATTTTTTACACCTTTCTAACGTGATAAGCATTACATAATATAAAATGTACAAACAAAGAGTCAACAAAATTAACTGGGAATTTCCAAGTAAACTTAACATAAAAATGTCTAATTAACATGTCTAAACTTAACATAAACCTACTAATATGGCAAATTGGCAAATGTTTGTAAATTTACTAGCTTTTTCTGAGTGAATACACTTTCCAAGCTTTTTTCAAGTAAATCCTACTCCAAATTATTTTTACAGTGAATATCTAAACAAACTAGAGTTGGAAAAATAGCACGTTCATTTCTGCATTTAATAACTGCATTGTAATAAATATATTTTGCAGTTAGTGCATTCAGAATAATAAAATATAATATAATATAACAAAATATAATGTTAACTGATTATTCACCATTAATTGCGGAAATATGTTAAATTAGTTTGTTGGTTTTATTATTATTTTTTATTTCTCACACCTCTCAAAGGCACTATCATCTTAAAAGCAATACACAGGATGTCAATTCAGCGGGCCAATTTTTCGAACCAGTGGAGTACTGAAATCTTTGACTGCATGAAAGTGAAGGATAAAACAGATTGTGAGTCTCTTTCGAGTGTCAGCATGTAATTGTCTTTGCCATGTGTTTACAACACTAACAGAATTTAATCTCTAGGTTTCCTTTCAATCTTCTGCTTTCCATATTTTGCGTGTAAGACGGCTAAGAGGTATGGAGAGTGTTTTTGCCTTCCTCTGATTGATGGATTTGGTTTGATGAGGGTATCCATGCGTCATCATTACGGCATTGAGGTTTGGGCACCTTTATCTTTCTAAATGAATTTCTCCTATGAATGCTTTGTAAAATGTCTCCTATGAATGTCTTGGAAAACACCTTACAATTCCTCCCTTATATATTTGTCAATTAATCTTTCTCTGTTTCTAGGGTAGTCTCTTGACTGACTGCTTGATTTCCTACTTCTGTTGTCCCTGCGTATGGTGTCAGATGTCTCGGGAAATGAACGCCCATGAAACTGTAACACGTCAACCTTAATGAACTCAACTGCCAATCGACAACATCCTCATTTTCCCTCATTACTTTTTTGGTACTATACATGCCCATGTAATATATTATTATATAAATATTACTACCTAATATTACCCCAAATATTACTTTATATTGTGTCCCAATTGGTAGAAATAATTCCCAACATTTCTCAGCAATGACACGATCTGTATACATTACCTTTATATGAGATTATCCTGTTGCCTTGTGCTGACTGTATGTTTAGGCCTAAAGGTTTGTATAGTTTAGTAAATGAATACATCAATCTTCGCACTTTACTGGTTTGTGAAAATTACTAATATGGAATAAAAGCTAATGGAGAAAAAAAGACATACATATAAAAAAAAAAATTTGTAGGCTAATTTTGATTAATAGTCAGACAAATTACATAAAAATAAAAATAAACTGAGATAAAAAAAAAAAAAAAGTATTATTATTTAATTCCACCAGTAGGTGGCATACATTTACCAGTAATCAGTAAATTGAAGAAAACGAAACCTGGGTCCTGTTGTTCGGTTAGTTTAGTCTGAATCTGAATGATCTGGATTTTGAAACCCTATTTGTTTTACCATCTAGGATCAGGTAACACATCAACTTTTGAGCTGATTTTTCAAAGCAAAATTGGATTGGATCACCCTGATCCAGATACACGCTTTTTCAGATTTCTCTACGGAGCCCCTAAAGGGACACTAGTGGGAAGAGAAAAAAAAAATGATGGAAAAAAGCACTTTTTTGCATTGCATTTACACAAAACTGCTTATGACTGGCATCTCTGGTGATTGTGCCATTATAGTTTACAATTTGGGATTAAAAAAAAAAATTAAATATAATATTTGTTTGATATGGACAGCTGTTTGGGGATATATTGCATGTTACAAATGTTGTATTGTTTGGACCAGTTTTAAAGTTTTATTAGGCTACATTTTCGTTCTTGAAATACACCCTTCTGCTTGGATCAGAATAATGTGGGTTTTTTGTGTTTGTTTGTTTTGTTTTTTTTGGACCAAAAGTAGGCCTATCCCAATCTTACATAGGTATGTGAAGGAGAAAGTCACAGTAATGACTGTATTTTAGTAACCAAATAAAAGTATCTGCCTAATGTGCATGCTGCTACAGTAGGCGTCTTTAAGTAAGCCGATACTCCACATGTGTTGCAGCACTTGTCAATGCGCAGAATGTATGTGCCCAGAAAAAGTATCAATAAATGCACAGGTAGATGGAATCTGACTTTCGAGCTTAAAACATGGCATTCATTTTTAGGCAATAAGCAGGACAGCTCAGACACGTCACACGTGCAAGAGTTTCTTCATCTTTCAGCAGTCTATGCGGTGGAAGCATGCATTGTTGGACATGATAAATGCAGTCTTAACAAGTAGAGAAGATGTGTAGCCTACATCAGACGTGAGAGATGGGTCAAACATGATAAAAATACACAAATGCTTGTTTGTGGATTACATCTTACTAACCACTAGAGGGAGCCTAAACCTTCATGCATTATGGGTGCACAAGGTTGGCGTTGAGTTGTGTAATTTGTTTCACACCATTATTATGATTTTGAGGCAGTTATGTTAAAAGTGTGAATGTTTACATGCATATGTTATGGCGATTATTTTATATCACAGAAATAAAGCATAACATACAAACAGATAAGGACAGCGTTTATGACAAATAATAGTTTAAATGTTCTGTTATTCCTAATAAAATTTACTTATTGTGAAAATTAACTAAGTGGGAATTCCAGCTAATGCGATGAAAATAAGTCACATCACCCAATGGCTTCGTTATCATGAAGAACAGCTCACACCTGTTTGTCTCACACTTCTAGGGGGTCTAACCCTGAGTCACATCTTTGCTTGCATGGTGAGTAGCTAACTGTTTTATAAACTGGCATGAGCATTTATGTAATAACAAACATTCACATAATTTTTTTCATGGCAAAGCTGAATCTTCAGCAGCATTACGCCAGTCTTCAATGTCATGTGATTCTTAAAAATCATTCTAAATTTGGTGCTAAAGAAACATTTCTTAATATTATCTCTGTTGAAAACAATATTGTGCTGATTAATAATTTTGGGGATAAACTTTCCCCCTGGAACTCTTGGATGAATTTCGAAAGAATAGCATTTATTTGAAATAGAAATAAATGTTTTTGGAAATAGTTATACATATTTTTAATATCACTTTTAATTAATGTAATGCATCCTTGCTGAGTAAAAGTATTGATTTCAAAAAAAAAAACGAAAAAAAAAAAAAACATTCTGAAACTTTTAACTTTTAAACGGTCGTACATTTTTTATTTTAAGGCATATATTACTGTATCCCATAATTCATACCGCATGCACTAAGTTAGATATTTTTCGTGTGGACTGATTATTTGACAAATGGTAAAAATGTTTGACATATTGCAATAGTGCGATGTCAAACTCAGATTTGATGTCCAGAACTTCTGTGTACCACTGTTGTTGCTATTGTGTTGAAATGCTTGATACAATTCGATTTTGAATGATTTGGTTAGAGTTTCCTGGTGAGTGGTGCATTTTTCTTGTTTTCATTCGCACAGTTCTCAGTATCAGTACACAGTCTCATTAAGATGAGTCACAATGTCTCACGTCAGCAAAACTTGTAATCACCAAAAATCTATCGATAAAAAAGAAAAGCATGTACCCAACCAACCTGCTCTGACTCCGTGGAGACATGGGGTGTGATAATAATCTTTTGTCTATACACGTGTGTTTGGTCACCGATGGTTCTATAAAGTCTCACACAGATTGTGACCAAAGGCTCAGTCCTAATCTCCATCGTCATCCCCAACTGTCTCTCCTCTTGCACGGTAAGAACTGCATTGTAACTTAATGTGACACTCCTGTCTTTTAAGACAACTTGCTTGATTTAGTTATGCACGTCACTACAGACTTGACCCTTTCAATGCATGTTTCAGTTTTAACCAATAATTTGTGCTGTCTTTCAGAGCACAAGTCATCATGGCAACTAAAATAGTTATTCAGCAGCCTAAGCCACTTGTTCTGGCTCCTGGTTCAGACCAGTGGTCCTCTGGCATCTGTGAATGTGACAACCTCAATGACTGTGAGGGTTTGCTTTCTACAGTATTAGTGAATCTGTTATAGCTGTACGTTTCCTGTCTTTTACTGATCTTCCTCTTGTTTGGCAGGTTGCTTTGCGTTCTGGTGCTGCCCATGTTTCGCCTGCATCACAGCCAGAGATCACGGAGAGTGTCTCTGCCTGCCTCTGCTGGACAGTTTCGGCCTCATCCCACCTATCACTATGGCAATGAGAGTGTCTGTCCGCCGCACCTATGGAATTGAGGTAATGGCTTCATTGCAAAAAAAGCATTTTTTTTCTCCTTTTGCAGTCAAAATATTTAGACATCCTTTAAACAAATAAATTAATTAATAAATGTTAGCTAGAAAAAACTAAAAAATGTTAGCTAATATGCCTTAGATTGCTTTTAAGTATATTGCTATAAATAAATAAATAAATATAAATAACAGTTTTAATTAGGGGTTGAATAATATAGTATTATACCCAATTGGCAAGTTACACAAGAGAGAGAAAAAAAAAATCTTTAAGTAGTTATTCTTTGATGGAGTTATGAAGTTTTGAAGTAGTTATTGTAGATGTAGATCTCACATCAGATGTCAGTTTTATGTTCAGTGACTGACTGAGTTCTTTCTCTCTTTAACAGGACTCTATTTGCAATGATTGTGTGTTATCCTTCTGCTGCGGGCCATGTTCCTACTGTCAGTTAAGACGTGAGCTGATATCTCGCAACCACCCCGTCACCCTCTTCCGCAACAGACCAAAATAAAGAACTTCATCATCAGTCACTAAAAGAAATGATCTTTATGTGTGTTGGAGAGGTGCAATGCTTTGTTTGGAATTCAGTTCTGATCCAAGGAATGATGTGGATTTCAGCTGTAGTCTGCTGAGGAATGAAGACTGAAAACTCTTCTCTAAAAATACATGATTTATTAGGGTTATGCATTATATTGATGTTTTATGTATTGATGTAGATTTGGAGCAATGTTTGTATCAACTTTGAGACTATCAATTTGAATCATGAGGTCCTTGTTCATTTTGTTTCAAAGCTGTTGTTTTTAGCTATGTTTTGTTTAATTTTATGAATATTTCTTTCTGTATATTATGTCATTGTGCATGTTGAAATAAAAATTTAGACAAAAACTGATCTTATTTTGTATGCTGTTTCATTGTTTCTATTACCAATGTGTGTGTTTGTGTGTGTGTGTGTGTGTGTGTGTGTGTGTGTGTGTGTGTGTGTGTGTGTGTATTTCACCTTCGTTATATACTTTTGTGTTTAATTGCCTAAAATAAAATGAATGAATATCACATCTATGGCCTATATTTAATTAACAATATATTTAATTATTAATCAAAATTTTTGTGAGTGATTGAAAATGTGTGATTGGGCCAAACATCCTGAATCCTCTCAAGGTTTCATCCTTGAGTTTTTCCATGTTACTGGCACATTGTTTGCAGGACATTTTTCCATTGCCTTTCATATGAATAATTCAAATGTTATGATTTTAAACATTTATCAAAAGCAGTAAAAGGAAGAACAAAATATATTCAAATAAACATTGAAATTCGAAGATTCAAGCTCAGGGAGCAGTTTTCTTCCTTTCTAAAACTGTGACAGTAATATGTGTTTTGGCAAAACTTTACAACAAGGTCCCATTAGTTAATGCATGAGCTAATATTAAAAAAAAAAAAAAAGCAATACATTTGTTATAGTGTTTATTAATCTTTGCTGACATTGGTTAATTAAATTCCAGCTGTTCCTATAGCTCAGGTCCATTAAATAATATTAACAAATAGAACTTTGTGTTTTAATAATCTATTAGTAAATGTATAAATTACCATAAACTAAGATTAATAATGTTTTAGATGTATTTTCTTTGTTAGTTCATGTTAAGTGAGATGGAACTTCATTGTAAAATGTAAAAAAAATTTATGACTTATTTTAGTTTTGATTGACTATATATTGTTATGTTCAAATGTCACATGACACAGGGTATCTTAATATGTTCTGACTTTTATTTAATTTAAAAAAAGCCAAACCTGAATATTATTTTATGTTATTAGTAATTTGCAGGTTAGCAGATCATTTTTATCCAAATGTTATAATATTTACTGTCTCGTTGAAGTATATACCAGCAGACTGAGTGATGTTAACACCAAGACATAATGTACTGGCAGTTAATGATATCTCTTTATAAAATCAGTACTTCAAGAACAATAAAATGTTCCTCGTGATTATGTTATGTACTGTTTATTAAATAATAATTCTGTTTACGTTGCAATGATTTTTGGAGTATTCTGAGTTTCACTACAACAAATAAAGTCCTGTACAAAGACTGTGACATTAATTGAACCTTTTTGTACATTTCAGGTACTTTCTTAATTACAAAAGATATTAGACACTATTGAGATCACAACACCATAACAGTCACTGTACTTGCACAGGAAAAGTACCTGAAGTCCTTTGCATTTGGTTTTTCTTGTCAATTTTTCCAAATCTATTGATCTGGCATGTTTGTCATTCTTCTCATTATTACCGTGTTCCAGTCTGATGAGAACACAGCTAGGAAGCTGTTCTTTGATAAGCATCCTTCACTACGTGCATGAATGTGAATCTACGTCTAGACATTCCCGACTTTCTCCCTCCCCTTCTTAATAAAAGACAGCATCCTCCTCTCAAGGTGTCATTCGCTTGCTGAACTTGCCTCTCTTTCTCAGGTAAGACGAAATACTGTATTTTACTGTATTGCATTTTCTCATGTTACATAGTGTCTGAATTGTGAAGTGTCTGACTTTTTAAGTTATGTACACCAGTTGTTAAAATTGCGCTTTGGAGTCTTCATTGTAGATTTATTTTTGGGTTTCAGGGTGCTTGAATCTGAAAGATATTCATCATGGCAAGCAAGATGGTGATTCAACAGCCTAAGCCATTGGTAGTGTCTGCCGCATCAGACCAGTGGAGCACCAGCATCTGTGAATGTGACAACGTCAATGAATGTGAGTTGATGCGTGTCTGTATATTTCTGTGTTTGGATGTAAGATTGGTGAGTTTTAAGAATAAAACAAATTCAAAAATGAGCTCCCATTCTGTGAGAGCCGTAGAAACGCTTTTCTTCAGTCACGCTCATATTTATGTTTGTAACAGTTGCCTTCCAATGAATCTCATGATTTGATTATTGTGGAATAATAGTTAATCAGTGGTTTTCTGTTACTTCTGCAGGTTGTTTCTCTGTGTGGTGTTTCCCATGCTTTGCCTGCATCACAGCCAGAGACCACGGAGAATGTCTTTGTCTCCCTCTCTTGGACAGCTGTGGCTGTATTCCCCCAATCACTCTCTCCATGAGGGTTTCCACACGCAGACGCTATGGCATCACGGTAAGGCCAAGACAACAACAACAACAAGAACCAAAGCCAAAACCGCTGAATCAATCAAGACTTTTATATCTTATTAGAGGCTATAAATCAAACTCAGTCACATTATAACAATAGTCTATATTTAAATGCAACAGAATAAAACTATAAAACTTAATACAGAATATAAGAGGTTATAAGAGTCAAGGATCTTATATTCCGGTTCATTATGGTTAACATTTCCTCCTTTCATTCAGGACTCTATCTGCAATGACTGTGTGTACTCTTACTTCTGTGGACCGTGCTCATGGTGCCAGATCAGACGAGAGATGAAGGCAAGACTCCATCCCATCACTCTGTTCAACAACAGGCCGACCTAAAGATCATCATTATCTTCCTCACCTTCATCATTTTCACAGTACTTTCTCTAAAGCGCTCTTTGTCCTTATCGGATCACACGGTCATGTCAGTGCTAAAATCAAAGACTTGCTTGTTCTGTGGTTGTAATCACAGTTTTTGATCTTCCTCTCACAAACGCTGACCTGAGCACATGACAATTGTAGTGGAGTGTGTTTTACATATTGTTGGTGTACAGCTTTAATCCAAGAAGTGAGGAATTCTGAACAGAGGATTCACAGATTTGTAAAAAAAAAAAAAAAAAAAATTGTAAAATGCAGATTTGGGATTATGTTTAGTGTCACTCTTTTAGTTTATTCTTAATTATTTTTATTATAGATTTTTGTAATCTGTTTTAATTTTTAAAGATTTAAAATTATCATTATTTCCATTGTATCTCACACTATGTGTCTCACACGCTGTATCTTTATAAAATATCTGCTTGATATGATTTTCACTGGAGTTGGAATGTTGTTAATATTGAGCCATTGAAATGTTACACTGGAGGTTTGATATTACTAAAATATGCTTTAGTATGTTTTATTTTTCTTTTTTTTTCTTTTTTTTTTTTTGCAGACCTGTAAATGTTTGAATGTAGAAATTATAAAAATATGTTGGGGCATTCAATAAAGCTGAATGCAAAAACATAAGTAATTGCATTTTGTGTTTTACCTATACATTTATTCATTTGGCAGATGCTTTTATCCAAAGTGACTTAAAGTTGAGGAATACAACAAGCAATTTATCATAAGATAGCAATAAACGCAAGAAGTGCCCGTTATACAAGGTCTGATGAGTTTCAGTTGTTTCTTGAAGATTGTAAGGGGGTTTGGCTGTTCGAATGGAGTTCGTCATGTCAGTAGGTCATTCCACCAACAGGGTAAGGTGAAAAAAAAAAACGTCCTTGAGAGTGATTTTTTGCCTCTCTGCGATGGGCATAAGCTGTTGCTCATTTAAAAACTGCAGGCTTCTGGAGGGGATGTAGACACAAAGGAGAGAGCAGAGGCAGGAGGTTGCAGACCTCATGGCAGTTCTCTAGGCAAGCACCAATGTCTTGAACTTGAGGCGATTCGTGACCTGAAGCCAGTGCAGAGAGATGTGAAACAGTGTGACTTGGGCTCACTGAAAGCAAGACTCCTCTGGTGTCAATGGTACTGCGGGCTTCTGTGTGAAATGGAGACAGAACACTGTACAGATTCCCTTTCGATTTGGTCACTCTACATTGCTATGGGAATTACCCTTTTCTCCAAATTCTACTGAAGCCTTATTGAATCATGGCAGTGAAACTGGCCAATGGCGTTCAAGCGTGCAAAATATGAGGGGCTCCCACTCTTTATGAAGCAGAGCTTGTGCGTCATCCATTCAGAATCTTTTTCTTCAGCCAACCTTCTAGGAGAAGCAAGAAGCCTATCAACAAGACTACTCACCGTGATTTACATGCTTCGGCAGACATGCCTTCTCTTCCCATGATATGCTCCGGTGAGCTTTGGAACAAAGGATGACTTGCGATTGCCTCTCCTGTGCAGAGCCAGTCAAACTCTCTGATGTTGTGTGTCTTCTGCCTGGTCCATGCACACGCAGATCCGATCCCCCAAGCGAATGCCCCTACTGTGGAGATATGAGCCTCAGGACTCTCAAGCTCCGTGAGGCCATTATCCAAAGCAATGAACTTGCCCAACTAGGCCTGCTGACTCTTCCTCTACAGCCTCTTCTGAGCAGCGGCAGAAACCATCTGATGCGTATCTGTCATGTGTGCGTCTCCACGGTGGGCCAAGCAGCACTGCACGTGATGGCGATAGTCCAGGTGTATCAGGTCAAGCTGCTCAAGTCTCTGGATGAGGACGGGCCAGATACTGAAGTTTTCAAAGAGCTCCAACGCTCCATGGATCTGGCCCTCAGAGGGACGAAGATGACAGCTCGAATGATCGGCTGAGGCATGGGGAATCTTGTGTTGCTAGATCATCACCTGTGTCTTACTCTTAACACTGACTCTGAGTTAAAGGAATGTGAAAAAATTGTCCTTCTTGATGCTCCCATAAATCCCTCAGGTCCCGTTCTCCGTCAGCTCCATTGGCTACCTGTTCACTATCGCATTCAATATAAGCTCCTTCTCCTCACCTATAAGTCCCTCCATAACCTGGCCCCACTCTACCTCACTGAGCTCCTGGAACAGCACCAACCCACCCGCCACCTCCGTTCAGCTGGCACAAACCGCCTTGCTCCGATCGTCCGCACTAACCGACGGACTTTGGGGGATCGAGCCTTCGCTATCACTGCCCCCACCCTCTGGAACTCACTCCCTACATCCATCAGAAACTCGGACTCACTGCCAAACTTCAAATCAGTACTCAAAACCCACCTGTTCAAACTAGCTTTTCCCTAAACCCTTGTTGTTTTGTTTTGTTTTGTTTTGTTTGTTTCCCCATGTGAAGCGTCTTTGAGTGTCCAAAAAAGCGCTATACAAGTTTGATGTATTATTATTATTATTATTATTATTAGGGACGTTCATGTTCATAGAGACGCTTTGTTGAAGCAAGGAAACAGCCACTTCCTGCCAAAGCATGCCTGTGCAAATCTGCTCCCAGCGCCAAAGATGACTGTGTGTGTTCACCATGCAGGTGGAGAGAACAATTGTCATGTTTGTTTTTGACTGTTCCACTATGCAGTGCAATAAAGTCGAAGTATTAAGTATTAAACTTTCCCTCACGGTGTGCAGCCCACTGTCACAGTTCACAGAAGCATGGCAGGCACTGCCAGGGGTACCAGTGGGTTATGAAATCAATAATGAATGGCTACAAACTTCAGTTTTTCCGAACGATGCCCGGTTTCAACAGTGTGTTCATGTCCACAGTACAGGAGCGGAATGTCTCCATTACACGAGAGGAAATACACAACATCTTCGCAAATTGTGCTGTAGAGACAATGCCCCAAGCAGACCGCGAGAGCAGCTTCAGTTGCTATTTTCTGGTACCCAAGTAAGACAGCGGACTCTGTAAAATCTTGGACCTCATACCGCTGAATTGCGCACTTTTGAAGAGTTTGTTCAGAATAATTACACTGAGACAAATCTTCTCACGGGTCGCAGGGTGAAGACCTATTCAACTACCCAATACCAATAATTCTTGCCTAACTTCAAGAGCAACAAAGAAAAAAAGGGCAGTTCCAGCCCATATTGCTGGCTTCTGTTAAGCAAGCTGGGGAAATACAGGTACTTACAATTGTCGACTTGTCAATACAGGTGATTGCAAACTTAACTTAAATCCTAGGAAGGGTTATCTGCCTAAAGTGTTTTGACTACTTTTAAAACACAGGTCATAACACTATCTGCTTTCCGCCCCAAAACACTGGCCAAAACATTGGCCAGGGTGAAGCCACTTAAATACAGTTTTGCTGTTCCATGTATGTGCGGTGTGCATTTATACCGAGCTCTCTAGACAGTTTAGGCTCTCGGAGCAGCTGGTTGTATGCTTTGGAGGGCGCACAAACGGCCTACCTTTGCCCAAGCAAAGACTGTCACACTGGATCGTCAACGCAATTGCTTTGGCTTATGGCTCTAAGGGCATGAAATGTCCTAAAGGGGATAGGGCTCACTTAACCCATTGACTCGCGTCCTCATGGGGCAGGGCAAATGGCATATTTATTCAGTACATTTGCATGGCGGCAGGCTGGTCATCACCCAGCACTTTCGCAAGGTTTTATAACCTAGATGTGTCATCGCTTGCCTCATATATGCTGTCAATGCGAGCAGGGCACCCCCTACAGCCTTAGTTATGATCCAAGCCACCTGAGTGGTTTCAGCTTGTTCTTATAAACCCCTGAATTGATGTACCACTAATTAAATTCTGTCCCTGTCAGCTTATCACATTGTTATGATATTGTTCATCATGTCTTTTAGGACATAATCACCATTATACTCTCCTTATTTAAAAGCACTGGTATGGCCGTTGTATGATAACACATAATTTCATTGAAATTAATCAAACTTCAACTAATTCTGTATGTGATGGAGCTGGAGACTCCGCCATTTCAATTTCTTCGTTTAATTTGCATTAACTCTGCTACTGCCCCCCCCCTCCCCACTTGACTTTACCATGGTTTAGACCAAGTCCTGTAGACCTGAGCTGTGTTCAACAAGAGCAGCCAATTTCATTGCCGCTCTCATTAAGGTTTCGCACATGAAACTTGACATACTTAGTTGAGCCAGGCTCTATCGCTGTGACATGGATGGATTTTATACATTCCCATTGCAATGTAGAGTGACCAAATCGAAAGGAACACTTGCATTGCTCTTATTGCCATGTCACCTAGCTCAGGATCTTAGAATGCCAAGTGCTTCAGTCCTTTATTCCTGCAGTATCTTGCAATTGATTTTGATTCATTTTGAATTCTATGAGTTCATTCACTGATGGATACGTCAGACTCATAAGACTTATAACTTGTGTGTTTGTGAATCTTTATGCATGATTGAAAAGAATCAGAATCACAAACGTTCGTGAATCAGAATACACTGTTCACGTTGTTTGTGTTTGCATTCGGTTTGAAAGGACAAGTCAATACAAAGACCCAGTTTCTTGCCATTAGTTTGATGAACACAGTGTTTTATCATCCTATTAAATTCAAATGTAAATCTCGCGTTCGCAACTATTCGAGTAAAATATGACTTCTGTAGTCAAGGCGCTGGAAATTCGGTATATTCTAGCATGGTATATTCTGTACCACCACCACGGAACCTCATTTCTAAAGGGTAAGCTATTGTACAAATATTTAAGTACAGTAGTGAAGAGGACAGTCTAATTACATACATTAGGAGGTTTCTGTAGTGGCACTGTTTTACCTAAAGGTGAATTGTAAAGATTGAATGTTCTCAGCCTAGCTGACCATGTGAATATTTTGTTACCTTTTACATTTGTGGAGTTTAATGAATTGTTTTGTGTTTCATATTTTTTTTCTGTTTTTTTTTTTTCTAATAGGCTGTTTAATAGCAGGGTGAGACAACATGTATTCAATGTAGAATGATCAGAGAGCAAATTAAATGTAGTACTATATGTTTTTATTATTACACAACCACCAAATAGTAGTATAACAAGTTCTTTCATTCTCGTTGTAAGGACCATATGTAAAATGTTAAGTAGCTATATTTATGTAAAAAATGTACTCTTAAAATATTGTAATATATTGTAACTAATCAAATTACTTGAGCTGTTTTCTCAGAACAACAAGACTAAACATAATTAAACTTGTCTGAACAACTATGATTTTCTCCTGGTGCCAAATAGCGAGGGAATTAAAAAGATGACGTACAATTCACATGGTGGTTAATGCTCAGACTGTGGTTATAGCCATTCCCTCAGTGGTGGTTTCTGCACTACAACCGGTTGTGACAACCCAGGTAACAACAACAGTGGGTTAACTGATGATCTCATCAGATTAATTCACTGTGGAAGGTGGAGGAAGTGATTATTATTTTTTTTTCATATTGTTGGAGTTGGAGTGGACATTGACTCCAACAGTTTAGCATATATCATAATTTACTTAAATACATAATAATATGTACAGCTACACACATATTCCTATTCATTTCAGCAAATTTGGTCAGGACTAGGCGGTACCCATAGAAGTTTGCAAAATATGATAAATCATTAAGGTTCAATTCACAGTGAACTCCAAATATAACATTAGTATTCCCAGAGGCAGCATGTTTTTGTTCTCGGTAATATGAACTATAGAAAGTATCAGAGGAAGGAGGAAGCTGTGGCTTTGTGATAAAGTCAATGCGGTGAGTCATAGCCTGAAGTCAAAGTCACCAATTACACCTGCCTTTGTTACAACTGGCAGCTTGTCTCCTCTTTTAAACTTCTCACCATAGCAAACAAAGCTGAATGCTTGAGATCTTTCCAAGATAATTCATCTACAAGTTATTTATTTTGTGTCTTAATTAGAGGATTTTGCAGTTTGTTTGCTTGTTGGGTTGTTTAAGACTTCTTCATGTGTCTAAGTTGAAGACATTTGTTGATATCTTCTTGCTACAATGGTTCTGAAAATAAGCTTGAAGATAAAATGTTAAGGTAATCTTTATTTAAAATTGTACACAGTTGTTTTAAACATTATATAAAATCCTAATTCCTTTCTCCTCTGAGTGTCAAAAAATAACAGTCAAATTTGAACAGTTAGTAAACCACTGCAGGTAAACAAAGGGTTCTGGTCAGCCATCTTAACACTGCAAAATCTCAGCTTTCAGCACAAAAAGTTTTGGGAAAAAAATAATAATTTAAGATCATTTTAAACCATTTTGATCACAGTGTTTATAATAAAAACAGCCTGCCTATAGCAAAGAATATAAAAAAAATATGATGAACGAAAGTATGAAAACTCATCTCAAGATTTTTAGACTGGCTGTATTATTATGTGGAAGTTTGTTTCCATTTATTAACGTTTAAAGTCAAATCACAGATGTTTAGAGATTGTTAATGCTAAAAACAAGATGAAACTGTCATAATAAAGTTAAAAAATATTCTCAGAATGTACACAGATATGTTGATCAGGTAGATTTGTCTTGATTTAAGGATGTTCAGTTATTTTGCTGGAAAACAACAAAAGCTAAATGATTTTTTACAGTGTTAAGTAATTTGATGTTTCCTCAGGATGCAGCAACGTGTATGCTCACAATTCTGATTGGCTTTATATAGTTCAGTCCACTTCCTGGAAGCTGCCAGAACAAAAGCTGAACTTTGGTGGATTATCATAGTCTGGATGTGGAAACAGTTCTGTTGAATGTTACAGCAGGTTTTTTTAGTGGTGTTTTTTTCTTTCTGTAAATTTCTTTAAAACTGGATCTTTGCAGAGAGAGAGAGTGTGGATTTTTTTGGTAGTAGTTGAACCAGTTTTCCAAACAAGTACTGCAAGATTGTTTGACTGATTAAGCTTTTCTGCAATACAATGTATTATTATTATTTTTTTTTATGTTTTGATAAAATAATAATAATAATAATATGATGGTGTTGGTTGCAGTCATAAGCTCAGTATTTACATCAGTGGTAATGGTGTAAATTACCATTTTAAATAAAATGAATTTACTGTAATAAATGCATTAAATGAATAGTACGAGCTCTGTGAACAGAACAGAATGGAGACCTTTAGAATGTCCGAATTAAATGAATAAATGCATTTCAGTCCAAGAGGCACCAATCCAAGCTGTTTTCTGGCAAACAGAACCTTGTGTGAGCCGATTGTTGATAGCCCTCTCTGAACACTTTCTTTTGCTGTGCCCCAGTTTTGCCTTGTAATTCAGTTCAGAAATTCACTTTGACTCAAATTAAGGAAAATAGAGAAATATCATATTCTTCCCTCCAGTTGAAAGCTTAATCAAATCTATAAACACAGGCCAAATTAGATCTCAGGTTAAAAAGTAGACAGCCTTTTGCCTGTTTTACCATGTCTGATACATTGTGGCTGAATATGATCATATCTGTGTTGAATGCATCTGTATAAATTTAGAAAATCAGTTTGATCCACAAAACTGGAGCATCGACAGAATCGGAGTTATACAAAATGTAAAATGAAACTTTCTGAATGTTTTAATTCACCACGTATACTGCTAAAGCCTTGAAAACAAAGATCAGTACTCATGTGCCAAAAATATGATGTTTTCATAAGGTTTTACATAATGTCTTAAATGTTTATTCCTTTATCTATAGGCACATGGAATGATATAGCTTGTTGAAAAGCCTCCTGAAGGCGTCTGTTTTTTGTTTTTTGTTTTTTGTTAAGGATTAATGGGGTGTTTGAGGACATCTATTGTGCTGAACGCGGGTGTTTGTGCTGCAAATCCACAGAGCAGGGCAGACAGATGGAGAGAGAAAGCCAATGAGAGGAGCAGGAGGGGACTTGGTTTTTTTAAGAACGAAAAAGAAAAGGAGAAGTTCCTCACAAGTAAGGACTTGGCCATTAAGGATGAGATGCATATCTTGTACTGAACACTTAAGAAATCCAGAGCATTTTTTTCTTGTGACCTCAAGATCTGGAGATTATCACTCTGCACAGGGTCACAGGTATGATTTGTTCCAGCTTTCAAAGTAATTATTATCTTAAAAAGCAAACATGTATTTCCAGTAGTGATATAGATGCGAATGTGTATATGGGAAATGTCTAAATATTTCTAATGGCATAAAATGCTCTAGCTGTAATATTGAAAACATCTTGTACTTTCTCTGCACTCTTTGTGTTTTTTTTTCAGCTTTCTGAAAGATGAAACAAATATCTTCACTGACTTGTGTACTCTTTGTAATCTGCTGCTGTCATGGAGGAAATATCCTGGTGTGGCCTGAGGACGGCAGCCACTGGCTGAACATGAAAGTCATTTTGAGAAAACTCCACAGCCACAGCCATAGCCTTACTGTGGTGCGTTCATCTAAAAGTTGGTATATCCAAGAGAATTCTTCCCTCTACAGCACCATCACAGTCAACCAAATGGAGACCGGAGATGTTAGCCCTGACTACTTCAAGATGTTGATGGAGAGGTCGCTAGCACTACAAAGGATGTCATTCTTTTTTCATTTTTTGGAACAGCAGAAAGATATCGCCAACATGCTAAAGGTGTTTCACAATGGAGCGCTTCGAATGGTTTCTGCCGTTTTGGACGATGCAGCGCTTGTTGAACGCTTGCGAGAAGCTAAGTTTGACCTGCTGCTAACAGATCCTGCGTTCCCAGCTGGTGTCCTGTTAGCCAATTTCCTCCACCTTCCCATGGTTTACAATGTACGTTGGCTAAATGCAGGGGATGCTCACATGCAAATTGCACCCTCACCTTCATCTCACGTCCCAATGTACAATTCATTGCTCCCTGACCAAATGAACTTCCTACAGCGGACGGAAAACTTTATACGGTATCTGTTCAGCCTCCTTCAGGAGCGATACATCATCGTGCCCATTTACAGAGAGCTGCTTGAGCGTCACTACCCACCCGGCACTGATCTTCTGACAATGCAACAATCTGCTGACATTTGGTTGATGAGAATGGACTTTGTTTTTGAGTTTCCACGGCCCACCATGCCTAACGTGGTCTACATGGGTGGCTTTCAATGTCAGCCGGCTCAAGTACTTCCTGCGGAGCTGGAAGAGTTCATGCAAAGCTCTGGGGAGCATGGAGTAGTCATCATGTCCTTGGGAGCAGCAGTCAGTGCTCTTCCTACAGCAATCACAGAGGCCATTGCTACAGCCTTTGCTGAGATCCCTCAGAAAGTCTTGTGGAGGTACCATGGGGAACGACCTTCGACCCTGGGAAACAACACTTTACTCCTAGAGTGGTTTCCACAGAATGATCTCCTGGGGCATCCAAAGACTTGTGTGTTTGTATCTCATGGAGGCACCAATGGTATCTATGAAGCTATTTACCATGGAGTCCCCATCTTAGCTTTGCCACTCCTCTTTGACCAGTTTGATAATGTTCTGCGACTGCAGGTTCGAGGTGCGGCTCGAGTGCTTCAAGTCGCAACGCTCACCTTGCATGAGTTCCTTGAAGCCCTCAAAGACGTCCTTGAGAACCCACTGTACCGGAGCAGCATCCGCAAACTGTCGGCGCTGCATCGCGATCGACCCTTGTCTCCTCTCGATAGCGCCACTTTTTGGATTGAGTACGTTATTAGACACAAAGGAGCAGCTCACCTTCTCTCAGAGGGGAATAACTTGCCTTGGTACTCATACCACAACATAGATGTGTTGGCCTTTCTACTGACGTTCGCTGTGATTGCTCTTTTGACCTTAGCATATGTCTGCAAGCTTTTGTGTTGCAGGAAGTCAATCAAAAAGAGGAAGGTGAAATGAACATTTGATATGTACTTTTGAAAAGCTGATGAAACACTGAATTAAATGCAGCAGCCAGATTTCAGTTCAGTGTTTTTTTTTTTATTTAATTTAATTTTTTTTGCCTATCCAACTGTAAGTCCTCTAGCATAGTGCTAGGAATATAAAGGTCATGGGTTTGATTACCGGGAAAAGATGGCACTGATCGAATGTATACCTTTGAATGCAATGTGATTTGCTTCTTATAAAAGTGTATGCCAAATGCATAAATGTAGCATGTAAATAGAAAGTCTCCCGCATGGTGAACCTTAGTTTGTTTGTTACTATGACAAACAGCGTTTGCAAAAAAAACAACAACACCTGTAGTCTGTACAAAAACCTGATCTGGCAATATGTACATTGTAAATGCAATGCCAGAATATCATTAAACAATACTTTAGGATTATCTTTATACTTTACAGTTATTGTCATGACTACTCAAACTAATG